>NW_025335727.1:7636200-7996054 GCF_004798865.1 Varanus komodoensis | reverse complement strand
TCAGGTGTGGATTTGACAGCATGGCTGGCTGGGGAATGCTGGGAGTTCCAGGATTTTTTTCCCGTCTAAACATGGATAAGGATTGCACTGCAGTCAACCAAGAGCACAAACATAGGGTTGCAATCTTATACCCACATTCTTGAGAGCAAGCCCTACTGAACTGAATGGGACTTACTCCTGAGTAGACCAGAAGAATTCACAAGATTACTACATTTTCTGTGCTGTGAAACGCCCATGATGAATTCCTGTTTTCAAATTGGCTTTTACCCCTACTTTAATGAAGCAGCTTTTGGCAGCCCTGGTACCTAAAGCACTGAAGGCGGAGAGACTGAGCAAATTTTCCAGCCTTGTAGTCCTCCCCGTCCATCACGGAAGGAACCGTTTCTGTGTCCTGCACGATGACGGCCATTTCACTGTCTCGTTTCCCTAGCATGCTGCGGTCGTTGATGTTAGCAGAGCCTATTAGAGACACGGTATGGGAAGAAACACAGAAAATGCCGCACATGGTATGAATAAGTAACCACTTTTAAATGGCTCTAAGGACCATAAAAGCTCATTGCCATGTTTCGGATTGCCCTGTGGTGCACCCCAGCACAGATTATGACACATAATCAGGAGTGGTTTGGTCTGTAAGCAAAGCATTTCAAATTTAGTGATAGCAGTAAATGAATCTGCCACAGGGAAAAGAAATGCCATCGACCACTGGCTTGTTTATTCCAATTGTTTCAGTAGAATGCTTGGTCTTTGTAACATTTCTTTTATTTTTATTCTGACCTTTTAGACCAAGAGTAGGCCACATCTTGGATTCCTAGTCCAGCCCTTGGTTCCCCAGATAGCCAAAGCCCCTTCCCATAGCCTTACTGCTTTTCCCACAGCATCGATCATTTGCTGGTTTTCTGACTTCCATGCAGTTTTTCCCCATCCTAAAAGGTTGCGATGCTTCTTTTAAGGCAGGGAGAGATTTAAGCTAAAATATGCTTTTATCTTTGGGATTTGGGTCCTCTTGCCTTCAGCTCTATGTCCCATTGGAATATGATCGCCCCAAAACTGTCCCAAAATGGAATTTGAGCTTAGTGCTGAAAGAAACCTGTACCCTTGGGATCAGCACTTGTAAGGAGGGAAAAGTTTGAGGAAGCCAAGATCTCCTTCATGGGGTCAACCACACTGCTGCAAATACCTATACAATCTATTTTGCACGGTGAGCTGACTCATTCAGTATGAGCAAAGGGTGGCCACTTAAGCATTGTCAAAAAAAGACAAAATGCTTTACCAAAAAAGAGGATGGAAGGTGTCATCAGTGTGCATAATTTCAAAATACTGTTATTGAAACAGAAACAGAAGACAGAAATAAAAGCTGAAGGCAGACCTTTGGCATGTCAAGCTTATCTGATGGGTGGGGTGCCATTGCCTGTTATTGTGTTTTCAATAGTAGATTTTATGTACAAATACAAATTCAATGCATTTTAGTATTGCTTTACTCTTGCTTTTTTATTTATCTATGATTCTTTGTGACCTTGACTGCTATTTTCTCAGATGAAAGTTGGGGTATGACTCAAATAATAAATACCTATATAAATGTCACTGTAATGGGGAGGCTGACTGGGGGATCTGAATGCTTGCTTGGTCTGCCATTGAAGTGCTGAGTGTGTAACTCCAAGGGCCTCCCTGTTTCTTTTCCATTTTTATTGATCTTTAAACTTGCATAGCCAATCAAATCCAGAACGGTCTGCCAGCTCTCCCAAGAACTGCCCTTTGTGAAGTAGAACATTTGGCCACTCTAATGGACAGCAATACTTCTGTCGTACTACCTTCAGCCTTCATGTAAACTATTAGACCCCATTAGTTCTCCAACCAGTTCCAAACTCTTCCTCTGCTAGCAGTCAGAAAAGAACTGACTGAATCCCCTCTGACAATTCATGCAAATTCTGGAGCTGATTGATATGAATGCCTTCTGAACATTATCCATTGCTTTCACATTAATGAAACAACAGAGGCTGGTAAAGGTTGGCAGCTGAAGATTTGTTAAGACAGCCTTATGTCTAAGGTTCTTCCTAAGATAAAGAATCAAACCCCCATAAAAACAGCCAATAACAAAATGGAGAAAAAGAGTGTAACACCACATGCTTCATAAACTCTGGAGTACAAGAGAAGGTTAAACAATTCTCAGTCCAAATCACAAAAATATTCAGTGTTTAATGTCTCTGGTAGCTCCGAGCTGTTTTTGAGAGCAATACAACTGCACTGAAGTGTGGCGACAGTGAAATGTCTGCTATGCAGATCCTCTCTGCAGAAGTTGCAGCATGTGGAATTTTGTGGCGGTTGTGAACGTTGCCATTGTGAGACAGTGAACCTTCCTGGGTAAAGAGGATGTGGTGGACAAGTGCTGCCTAGTATTGTAAGTTAAGCATCCTATGATTCTAGCAACAAGGAAGAATACTTCATTCTGTTTGGTGTCTTCATCCCCTCCTCGAACCCTTCCTTGGGCTGTTTCTCCTTTTTCTTTAGAGCTTTAGGGAAGGGGCAAGTATGCATTCGAGGACCTCTCTGTTTCAGAAAGCCTGCCCTATCAAACTCCAAGCTCCCTGGCTCACTTCTCCTTTTTCCCGCTTTCCTTCATTGGGTGGGATGGCTCTGTCCAGTTAAATTTTGACCAACCTTGCAGCCAAGACCAGTTGGGCACTCCAGAGGGCTACCATGTTGTGGAGGTGCTCTTCAGCTCAGATTATTTGAGAAGAATCTGGAAGCTGGTGCTAGGGGCTAGTCTAGATCATCCTTGCCCAAGGACCAAAGAAGAGGTTACTTTGGAGTTATGTATAAAACTTTCTGAATGTTAATTAATATATTAAAAACAGCTGTGGGAGATTGCAGCTGATGACTGTGTTATGCACCTCTGTGTCTTTTTCACAGGAAAGGGACAAGCCGTTTAGCTCAACCAAATTTAATAATAAAATAAGCAGGCTATGTTGGAGGCCAGGAATGACTTGATTGTTTTGCAGTTCTGGATTGTCTACCATACAACAGTATGCAAAGAACTTTCTTAACAATACCAAGGGTAAGAAAACTGTGGGGGGAGGCACTTGTATTCTAAAAGTGTACAAAGATAGAGGTGGCCTTTTCAACCTCTTGAGCAGAAAGGGGAAAAATAAGAAAGTGAAGGCCTTTTTCTTGATGTATTGCACACCCTATCCCAGTCTCTTGGAAACAAAACTGTTGGAGCACACATATTGGCAGAAAGCATCCAGATTTCATGGCAAATCTATTCTTCGAGGAGCAGATGACAAAGTGCTGAAGCATTGAGACAAATCCTAAAATTTATACAAGCCAGATGGACCTGGTTCTCTACAGAAAACCTTCACAGCAAAGGGCCAGTGGAAATTTCTTTTATCAACCAGTTTTTCCTTTGTATTGCATCAAATTGTGACGAGTCCAATAATCAAACCAGAGTAGTTCACTTATGTTAATAGTGCTGTGCCTTCCTTTTGCCTGACATACCTGTAGCAGTGTATTAGAAATAGAACAGGAGGCAGGCTTAGCTGGATTTGGTAACATGCAGCTATAGAAAGGAAACTGTTCATACTGACTGAGGGAGCTTGGCCTGGAAGTCCCTTGGCTAAAAGAACTATCACCATAGGATTTTTTTATGTAATGGAATCGGGTCTCCTTTGGGCCTAGATATGAAGGGCTTTAGGCACGGTGAAAAAGAGCTCAGCTTTCCAACTAGTTCAGAAGGTCCAGAAAATCGGAACGGCATCCAACTCATCTGTCTCTTTCTCCAGAGACTTTCCATGCTCCAGTTTGTTCCCAGATGGATTGAAAACCCTATGCAAACTTCCCTGGGCCAGGCCAGTAGATTCCTGGACTCCTGCTAACAACAGCAGTATTTCAGAACATCTGGACTGAGTCACTCCCTTTGCTCCAAGGCAGGGGCCATGGCTCAGAGGTAAGAGCACCTGGTTGGTTTACTAGAAGTTCTAAGTTCAGTCCCTGGCATCTCCAGGTAGGATTGGAAAAACACCTGCCTGACACCAAACCCTACCATCATACAGTTCTGGGGCTAAATTGGCTAGCTCAGGATAAGGGAGCATCCTATGTTCCTAACTGAAAATTGCCTCAAAGGTTGCTTCCCTGGTTTTTGACTTCCTTTGGCTCTTGCCTGGTCTTTATACTGTGCATTCTCCGGACTGTATTTCCAAAAAAGGAAGACATGATTTTACTATGCCCTTAATGATGGGCTGGCGGGTAGGGCGATGGAGCACCCAGAATGTTATGGGCATGCACAAAGTGACTGCAGTGCGTACAAGCATGCATGCAAGTGTGCGTGCATGCAGGTACATGCCTGCAAGTCATTCTGGTGGATGGGATGTGTGGGTGTTGTGAGGCCACAACTCACGTCTCCAATTAACTCACACAGCAGTCAGCAATAAAACTAAGGACTTTTATTGCTATTTACTACAAGATTTACGATGCAACAGATAAGCTCTGGCAATGAGCTCCTAGCAGCTCAGTTGCCCCCTCCTTTCTGAACTAAGAAGGAGAAAATCATGTGGACCTCAATCTCCTCTCACGTCTTTCTGTCCGTGGGTGGGACAGACTTCTCTCCTGCTGTTCCAATTGGTCTGGCCTCCGCAATCTTCTCCAGAGTTGGGCGTTCCATAAATTTCCTGTTACGTCTTCCTGTTCTCCAGGACTCTGCCCAGCAGCTTCAGAGTCTGGAGGCGGGTGGGCAACTTGTTCAAACACCTCGGAGTCTAGAGGAAGGGAAGCTGCACTCTGCTCCAACAACACAGAGCTAGGGTGTGGGGAGGCTACTCGCTCGGAAGCCTCAGAGTCGGGCTGCTAAGGGGCTGTTTGGGCCCTGGGTTCCAATGCCTGACCCTCACTGTGAGCTTCTGGCCCTCTCTCGCATGCCAACGCCTCTGTCGAGCCATAAGGCACGACAGTGGGAGAGAGCAAGAAAAAGGAAGTGGGTGCTTTCATTTGACATTAGGCTAGACATTGTTGTGTCTACTGAAAAGCATCTGGATGGATTTTGGTCTGTCTGAAAAGAAATGAGATTGCAATCCCACTCCATCCCACCTCACTTCAAGCACTGGGCATGGGTAAATAGTGGAGAAGATTGGGATGCATAAAGAAATAACTCTAAAAATGATTACATCCCCCCTTGTTGCTTTGCACAGGGCTAAATATCGGCCTGCCCTGTCACGTGGAGGTCGTGGAGATGCAACCCATTTGGGCTCCACCTAGAGCGGAGCCTTCAGTGTACTCATTCACCTCTGTGGAACTCCCTGTGTGTTGACCTTATGTAGGCATTGATGTTTGGGCTTTTGTGCCTGATTAAATCATTTTTATTTAAACAAATAAGATTTCACTGATTGGCTAGCCACTGCTTTATCGACATAGTAAATGTGTTCATTTTGTATTTTCATTCCAGCTTCTCACTCTTTATTGTTCACCTCTCTGGAAACTAATTTCATATGAAACAGTGTACTTCTTGTAATATAGTGCTTTTTCTAAGTCTAGTACAGTTGGATGGGATTGTTCTCCTACATCTGTTGAATTTGTTCCCCTAATTTTCTGGAGTAAATCAAAAGAGAATGACTCAGAATGTTGTCTTATGACTTATATAACTAGATTACAACTTTTCACTTTTATTTGTTGTACTTCCCTGATCAATTTTAGGCAGCTCATACATACATGCATGCATGCAAAACAACAACAACCCCTGCTCCCAGTATACTGAATATTTTCCCCAAGGGAAAAACAATCATGTTTGCAAACCGGAAAGTTGTTTGTTAAATCTGTCTTGCATGCTTGGGATTTGAACTATCTTCATTCGACTCTGTGCAACCAGGGCCAATGTTTTGCTTACAATTTTACTGCAATACTAGTTATTTCTCCCCTCAGAAATGAATGTCAGATGAGTGGACACTAGATAAGAAAACAGAATGAGGGTAAATGAGGCCAAGACCTTTTTATTTAAAAGTTATTTTAATTGTTAATTTATTGATCGTATTTATTGGGTTTTTGTGTATGTGCTGAGAAATTTCCGGATTTTTAAGGCTAATTATATAATTGTTTATTTATGTTGTAAGCCGCCCCGAGGCTTTTTGCGAATGGGGCAGCATAGAAATGGTTTAAATAAATAAATAAATAAATGGGAGAAACTCTGCTATAATCCACTGTATTTCAGATCTTCATGGTCTATTGTCAGGGCAATTCAGGACAAAGCAGCTTTCAGATTTGAATGTGCTGGCCCTTTGGCCTTCTTGTTGGTTTCTAAATATGAGATCAACCTTTGGCCTAGCTGCCAGCCTCAGGCCTGCTATCTCGTGGGGCAGTGTTTGCTGTCTCAGCCACAGACAGCTGGGATATCACAAGACCGTCTGCCTCATCCATCCCTCTTACAAAGCCACAATGCTGTGGTGATGGCCACAGAGTTCTGACGGCTTCACAAGGCTGTTAGCCAAGTACATGGAGGAAGCGGGGAGAACCACAAAACAGCTGAGTGAGGTCTGAATAGGCTCAGTGGTGACAGGATGGTGAATGAACGCTGCAGTGGCAGTAAGGGGATGGAGAACCAGGGATCCTGAGCAAGAGTTCTGTACTGCAACGTTTTGTTGCAAGTGCCACGTCTCTGTGGCTATGGGTCATGAAGATTTATGGAAGTTTCAAGCTCAGAGGACTATGCCTTCACGTAGCAGGTACTGAGGACCAACAACTGGACAGAGTGCCTGCTTTCATCTCCTGAATGGGAAACGTGAGAGGGGTTTTTCATCTCACCCAGCAGGGCTTTTCTGCTGATCTTATGGCAAGATAGTAACATGCAACTTGGAGCTATCACATCCTGATCCCAAATGTTTGCACAGCTATACAGATGGTTTGATTTTTTTAAGGTGCAATCCTATGCATGGTTAGACAGAAAAACATCCTACAACTTTCAGCATTCCAGGGCCAGCATGCTGTTGAAGCCAATCCTGCTAGTTGAGGGACTTTTTCTGTTTAGCCATGCATAGCATTATGCCTTGAGATGTCTTTCTCAAAAATGCCTCACAGCTTCTTTCAGCAGGGTTCAAGACAAATAACACAGGGAAAGCGACTTTATTCTCACGTCAGCTTTGGGGATGCTGCTTTGGCTGAGCACTGCACGTTCTAAGATCGGACCCTCCACAATCTAGCCAGGCATTTTTAATTTGAGATACTGAACAAACACACTCTTTAACAAATTTGGCACTTACCAATGATGACTGTGTTGTCATCAGCAATCATCAGCTTACTGTGAACGTAGATTAGCTCTGTGACAAGCTTCCCATCCAGCTCAGCATAGTTTCGAAGCCCACAGAAGGAGATGTAATTAATCCACTGGTCTCCCACTGAAGGAAACGATGCGGGGGTGGGGTGGGGTGTTAAAAAAGAGACAAGAACAGAAGGGCTTTAGGAATGAGAAGTGGGACAAATAATCTGCTGGGCTTAAGTTACAAAAGGTTCTGCTTGATTATTTGGGGAAAGGTTTTGATAAGAATAGCAAATCATCAGTGGAACCAATGACCTAGTGCCTGAGGATCTTTTCAAAGGTCTTCAGACTGAGAGGGGTAAGCCTTCTGTAGGGATTGTTCAAGTTCTGGACCTCCTTTGTCAAACAGGAGGTTAGACTAGGTGGTGAACCACCCAGAATTCTTGAGAAATTGAGTGATAAAAATAAACGATTTAATAAATCAATGGGCTGCTGTTAATTTGTCTGTCTTTAGCTAGTTTAGGCCACTGGCTTTATTTAAGGAGTGTCACTGCTACTAATTGGTTTCAGGACCGAACACCTTAGCAGGTGGACTAATGTGTCAAGGCCTATAGCAGCCTTCCTCAACTCGGACTCCCCCTAGAGGCTTTGGACCACAACTCCCATCAGTCCCATCCAGCATGGCCAATGATCATAGAAGATGTGGACCAAAACATATGGAGGAAACCAGTTTGGGAAGCTGGCGTACTGCTTACCTACAACTCACAACTGATCTAGACCAAAGAGAAAAGTGGTAAGTCATGGTTGTTCAGAAGGGCTAGCAGTTCCAGCTTACTCACCTGATTCCACATGATTTAGCCTAGATAATCCACTTGGTGCAATGGTATCAAGTTAAAAACAAATGCACGCAGGAAGGATAATTCACTTTGAACTGTATCCAAAGGGATGCTGAAAACTGCAGCTTTATTCTGTTTTGTCAGACACCCAGATGTTGTTTTGTTAGCCTGTTTCCTCTATTTTGAAGATCTCCTTGACATAATTGAGGCCTCCTGCGCTACTGGTTATACAATCCAGCAATTACGCCTGCTAACGTGTGCTTTATAGCGTATCAATCAAAGTTTAGTGTCCTCGAGGCCCAACAGCGAGCAGCACGCACAGAGCAAAGCAAAGCACTTACTCTCGGCTTTCAGCTGTCCCATGATCGAATTATCTCCTCTGCACATGGTCCTGGAAGAATTAAGACCACAATTAAACTCAGCAAACAGCAGCACGTGAACAAGTTTACAAGGATGGAGCTAATTAAAATCACCAGATACATTCATCTATGAAATGATGATAGGCAACACAAGTGACTCAATACCAAAGGCTGCACTGAGGGGGGAAGAGGGTGAGAAGGGGAAAACCATCTGACAGGGTTGATTTTGGAGATAACAGTGAAGGTGCAAGCATGGCAAGAGCACATTTATGCTTTGATGGCTTCATGGGATCAGCCACTTGAGGCCCCAGAGGCAAGTCTGGCTTTCTGATCAGCACTGATCAAGTTGTGGACCCAAAACCTAGAGCAAAGTTTGGAGAACATGGTAGCCACTTACTAATCATTGACCTGGAAATTTGGGGGTGAGGGGAGAAGCTGACCCACTATCCTCTCTTCCTTCCTCATAGGAAACTTCTTCTTATATTACTTCCATGTATATAATCCCTTATCTGCAAAAAGTCATCAAGACGGTGCACAGCCAGTGGAAAATCGAGGTGGGGAAGCTCTGCCCAGTAGACCAAATTTGGCCCACCAGACCAATCAATTCTATGCTGCTGAGAAAGTAAGAGGGAAGCAAAGCCAGTGTATTGGCTGGCTTGGTTCCCCAGGAGGGGCTCTTAATTGTGGCAGGGGAACCCCCACAAGGAGCTGCGAAGTTTTCTTGATTGAGGCAGTGACTAGGGAGTGGTTGCTTTGGCTAGAGACCTCATGTGCAGAAAGAAACAGAGGCATGCAATGTCAGCCCTGGTATGGGGCCAGATTAAAGTCTTCATAGGCTCCAGCCACTCTCCCAATCCTAGGCTCACAACACAGATCTATAGATAGATATTTACATATCTATACATCCCAAAATCATACATCTATGCACAGAAGATATACACAATGTATGTGTTACCTTGGACTAGTGGGGCTCAGTCCTGGAAAATTCTAACCTCCAAGATATCCCCCAGAATTGCCAGATATTCTTGCAAATTCCCAACTTTTCATTCAAACAAACTAGATCTTTCCTGTTCTCCAGGCATGGATGGTTGCCACCCATAACGCCTACATAGCAGATTTAACCAGAAATGTTGCTGTGATGGTCCAGAGAAGTGCTATCCCTTGTCTACAGGAGCGGGGAAATTGTCAGGTAGTTTTCTCACCACCATTGTGTCATTAGGAGAGCACATGTGGCTGCGACCATGCTGAACAACATTTGGCTGCTCTAAGCTTGGAAGCATTGTCTAGCCATTAGCCAACCAGAATGCTGCTGTTTCATCTACAGGGAGGTACAGAGCAAGGGAATGAGAATCTGGAATTGTTGATGCTTTTGATGAAGCCAGCACGGACAATACTGCTTTGGATGGAGTGCTGGTAACAAATTTTGCACACAGTCCTTCTATCTTATAACATGTAAACCTATGCTTGAGATTGGCAAATGAAAAGCAACATGTCTCACATTCAGTGAAGGGTTTAGGGCACAATCCTATGCAAAAGACCAAAGGAATAAAAATTAAAAACAGCCCATGAGTTGTAGACTTTTTTCGGCATAGAACCCATGATGCAGGTCCTTTCTGACCTACAACTTCAGCCTACGACTAAAGGCATAGGATTGAGCCTTTAGCTACCTCGTGCCTTTAGCTACCTATATCCAGTGATGAATGACTTCTAGAGCAAAGAGCCCTATCCATCAAAGCCCATTTATAGATGATTTTTAATTATTATTATTGTGCTCACAGACATATGCAGACAGGAAATGAGTGACAGGCATTATTATTCCTCAAATAAGTGACAAGTTGGTGACAAGTGTCATTTTTTCAGCAGAAGGGATCTTGCCATTTTGGGAACTAGCTGTGAAGGGACACTCTTTTTCCAATTTGAAATGTATGAAGAACTGTCATAGGTCAACAGTGGGAAGAAAATGACTGTTTTCACTTGCACTACTCTCAGTTGTAAGTACTTACAACAAGCAAGCACAAGATCCAATCTGTGATTTTGCTAAGAAAATGAGTCACAAAGTTAATGTTTAATATTATACCTGTATGCATAAGCTACGAAATCAAACAATAATTTGCTTCAGTGATTCAGTTCCAAACATTTTGGTAGGTACTTGGTAGTTCTGCAGATACTATATATTGCACATAGTAGAAACTAACCCCTGCCTATGTGTGGCCAACAGTACAATTGACCTAGCCTGGTATGAAGGACTAGAAACTTGGCTATCAACTGAGCTCTGGGACTTTGGGAAGGAGAATGAAGATTCCAGGTCTGGAATCAGGCTTGGCTATTCGTGAGTGAGTTTGCATGTCATACTAAGCCACTGTGGGCAGATGGCATGGTTTTTACTCCCTGGCAGCTTGCTGTGCTTTGTTTCTCCTTTAATCCTCCAGGTTGATACCAGCACCTATCCCAGAAACCTCATTTGCTACCCCAGCACCCTTTCTGTAATTCGTCTGCTAAGGTTGCTGGCTCATGAAGAAAACTCCCCTTCCCCACAACAGTTCACCAAAGGGATGTAAGTTTTGATTTCTTATGAAACTGGAAACACATTTACAAAGTCAAAAAATGTATTTTAGGGAGTTTGCAGAAGTGTGCCGGCCTGCATATCCCATTGCCCACGACTGAGGCCAGCACTGGAAGTTAGTTGTGACTTGGCTTCATTCCCTCTGATTGCAGTGCAAGCCATGTGCAAATACTAACATGGATCCAAGCCATTATATTTGGCTTTACTATAGAAAGGCACCATTACCCAGCAGCTGAAAAAAGCCAAGTGCGCATGCAATGACAAAAAACCTGGAGGAGGAGCAGGAAGATGAAACTGACCATCCTCTAACCACAGCACGATCGCTTTGGTGCTTAACCACTAGATAATACGTTCAAGAAGTATGACACCCAAATGTATTTCACTCTTATCTTATCTTCTGCAGGTGATAAGATGTGGGGAGGCTGGTACCAGAGTTAGAGTGCAATCTTGTGCAAGTTCTGGGAGAAACAACTCCCACAACTAGTGGCATGGCTGGAGTTTTTTTCCTGTTTAATCATGGATAGGATTGCACTTTTAAGTGGTTTATTGTCTGTGCAACCCTGAATGCCTGCGAGAAGGGGGAGCTGCTGAGCTATGCCACCTCCAGTGTGGCGGTATGCAGAATCCTGTAATCTGAAGAGGTGGAACAGCATAGTGACTGAAAGCCAAGCTGCAGCATTCCTGGTTGAAATCTCCCCCGTGTCAGGAAGTCATTAGATCAGCCTTACCCAACTTGGTGCCTTCCACATGTGTTAAAGTACAGTTTCCAGCATCTCCAGACAGAATGGGGAATGCTGGGAGTTTTGCTCCAGCACTTCTGGAAGATATCTGGTTGGGGAAAGTAGATGGCTTTCTGTCATACATGGGCAATGTGTGGTCCTCTGGATATTGTCAAACTCTAGCATAACCAATGGCGGGGGATGATGGGAGCTGCTGTTTGACAGCACCCAGAGCACTGTAGAATCTTCACCGGTTTTGTGTATACCACAGCCTTGGTCCTCCAGCTGCAGCACAGTTGTGGTAATAATGGCCTTCCCTACAAGTGTTCTGTGAGGATTGTGAACACTGGGCACTCTCGACACTCAACTGTGCTACCCAAATGTTAAGGTATAATCACAAGTACAGCAATTATTATCTCGCAGGGTTGGGTGATAGAAAGGATCTGGTTTCCATCTGGTCTCACAAAGCTTGTAACTTGTGCCTGTTTGCCTAGACTCAACTTTGAGCCCATGAGATCAACTGGCTGCAGCTCAACTGTGCAGTTTCCTTCAGCCCTTCCAAGCCACCAGCCCTGTCACAAATTTACAGGGGGTAAGATGGTGGCACCCCACCATTTCCTCTTTCTGCTCACTCAGATTGGGCTTGTTGGTCCATTGGTATGATTTGTGCCTAGAGTGTACAGTTTAGATTATAGAAAAGTCCTGCCTGCAGGAATTGGATGGTTGTACCTTTGCAGATATCAAAGCATCGATGGTGGGGCACCTGCTTCCACGCAGATCTTAGGTTGAATCTGTGTCATTTCCAGTTAAGGCATCTTAACTGGTTATGTGTCAACTGCAATTAAGGCATCTCCAATCCATGGCCTGCTACCCATCAGGGAGTAGGGGATGGGGAAAGATGAGGCTCACTGGGCAAACAGTCTAGCCTAAATTAAGGCAAATCCTAAATCATAATGTTTGTAGGCAGCCCTAAGAAGTGAGTCAGGCAAGGAGGTTTCCAGACACGGCATGACCCTTGCAAATGCTCCATATTGTTTGGATTACTCTGCAAGGGCAACGAGGGAACAAGCTACATGTATGAGTCACTTTCAGCACATCATGCCATATAAGTCAAATCCTGGCGTGCAAACAAAACTGAGAAGGAAAATGCTGTTTTAGGCAGTATGAGCAGAATGGTGTGCTCCATTGTGTTCATGCTTTAAACTATAGTTTCTTGTTTGCTGCAGCCTGGTAAAGAAAGAAGGACTGAAAGAAAATGGCAAAATAAGGGAAGGAAGCTTAATTTTTTAAAGTCTATGAGCAAAAGTGCCCCTTCAGATCTTCTTGGCAAGGCACAACACAAAACTCTGTGCTCCCTCTGCTGACGATTTGATAGAACTACACAATGAATGATTTGAGTTGACTAGGAAATAAGAAACAAGGTTCCAAGGAAGTTGTCCAAGGACACTTTTGTGTGGCTTCCTCTCTTCCCCTTCAAACCCCTCCTTAACCTCTTGCCATTTCTGTAAAGACTTCCATGTGGACAGATTCTGCAAACAGGACTTGTGTGTGCTCCAGCATCTGCACTGCATCCTTTCCCCATTATTGCTTCCCATGTTGTCAAAAATTTGTATCATAGACTCCCTGAAGCAGAAGCCTAGCTTTTCAAAACCTTATGTTTCTCTGTAAATTGCCACATGCATCATACCCTAAGTAAATGAACCCCATAATCATAGCAGTGATTTCAACTTAAAGGTAAGAACCACTCTGCCATTTCCATGTGTCTAAGAGAGCTTAGAGATTGCATTTCTTGAAGTGCAATCTCCCATGCAGCCCCTTTTGCAACTATAACAGTTTATGGTGCCAGTTTACAGAATGGCACAACAATAATCTTTTCCCAGTAGAAAAGTCCTAAGGGGATGTTCCACCAGACTACACTTTGCTGAGGTTCCCCTAAAAAAAACCCTCCAGCTCACAGGCCTAACTCACCTGCAGCACCTGTCTACCTGCAGCCCTAAGGCTGCTTGGAGTCACAGTGGTGGCTTCACCTACCCAGCGATCTCTCCCTAAAGGGAGAAGGTGCAGTGTGCGTGCAGCTACTTTGCTGAATGTGGTCACTGCCATCAGAGAATGCTTCCGTGCCACAAAGGCTGGTTCCTGCTCAGTGCAACAGGTCACCCTCCCAGTGTTCCTGCTGGGAATCAAATGATCTCAAGGGGCAAATGATATTCTCCTTATTCCGGTCTGCACTAATTATGGCACTGGCCTTGGTTCAGATCAGCTTTTTGGATCCAGGAACAAAGCATACACCAGAAATCTCCTTTGTCTTTCTGTCCGTGGGGCTTGGCAGAAGGGTGGCGCTGACCTCAACTCTCAGAACGTAAGGAAAGCCATCCTGGATCAGGCCAAGGTTCCATCTAGCCCAGCATCTGCTCACACAGTGGCCAATGAGCAGCCTATGGGAAAGCCATCAACAGGGCAGGACTGGTACCATCTCCATGACTTTGCCCAATCCTCTTTTGAAGCCATCCAAAATGGTGGCCACAACTTCTTGTGGAAGCGAATTCAATCATTTGACTATGCGCTACTCAGATTCCCTTCAATAAAACACCACTACCCAGAGCAGAGAATAAAAGAACCTCCAAAGTCTGGATCATCCAGCATACCTGTAGTTAAAGTGCATGATTGCCTGCAGTGCGTTTCCTCCTCCTGTAGAGATATCCCCTTCAAATCCTGGAAGCAGGGGGATTACTATGTAGACTCGGTATCGTTTATTTTCCCTGAAAGGAAAAGACAAGACTGGGGAGTCAGTATAGCTGTGATGTTATTGTTACAAAACAAAGCAAAACAGAAGAAGGTTCAGAAAGCTTTTTCAGCTTATACATGCCAAACTTCTTCAGCCTGTTTAACTGGTTTTCACATTCATGTAAAACCCAGATAACTTGGTAATTGTTTGCTGATTTGGTAAGTCAGACAGGTATCAACAGTTCAATCAGAACACAGGGAGATGATGATACATCAGTATAAAAATGTGTGTGCATATATCTGTGCATGCACACACCAACACACACATCTCTATTTGTTATATAATGCTAGTGTTAGAGTAATATATAGGAATAGAGAATAATAAAAATAGTGACCCACTCAGAGGTGACTTTCAATGACTGCAGCCTCCATAGTTCAATGATCGCAGCCTCCCAAGCCACCAGAAAAGGAGACTGTATGAATCTTTGAGAGGCCGGCAAAGCATTCATGAATGGTCCATTACCAAATCCCATTCCTCTTCAACTGGCACAAGAAAAATGTATTCATGGCAGGTTTAAATAGATTTACATCGCTATCACCCATCCCTAGAGAAGCCCAGATTTTTTTTCCCCCTGTGTGAGGCTGTACATGGTCCTAGAAAAAGCCAAGTGCCCACAATTCCCTAAGCGCTTCAGAGGAATTAATGACAGCTCAAGAGGTATAAATATAACCTTGCAATCTAGATCTGCCCTTCATGCGCAAGTCCGGAACCTTCGCACACCTCTGGATGTTTGTAAACCCTAACAAAACTATACAAAGAAGTGAATCTGCCCTGCAGCAAATGGTCAAGACTTGCATTCTGATTGGAAGCCTTCTTCTCCCTTTGACCACATATTTGTTTCTATTCCAGCTGACAAATGATTATCATGCAGGCCTGCCAATTTCTGCACTGTTTCATTTCCAGAGATGCCCTTGAGTCTCCCTAATTCTTTATTTAAAAAAAAATCAGTAAGTTGCCAAACAATTACATCATACCTAATTAGAATTCATATGGAGTCTGACTTTCTAGTTACCCATAGTAAAATTCAAGGGCGTTAACAAGGAATAATTCTTGTTTGGTTGCATGCCAAAGAAGAAAGAAATGGCCACTAGGTGGTGAGCATCACAGGATTTGTATAAAGCCACTGAGATTTTTGTGGTGTAAACAATTCTAACTAGGAAAATACGTCACTTTGTAGCTATCACTTCTAGGACTAGGACAAGAGCAAACACCCAGGTCTGTAGTTAGCATTAGGCATGTGAGATGGAAATGAGAGTTGTGCCATCTTTTACTGCAAAGCTGCAATTCCAGCAATTTGAACGCAACTGAAATGTGGCATGTATTTCTCCATCATAAGATGTTATCACCAGGGCACAAGGTAGATCCTGCAAGTCACAGGTAAGTTTAGTGGCATACCCAGGTGAATTGTGAGCAAGGTGATGATGCTTGCCATGAGAGGTGATGATGGATTGCATTGCAGAGTCGCTTTTGCATATCCAAGACCTTGGAAACAGGCATTCCCAAGCAATTTCCCAAGGGCTACTATGGCTCTAATCCTTATAACCACCTGTCTGGGAGCAAGTCCCATTGTACGGGATTGTACTGTCTGTGTTTGGGTGGGCAGCCTGGCCCTCGGATGACATGCAACCTCCCGTCTCATTTCTCTCTGCAAGTAATCAGCCCACACCTCTGACACGAGGGATCCATCCTTCCCCCACAGGCTGCTGGGTCAGAAGGAAGATGGAGAAATGAGGGGGGAAGGAGGAGGCAGCAAGAGAAAATGGTGGCACAGAGACAGGAAAAGGGCATGTCAGAAAGAGAGAGAGGTGGGTGTCAGAAAGGAGAGAATGCAAGCAAAGGAGCAACAGCAAGAGAAAGAGGGGATGTCAGAAAGAAAGAGTGTGAGCAAAGTGGGGTCAGCAAGAGAATAAATGAGAGAGAAAAGGAGCAAGAGGAGAGAAAACAGTTTTACAGAGAGGGTGAAAAGTGGACTGTCAAACAGTGTGTGAGAGAAAAGGGAGAGAAGAAGGAAGCAGAGAAGGGCTTGGTGCTGTCCACCACTGGCTTTGGCTCCACTCACTGCAGGCATGTGCCACTTGATCCTCAAGGTAATGGGACCCTCAGCAGCAAAACCGGGTTCCCCACCCCTAGAGGGGGTCCATGAGATTAGCAGTGAAAAGAAGTCTCACTGTCTGCATCAAATGCACAGCTCTGTAAAACCAGAAGGTAGGTGTGCAATGAAAGGACACAGCCTTGTTTCTATTTTCAATGCAGTGCAACTGGAATAAGTGTAATCATGTGTACACACACACTCACACACACAGAGCCATGCTTTAAATTAAAGGTGTCATCTGTAAAAGGCAGGGCAGATTGTTTGGAAGTATGGGATATTAATTATTGATACTTGCCAAAAATAATTAGAAAAATAAATCCGTGAGAAACAACCTATTTTCATTACAAGACAGCACAGCTTGCTCATGAAAAAAAAATTGACAGTCAGAAAATCTGTCCATGTAAAGGGGCAATGCAAGCTTATTAATTATATACATCTTATATGGTCTAAAGAACAAAGAAGTGCATATACTTGAATGAAAAACTCCATCAAATCCCCCCATTAGGATTTAAATATTTATGCAGGAGTGGATCCTTCTTCTGTGTGAGACCCAGAAGATGAAAGATTTCAAGATAATATGATTTGATTCACTGCCTCCTCCCAGCTGAAGCCATCCCCAAGCATTTTATAGTAGTGGGGATTTCGAAGCATTACGACTGATTCACTACAATCCAGAGAATGAGATCTATATACAGCTGCTGCTTCTCACTTTATGAATCAAGGTCCTGGGGACACCATGGAGGACTGAAGTGTGCAACTACATTATCCTGCATACCGGTGCGCAGATTCTGCACATCTGTATGCATGTCTAACACAATCTCTTTCCTCCATGCCAGGAACCATTGCATTGAACTCCAGTCCCTCCCATTCTTCTCTGATGAGAATATCAGACTTGGCACTGCCACCTTGGCACTGGCGCTGCTACTGCTATCAGACCAAAAGAGATAATCCATCGATGGTGTGTGGGGAAATCTTGAAGTGTTGATGCCTTACGAAAGCACCTATAGCCATATCCCCAAAAAGAGTTCAGAAATGCAAGCAGATGCACTGAGGAGCTGGTTTCAGGAGCTTTCATACACTAGAAGCGGGGCTTTGGGTTTTTAGGCTGAAACTGAAAACACTTTGCAAGGAACAGTATACTGCTGCTAGGAAAATCTGCTTCTTGTCTGTTTCTGTGTGGATTAGAGTTAGACAAAGAGGGAACAGGGAAGACCGAGGGGAAGAACAAAGGATACCAGCATCCCTGCTATGGAAAAGGACCGTGACTTCATCCCTGCAAGCCCAGGCTCTGTTACACCACCACATTTTGGGCCAGGTTATATAAACTGCAGGTTCAAGCTTCACCAGGAACTTCCATGATGGGCTTTATGGTCCCATTACAGTGCCTCATTCATTCTTACACAGGTCATCATGCATGTGTAAGCTTCCTGCATTTTCCCTAGTGTGACTTCCACATTTTGTTTTCCTTACCAGAAATAATCTATGCAGGGAGAAAGGATTGATAGCTGCATAATGCTTTTTTGAGTAGGAGTGCTAACAGTCATCTACCTGTTGCTCTGGATTAGAGTCTACGGGCCCAAGAATATGCTGCAATCGGTAAGAGCCATGCAGCAAGGGAAAAGTTCATTTCCAAAAGTGGAGCCCTCAAGGGCAGGTGGCAGGTTAACTCTTATTCTCCATTGTCTGTGAACTGAGTTGCATGCATAACTTTCTCTCATATGAATGAATGGAGGAAAACAATATCTGCATTTGGGGATACTGTTGTGATAGAGAACCCTAAAGATCCCCCTGCACATTAAGTGCAGAGATGCACTGTGTGTTTGGCTCTCAGATGGACCCCAAGGGAAGCATATTTCCAGGGCTGGCATGAAGGGCACTAGGTGACACCCCATGCCCAAGCAAGGGCCTGCTCCAGGAACCCCGTGGAACGGCTCTTTTTCTTCCCCAGGACATCCTGCTGGCTCATCTGCCTCTCACTCTGGTCTGGACAATGGAGGAGATGAGGAATAGCAAAAAATGCTACCACTTGCTTTCTGCCAGCAAGCAAGGACATCACAGCAGTGATGAGAAGGTAGATGAGGCAGAACTATGGCTGGTGACCATAGCAGTGAGAAGGATTCCTGGCCCAGGGAGTGGGCCTATTGAGGGTGTCTTGTCAAGGGCCCTTCAGAACCTGTCACTGGCCCTGTATACCCCCCACTCCCTACCTATCACACTGATGGGCATTTTGGTCATTGATAAAGAATATGGGTTATGACAAGGGAATCAAGTATAACAGCCCAGTTTTGCATTCTGCTATTTAACACAGACCTGCGTTTCTTGGCGAATGGGGCGGCATAGAAATTTTTAAATAAATAAATAATAAATAAGTTATACGAAGAAGGGCCAGTCTAGATTTCAGGCCTCTTTGGGAAGAATCCAACTGGACATCTGAGAGCCGAACTGCTGAAGCCCCAGCGGTTCTCCCCAACACTCACCAATTGTGCAATGGTGCTATAGAACTTCCAAGGCAAGGCAAAGCAAGTGGAAAGTAGTTTCTAGAAGGAGGCTGGCTGGCGAAACTCACATAAGGGAGCTCCGCCACCCTGCCTCCTTCCAGAAGTGAGCACTTCTGCTTGTCTTGGGGCTTCCTTAAGGAAGCACTAAGTCAGTGTTGTATGCTGTACGTTTCACATGGACAATGGAATTAGAGGGGAAAAAAGAACTGGTCAGGGCATAAGCCACCGTGGCTTAGTGGTTACAGCACTGGACTGGGACTCAGGAGATCTGGATTCTGGTCCCCACTCTGCCATGGGGCATGCTGAATGCTATTGGGTCAGTCATGGCCTCTCAGCCTCGCATGGTTGTTGTTACGAGGGCAAGGTTGAGAGGAGAAGCTCAAGTCACCTTCAGCTCCTTGCAGGAGGAAGAAAGGCAAGATATGAATGGATGGATGATGATGATAATGATGATGATGAAGTTGGTGGCCCCAGTGGATTCTGCCCAGGGTCAGGTGAGCTGCAGGAAATGACTGGGAGGCTAGGAGCTGGCAGAGAGGCAATCTGGCACAGTATCTGCATCGCCTGAATCACAGTGCCATGAAGCGAAAGATATCCTCTCTCTGCAGTCACACACACAAAGTGCTCCATTCTGCACCATGGAAACCCAAGGCCTGCAATTAGAATTATGCAAATGTGTGCACATTTGCATAATTTGTTCTGCTAACAAGATCAGGTTTTTTTTGGCTGGAATGCTTTCAGCCAGGAATGAGAAACAGGTAAGCTAGAGAGACAGAGACCAGGGAACAGCGGATGCAGGAGAAGCTGACAGAGCAGTGTGACGACCCATGAGTTGCAACCAGATGGTAACCAGCACTGCCGGCCTGGTTCTGCCCGACGCTTGAACACGGGTACCAGGGCCAAGCAATGAGTCACATGGAGATAAACCTGCGGGCTGGTTGCTGGGTTTCTGCACTTGTCGGGGCACACTGCATTTGATGGGCAGTGACAGCACTGGATGATAGAGTGCTTAATCCCTCCTCCCACAGCTTTTTCCTGAACTAAATCCCTTTCACCCACCCTGAACCTGCTGTTAGTCACACAGGAGGGAGAGATTGCATATTACCTGCATTGCTTTCCCTCCCCAGAGGGCTAGCAGCCGCTTCAGTGGGGAGTGGATGGGAAAAAACAACACAGGAAGCTGTGCAACACCCACGCACCTTCAATCAAATCACCTGCATGGAGCCCCCATGACTGCATAAGAAAACAAAGCAAAGGACAGGTGATCCAGCCACCGTGGGTGCAGCTTGTCAGGACTGTGCAAGTAAAATCTCTACTTGCTGAAATTCCCTTTTGGATGCAGCTAAGATGCAGACATACTCTTTTGCCTTGGCTTGCCTCCTCTGTCTGCCTCATATACAACACCCACCCTGACAAAACAAGAGAAAAGAAAAGGTGGCAGCTGACCTTAGCTTGCAGTATGACCCGTTAATGAAGCCTTCCCCAGGGATGCTGGCTGGGGGATTCTGGGAGTTGTAATCCAACATACCTGGAGGGCATCAGGGTGAGGAAAGCTACACTAATGGGTCCCACCCCTCCGGCTGAATGTGTTGTAGTGTTCTAGAAGACATTCATTCTTCTCACTGGTCTATTTCCATTTGTCCTTTCCTACAGTTCAAATTAATGCACACATTAACTAAATCATCGTGGAGTATGGAATGCATGAACTCTTTTGAGCAATGACACAGGGCAAATCTACAATTACTATCTTCTGGAACACAGAAGATTGGGTTCAGTTAGCACACTGAACCCCAAACTATGGTTGAGTTTATTGTTTGGTGCATTTGCTTTTTGCTTCTTTTTAAGAATATCTGGTAAAAGAATACCAAGTAGCCCTCATTGCCTGACTGATATGGCTGTTACTGACATTGTTATTCATTGCTGCTGCTGCTTTAGTAGTATGTTTAATGAACTTTGTGCATTTTAGATTACAGATATTGGGACTTGAGGTGTCTACAGAAGCCACCTTGTAGGGGCTATTTAAAAGCAGAGGGTCAGATCATCTTTCACCCAGAGGGTTGAATTCTGCCTCAGAGATCTCCTGGGACAGTGGGGGGGGGGGAGAGCCAGAGAGAAAGGGACAAGTGCCAAGAACAAACATACCAGCGTATTTAGGCATAATGCTCTCACTGCCGAGTAAGCCTTTGGGGGACATTGCAGCTTTTTAGAATGGGTGGGGGAAAAAGGTGCACCAACTTGGGAAACCACAAAATGATCGGCCATTGGTGAACAGTGTAAGGGGCAGGTGAGAGGGGGGTGGTTTACTGGGGAATGCCACTCCCAGAGAGCCAGACTGGGACCCCAGGGCCAATGCTCTGCAGCTCTGTTCTAAAAACTGGCACAGGGAATTTGAATGAACAAGCAAATAAATCATGAGTCGATCAAAGCTGAGTCCAGTTTGTAATTCTTAGCAACCAGATTAGCCTGTGTACTGCCTTGGAGCTCTGCCTGGGGGCTTCCCAGGGTTGGCCATAGTGGGAAACGTCCTGCTGGACTAGATGGGGGATTGGTTCTTCTTTTAATCATATAACCGAAAGCGATCAGTGGCTGCCAAAGCAGAGCGGCCATTGCAGGTAAAACCATGGTGAGACCCAGCTGCACTGAGCCTAATAATTGGGTAAATAACACTGTGGCACGCAATACCATATCCTTGCCTTTGCCAACCTGGATCCTCCAAAAACACCAGGATCCCAACTCCCAGTATTCCTATGGTCATGTTAGCTGGGAAGAGTGGGAGTTGTAGTCTAACGTATTTGGGGGAAAGCCAGCTTGGGAAAAAGTGTGATACATACCCACCTGGAAGGAGACCCAACCCAGCTCAATGCAATGGGACATACTTCTCAATATAGGATTGCACTGCAAACAGTTCATTTATGCCCTGCTCTGCTTTCCATGGAGCACTCAAAGCATAAGAAATATAAAGCTTGCCCTTTTTCTCTCTTTCTGTCTCTCGTCAACAAGCAACAAGCACACATTAAAAAACAGAAAATGGTTGCTTTCGAGGTGAACGTAACAAATCAAAAAGCAACAATCAGAAACAAAGCACACGAATTGGCAGCAGGAAGACTATGTTCAAGAGATAAGGATGAAGCCAGTCCAGTTGGATGCTGAAAGGTTTTGTCAGCAAGCCCTCAAAATCAGCCCTCCCACAACCACCTCATGAAAACCTCACAGTCTTATTTACAGTAATGCTCCAGTTGTAGATGAATGATGTTCGCGCTTAATGACTGCACCACTTGCAATACAAGCATGCCTTTTGGAAACGTTGGCCAACAGTAAATATCCTCCATCACTTTTCAGAGACAAGGTCTAGCAATGCTACCACGACCCACATATTAATCATACTAGAATTCCCCAACGTGCCAAGAGCTTTTATTCTCTTCATTTAAAAGCCAGCCACTTCCCATCTAGAAATCACCAGCCTCACGCACCACTGGCTTAAATTATTAAACAAACAGAAATGCAGGAATTCACAGTTGTCCTCAGACACTTAGAAGCAGGAGATGAGCAATGGCAATGAATGGACAATATCAACTTTGTCCCCAGAGTAAGAAATGCAAAAACTATATGGGTTGAATTCATTTTATAGGTCACATTCTGCCCTTAGTGTAAACTCAGTTTTCACCACGGTATGTATTATAGAGACAGGCCAACATGTTACAATGTTTGGGATAAATGCAGCAGTGGGGTGGTGGTGGGGGAGGAAGGTACAGACAACATGGTAACCCATAGTCAAGGGCTGACTGTGGATTATCCTTGAACCACTGGTTGTTGCTAAAGCATGGCTTATCTTGTTGTCTGAACCCAGCCTGCTAACAAACCATGCTTTGTTAACCACAAACAAATCCATGAAGAGAACCCAGGATTTGTTGTTGGATTGTGAGCTATCAGTTGTTCATGGTTAATATAGCATGGCTTGTTAGCATTCTTCATTCATACAACATAATACTCTATGGCTCCACAACAACCCACACTTAGCCCATATTCAACCCTTATATGTCTGAACCCAGGGGTATAATAGCTCTGGTTGGAGGTGAACTAAAACAAAAATAGTAGTGCACACTTAAAATTTAGGTTGTTTCAATGGCAGAGCTGGAACACAGAATGAAGGCCCATGGAGCCAGCCTGGCCTGACTAATGTCTCAGTCCAGGTCTCTTGGGTTCCCAGATGACCATGTTCCCTTTGTCCAAACCTCCAATAATTTGGTGGTTTCACAGCTTTTGCCCTACAGAGCTTTTCCAAGATTGAACTTGGCACTGTGGTGGGACATGTTTGACAAGCCTGCCATGCTGTAACAGAATTATTTCTGGACTGAATGCATCCCTAGCATTGGCCAAAACGAGCAGACAAGAATGTCCCTCATTGTGATGCGGCAGAATTTCAATTGGTACATTCAGAGTACAAAGGCATGATGGCAGGTTAGAGAGGGCAGGGCAGCAGACAACCTTCCTTTTGTAACACCCCCCTCACCTGAAAAACTGGAAAGGCCCCCTCATCTTGGGCAGTATGACTGGCCATTTTTCACATTTGCTTGCGTCTCTAACTCCCCATCCTTGAAATTACTGAGCCAACCAGAGATAAACTATTTTACGATTGTATCCAGGGCACCTGGCTGTAGCTGTGAGCACGGTTACCTGTGGGCCTTGAGAATTCGGTGTGCAATGGCATCTCCAATCCGGTTGCATACCACTTTGTCATCAGCGCAGCTAATAAAAAACTGGTTCTACAGTGTGAGAAAGCAGAACAGAAAGAAGATGAACACATGCAGGCCATCAATAAAGTGGATAATTACCAAAGTTCTCCAACATATAACATCCACTCAGACAGCACTTCTCAAACTAGGAGTCTTGAGGTTCTCTGGTATTTATCTCGAGTATCTTGATGAAAAGATCAGCAAAGGCAGAAAAGCTCTCCTGGAAGACAGTTTTGCCAATTCATCATCAGCAACTTCTCCCTCTGGTGCTCAGACTCACGGAGGCAGGGAGCACATTTCAGGTGGGTGCCATCTGTGGGAGGCACTGACAGACTCTGGCCAGTGCATTGCACAAACAGAGAATGGAACCTGGCATTAATCCTAGAATCCTCTACAACAGAAACGTGTTGCAGAAAAATCAATGTGGAAAGGATTCCCCAGGAGAAGGGAATTTGGAAGTCACTATGCTGAGGTATAAGGGTGCAACACAGAGAAAATGAAGCAGAGATAAGTCCTAATGAAACCAATAAGATCTGAGTATTTAACCGTGCACTTTACCCATTGACTTAAAGGTTCATGCTTGCTCTGAATTTCACCCAGAGGACCAATATACCCAATGTTTCACATAAATATGTAAAGGAAGAACAGTTTCTTAATGGTAACACATTACAATAATGAAAGAGTGCCCGTATTTGCATATGTGAAGGAAATAATTAGCTGTAACTCATATCATACTTTCAAGGTTCCCAGTTTTTCAGTGCACAAGAAAAAAGGGGGTTGTACGAGAAGAGCGCAATCCACCATGAACTGCTTTTGCAAATGTATGGCATTTCTAATGCGGCTTCTGCAAAGGATGTATTAGTGATGGGCGAGAAGCAGCCCATGACTGGTCTCCAGGGTCTTGCCATCTGGCTTATCAATGATGCCCTCAGTTCCAGGGATGCTCTTCACTGAGCATGTGAAGCATCCTCTGCCATGCGAGTTGAGCCAAAAGCCCTATTTTCACTTCTTCCACATTTCAGCTGTGTGCATGGTCATGCTGGTGTCCCCACCCATGCTCAACTGATCCTTCTCCTAATCAAAGATGTGCATTAAGCCAAAGGTGAGAGCAGTTTGCATGAAACATAAAACACCAGGTTTACAGGGCAGAGGCTTCAAACCTCACTTAGTCAAGGGCCACATTAAATTTCTGAGGACACATACTACTGTGTAGGAACTGAAGCAAAGGGGTTAAGGGTAAAGTGTTCAACTGCTTGGCATACTTCATCTTAAAAGAGCAATTCTACAATCCCTAGACATCATCTGGGGCAGTCTGGATTTAAGGATCCAGTCAGAAATAAAACTCCAGGTTCCAACCTCAGAACTGAAACTCTGATCCCCTTCCCCCTCTGGAAAGAGGCACACCAGCTGCTCCTCTGAGCATGGAGTGGCTTTGGAGAAGGGGGTAAAAGGGGCAGTTTGCTGGGAAGGAGACTGGGGCTGCCTACCTGAATTGGTAAAAGGGTAAAGCTCTTCACTGGATACTCATAAGCTTGTAGGTTTGGAGGCTTACAAGCATGGAGGGTGCAATGGATAGGACTGCACCCTAAAGCTCTTGCTGTCAATAACCTTAAGAAAAGCATTTCAACTGTTTAGAACAGGAAGAAAAAGCAAAAGCCAGGAAACTACCAAAGGGAAAGGAGGCAGGAACTAACTAGGGCTAGTGAGCCCTGCAGGGCTAGCTTTGGTCTGAGGTGTGACACACCCGTGTTAAAAGGCAGAACATTTCTGTATTTTACCACCTGCAGAGCACCATTTTCTGCCCCAGGCTCCAGATAGGTCTTTTGTCAAGTCCAGTAAAAGAAGCGCTCTACCAAACATACCAGTGCTATTCAATGGGAGCATATGTCTTCAGGGAGAAATCATTACAAAAATGATCCAGGGTTTGGAAACACTGTCCTATGAGGAAAGACCAAGAGAACTGGGCATGTTCAGCCTTGAGAAGAGAAGACTGGGGGAGGGGGGACACGACATGATATCCCTCTAAAAGTACCTCAAAGGCTGTCACAAAGAGGAAGGTCAAGGTCCCTTCTTGCTGATGCCAGAGTGCAGGACACAAAATAATCAATTTAAGTTGTGACAACCCAGATTCAGGCTGGGCATCAGGAAAAGCTTCTCACCAGCTGCCTAGAGAGGTGGTGGGCCCTCCCACACTAGAGACATTCAAAAAGAAACTGGACAGCCACCTGAGTGGGATGGTGTAACATGGTGTCCTGCAACAGCAGCAGCTTAGACTGGATGGCTTTCATGGTCCCTTCCAACTCTACTATTCTATGATTCTAGGAGCCATTAATCCACATCTCAGTTTGGCACTCAGCAGACAAATCTGGTCTTGCTTATACCTCCATTAAAATTGGGATAGATAAAGAACTGGCACTCCAAGAAACTTCAAGACAAACATTAAAATGCCCCAATGACCTGAGAAGTTTTTATTTTACTTTCTAAAAGGTCAATTCATTCATGCTAGGATTTTTTCCCCAGCTAATTTCCAACAGTTCTAACAGAGACTGCACCCAGGTGAGAATTCTACGCTTTGCCTCCTGCTACTTTCCCCCATACCAGCCCCATACCCATGCAGAGCAACTACTTGCCTCTATGTATAAGTAGTGTTTGCTGTTTTCTATCACACTAACATAAGCAGCATGGATGGATTCCTCATGGTATTTGATCCCAGCAGACCAGTCAGCAGCAGAGCGGAGGACCTAAAATGGAGAGAATGGTTTTTATTTCCTAAATATTCATGGAAGAGTTTGCACCTCCCTGCGATAGTTGAAAAAACTGAATTCTATTCTTGTTTTGCTAACTCAGACCTATTTCCTAGAGAAATCACACCACAGTTTCTTTTGCTTCCCTGAAACTGAACCGGGGTTCTTTCAAAGCATTACCTGGAGAAGCTGCAGATTTCTCCCAGTGATGCAACAGCCTCACAGGAATATTCTACTTGGCTGAAGTCTCCCTTCAGTGAGGTTCTTAAAACCACAGAAGTCCTTCCAGGATTTGGCCCTAGCAACTCTGTTGTTCAGAGAATCCTGAACATGGCTATAGCTCCCATCACCTGAGTGGGATGATAGGAGTTGTAGTTCAACATATCTGGAGGATGCCGAGTTGCAAAATGCTGATCATACACCTCTGCGTGATATAATGCTCCACCTCTCTTGTCACCCACTGTTCCCAGTTGTTCACGGAGCCATTCATTTTTTCACAATAGCCAAGATGGTCATGCTATATATATCTTAAGGTACATAAATCAAAGTCAAGCTGGCAAAAATAAACTATAATCCAAGTGGCTGGTGAAATTACAGCATTTACTTGTAAAATTGTGATTCACCGCTTGAGTGGCTATTTGATTACATAATCTGTCAAATAGCTAATATTTGCATATTAAGAAATGCTGCTTATTTTCTGAGAGACTGACATGCATAATGTTCAATCCAATAAACAAAAATTGCTATTTCGGTTGGAAGGCAAGGTCATTGGCATTATTTTCCTTTCATTTCCTGCTGCTGTAACACACTAGAAACAAAATAGCTGCAAAACAGTGTGCCCCTAACTGAAGCATCTCTTATGTACGTATATCCATTAGATGAAGCTTGCAGTCCTGATGCCAGCCAACAACAGGCCACTGTTTCTGCCACTCATATTCATCTGAATATAATCCACTTCCTGCTTCTCAGTTAAAAAGGGTCTTATGATTGAGCAGACATCGGAGAAGGAAGCCTGCTAATGTGACTGTAGCTTGGAAAGTTCCTCAGCTGGCAGTATGAACGACTACACTGCCAGAGTATTTGGAGCTGGAACAAATGTTGTGTTCAAGGAATAATTTCCTAGACAAACCCAGCCCAGAAAATGCCTAGAAGATGCCTGCAATTTCCTGAAATACCTTTACCAACTTACTATTCAGCTAATTTTGCAGAGAGTTTAGCTTCCCTTGGAATGATGGTGAAAAGGTTGCTGTGAATTTCTGGTTCTTAACATTCGAAGTTGGGAGTCCTAGTCCACCGCCTTATAGACTAGCATTTTCTCCTGACTGGTTGGGTGAAACGCTTGCCATGACATATGCTTTTCATGCAGTTACTTAGGGCTCATTCTCATATTAGATTTCATATTAGATTACCTTCAGAGGCACTGAAGTACTTGCATACATCACGTGCATATGTACTTGCAGTCCAGAAAAACATTACATGAGAGGACTACACAGATATCTTGCAAGAAAAGAAGACCCTTGGCTTATATCAAAGCACATAAAAGGTTTAGCATATTACAAGTAAGGCATGTAACAGTTAAAAATGAAATGGATGAATGAAAATTTGAACTGGATGGGGTCCATTATATTTTGTTTTTTACTCCATTGCCAACAACAAATTCATTGAGGAACGAATGGGTACATTTTTTGTCCCTCATTCCTATCATTTGGCAGGATCACCAACTACGGTAAGCAGGACTGGGCCCACACCCCAGTACAGCCCACTTAACGAGAGTGCTCCAGACTGGTTCCTCTTCCTTAGCATTGTAGTCAACTTGCTTCTCACCCAGGCGATGGTGGTGGTAAGTTGGGGAAGGAGACTTCTTGCTCTCCAGCACGATGTCTGTCACAGTAATGATGAAAAAAGGGACGTAGGGCAATAGCTTCCAGTGACAACGCAGTGAGACAGCAGACTTCCAGGGGAAGGTCCCCACAGAGGGTGACTTGTCTATTGGCTCCCAAAAATCTAGAGGCAACTTCATTGCTTAAAGTGGCTTATTTGCTTCTCACCAGCTGCTTTCTCATGGCCCTCTTTTCATTACCCACAATGCCCTACAGGTGGCACTGTTCTGAAGAATTGTGAGTAAATAGAATGGTATCTGAAATGTGGAACAGGGTGTTTTTTATGTTGTCTGCTAAGTTTTTCCTACAGTGCATTTGAATGCAATACCCAGCTCACTGTGGGTAAATGCAATCATTACTACAAAATATAGGCACACTAATATTTTCAAGCATTCTCCATCCTGCCATAAGGACTAGTAACACAGGCTATGATTTTCAGGGCAGTAAATCCTGTTGCACTCCATGGGCTTCCCTGTGAGTCCACACGCTTAGGACCACTCTATTCTGAGGCTTGGGTTTTCAAGATTTTTAATCAAGATTCTCCAGGGTAAAAGAAAAAAACAAGTGGAGAGAATATTATTCACAATATCTCCTGATATATCAAGAACTTAGGGCCATCTGTTAAATGAAAGTGATATTTGATCTAGCAGTTTGTGGCAGTTTCAATTTAAGAAATGTTTTACGAGGCTGAAGCTAACCTCCAGGCAGGAAGGCAATTATAAATGCTCTGTGTCAAACACAACTCTTACCTGCACCTTGGCAGAAATGGATTCAGGGACCTGGTACTTCAATTCATCAGCTGTCTTCTGAGATTTTGGCAACAGGAATGGGTAGGAAAGGGATCTGTATTTAGATTTCATGATCTGGGGGGTTATACAGAATAAAATAGGTGGTCAGACTTGTACGTATTCTGTTTAATATCATATTTGAATCCTGCAATGCTGTAGTGTTATGGACAATACTAAATTTAAGGTACCGGGACTGAAAACGCTGTGAACTGCCCAGAGAGCTTCAGCCATGGGCAGTACAGAAATGTAATGTAAGAGTAAGAAGGAGGAGGAGGAAACTGAAACATTTTATTTGATTGTGTTCATCTTTTCTTCTTCTTGTTTCCTCTTCATGTTGTTTAGACTTTGTTTTGAAACATTTAACAAAACAGTTTTTTAAAAAAATACCTCAGCTGCAATTCTATGTACATTTTTCTGGGAGTAACCTCCATTGAGTTACTCTCTAATTCTCTCTACAGTGAGAATTACTCTCAGTAACATACAGAGGATTGTAAGGCACATTTCAGAGAATTACCATGTAATGCAGAGAATTACCAAAACCAAGTTTAAAATTACTGTGGGAGAAATACACACACACACAACGCTCAATGATTTTTTACTCGCTCTCAGCTTTTGGAAATGTTCAAAATGCAGATTTTTGTGGGGGCCAGCACCAAACAAACAAACAAACATTTATTTATTTGGTCCTCCCCCCTCTTTTTAAGAACTCAAAGCAGCTTACATAATTGTTGCCTCCTAAACTCAGTATTATCCCTATAACAACAACCCTGTGAGGTTGGTTGGACTGAGAGCCTGTGACTGGTCCAAAGTTACCTAGTTGTCTCCATTGCTGAGCAGGGACTAGAATCTAGATTGTTTGAGACCCAATCCTGTGCACTTAACCCCTACACAAGTTTTTCACACATTCCAGTGAAAAACTTGTCATCAGATTTCAAACTGCAATGAACTCCCCCCACTTTGCTATAAAAACATCTGAATTATGACTTAGCGTGCAAGAGTATGCATATTTAAATAAAGTTCCTCCAACTCAGTGTCCCTTAGCCAGCCAGTCTGGGAATGGTAGGGCTTTTCTGCCTAAAGTCGTATAGGATAGTACCTTTAAAAGCTGGACAAGAAAAGTGAAAATTATTTCAACAGTTCCAGCTGGATTTACCAGTTGCCAGGTTCTGAATGTGAGAGAATGGTCATTTTCAAAGAAGCTGGTTGACCATACCAAATCCAGCCTGTTGTCAAAGCATCGTGTATGTTCACACCTTCCTGAAGTTCTGTATAAGGACAAGCTAAACTTTGCAATCAATATAAATTGAATGAATTGAACAAAACTGTGCATATTATAGGCTTATTCTGCAAAGAGAAAGGCCATGAATCTCTGTCTCCTGACTAATGACCCCTTTTCTGGCTTCACTGATTTCAGTAGTTGCTGCCCAGGTAGTTTCAAGTTAATTGCAGTTTCCAGACATGAGGAACAGCATATATCAGACAAAATAATGGAACATATGAATCCTTCCCCTGGCTGGTACTTCTGAGGGTGGCGACAATGAGAAGCCTTTCTCAGGGATGGTCTCTTATTACAAAATGATCTTCCCACCGAGGCCAGCTTGGCACCAACTCTCTTCAGTCCCTGATTAAGACTGCCTCCTTTTCCCAGGCTTTGGAGGGTATTTAATGGCATGACATTGGGCATTTTTGTCAGTGGTTTAACAAGGCCTAGTTAGTCTTGACATTGTTTTAGTTGTTAAATTGATTTTAAATGTTGTATATTGAAAAATGGAAGTGATATTTTAATGTATTTCTTGTCAGTGTGCTTGTGTCTTCTTGTCAACTGTCCAGAGAACTTTGGTTATTGGGCAATACAAAAATGAAATTTAAACCTGCAATTTCCAGGATGCTGAATTCTTTGCCCAGCATTGCATTCAGTGTTTGAATGGAATCTCAAGAGCCAAAAACAGGAAAGCTTGAAATAACTAAGCAATTATGTTTTCTTTTCATTTCTCATCTGGGATAGGTGCAGGGTCCCAGTCTGATTCAGGACTGTGACAAGGGGGCCAGATGGCTTTTACAATCCATATTGGAGCCTATAATAGAACGAAAATTAAAAGCAGGTACTATATACCCACCTAAAGTCGTTCCTGATTTGGTCCTCCAGTCTGATCTATACATAATGCAGAATAGTACCATACCATTTCAGACATGATGCGGCACAGGTTTAGAATATTTTTGCATGTAAACATGGCTCCCTGTGAGTAACATGATGTATATTAGAAGGAAAGGTTCTATTTCGGCTTGTTCTCTATTATCTCCATCTATTTTGTATGGGAAGGGGGATCATGTTTTTGTTTTCATGTGAAAAAGCATTGCAAAATGTGATTTTGCACCACAACTGTAGTCTGAAATGGAACAGTCCCATTCACCCATCTCTGAATTTTCTTTCCTTATTCTGCTGCATACGGACAAGGTCACAGAATGCATCTGCAAGTCCTGCATTCAACATGTCACATATTAAACAGCCGGACAGGTTCATGCAGGTCGGCTCCTTTGTCCTGCAAGCCCACCTTGGTGAAGTTCCAGCGCTGGATAAAGTGCCGAGCCACATCCCGAGCCGCTTTCCCGTGCACCACCGAAGCAATGTCATGCCATGGCATCCTTGGTGTTGTGTAGCGATCAATGAAGTCTATGTGGCAGAAAGAGAACTATGTATCACTTATCAGCGAGGGATCAGTGGCTACTCAGATAGGTTGCCCAGATGCATCTGGCTGACCACTCTTGGAAACAGGATACTGGACTAAATAGGCCTTTGGTTTGATCCAGAACTGCTTGCCTTATGCTACAAACTTACCTCCACAAACTGGAAATTTTGGGAAACCATAAGGCCAGTTCAGATGTTTCCTGTTATATTAACAAGCTAGCTTCTACATCCAGTTTAAAAGAAGCCACCATTCCCTGTGTCATCTGAACTTGCAAGACAGGATGTTTAAGCTGCAGTTTGTGAGCCTAAACTGAAATTGTCATGATCCCTAGAACAGACCTTCTAGAGCACAGCAAAAGATTTTGAGGAGAACAAAGCATAGGCCACCTCCTCATAGGTAGAGGAGCCCTGTACCAGGCTTTCCAAGCCAGAAGACGTAACTCTGCTGTCATCCTCTGGCTCAGAGGATGAATACCCAGAAAACCACTATCTCCCCAACTCCACGGATATCTCAGGCTACAAAATGTGCTCCTCCAGCAGGGATGGAGCTGGCCATCCTACGGACTTGCCAGCCTGCACAAGGCTTCAGCTGGTTTAGGCCCCTGCTGAGACAACATTCTCCTACTGCCAGGCAGCATGGCCCACTTCTACTTTCTGCCTGACTTGATTTTACTACCAGCTTCTCCTGTGAGCCTCAAGGAACCACAGAACAGGACAGAAACCCTGTAGGGTTGTCTCTGCCATGCAGCAGGGAAATGTGACTTGGATGTGACCTGCTGCAGGTGGGACCATGAGGGTTCAATTGGTGACTGAATGGTGTAGCACGATTTTTAAGGTGTTGGCCTAGCTGAAGCGGACCATTTGGGTTCTGCTTCAGGTAGCAAAAATGCCTTAGGCCAGTACTGAAAAGATGGCTTATTCACACTAACTATAATTTAAACTGTGGCCTATCTAAAATCATAAGCAAATATTCCTACTCTCCTCCTCTGGAATGCAAAAGACAAGGAAGGGTGACTCCGAAGCCTGCAAGGTCTGCCATGGTTTCCAATTACGTCTGCACTGGGCCATTGTATCAACATATGGAGCAGGAAAAAATGTTGGTAAGCACTAGACCCCTGAAAACATCTGGCTTGCACAGGATGGCTTATGGCATTTTCAAATCCCTTGAAACATTTTCTTCAGCCTTGGAGGCCCAAGTTCAAGAACAAGGAATTGCTGCCCTGTGTGAACTGGCTCCCAAGAACTGAAGGACAGTGGTCTGGGAAGTTTCTGCTGGACATAAGGTTTATAGCATGAACCAAAAGAGTGCAGGTTGTCATAACTGGCAAGCAGAGGTTAGCCCTGAACTAGGACTGAGCAGCCCTGGGTTCTACTCCAACTCCCACTCTGCCATGCAGCTCACTGGGGACTTTGGGCCAGTCACTGATTCTCAGCCTAACCTACCTTACAGAGCTATTATGAGGAGTCACTGAAGATCGGGAGTAGGACCAGTATGTCACCTTCAAACCTTAAGACGAATGCTAGGCTATAAATATAACAAATAAAGAGAGGAAAGCACACTGATTCCAAGTTGCAGAGCCACTTACCAGCAAAAGGTTTATCAAGCTGGACCCAGTCTTTGAAGACAAAGTTGCAATAATCCTTTCCATGCCAGAATCTGGTTTCACCCTGAAGCTCTCCAACACCCGTCTTCAAGCTACGGATTGAACCTTTATCTGTTCCAAACAGTGAAACACACAGAGTTTTTTGGAACGTTGTGAGAACTCCCAGCACAACAAGATGAAAGTAGCAAGGCGGGAAGCATGCTCATCACATGCTGCCTCCTTCCTGTTTCCCACCATAAGGGTGACAATAACTCACTCACTTGACTCGCTGTCTACGCTGCTTACACTGTCTGCATGGTATAGGCCATGCCAGTGGAGCTGCTTGTAGATGCTGAACCTGGCAAATTTCTTAGTCCGTCCTATCCCTTTCATTCTTGAAAGATCCGGGGTGTCCTCGTTTTCTTGCAATGACAGCTCTCTCTGCGACCTATTGGTTGAGGGTTGAGCTGCTTCTGCTGAAGACTTTGGGTGAAAAGAGACAGGTAAAAGATGGTCTTTCCTCCCATCAGCCTAAATGTAGATACAGCTTCACGGATTTATGAATGCCCAGATCGACAGTTGGGACTGTATAAATAATACTTACAGAGAGATTCACTGCAGACTCAGACTTGGTTGCTGGCATCCGTTTTGCACTGCCAACATCGGTCAGTCGGTGCTCATTGTCGTCCCACCTGCCATAAGCCAGATCAATGCCTCCAACGAAAGCTATGGACTGGTCAATGACCACCAGTTTCTCATGGTGGGCCCACAAGTAAACAGTGGATGACACATGATCTGGGTGCCTCATTACCTGGATGAGAAGAAAACACCTACCTTAAAATCAGGTGCATTGTACGTAATGCCATTACGGGTTTTAAAAGATGCTACCTTTTGTCTTGCATTTAATCACTCATCTCAGCTGCCACTGGTGACCAAGAACTGCATGCAGGTGAGTGCACGTAATTCCCTCCAGGTACGTGAGCAGTTCAGCTAAGGAGGAACAGAAGGATCTATCCCTCCTTTACCAGCTCATTCCGGGTCTCTTCCAGCATAAAAAGGTACTTGTTGGGCTAAGGATGGCATGCTGCGTTCACCCTTATCCAGCTATTCCAATTATACTCTCTGCTTGTATGGCTGCAGCAACAATTCTTCTCCCTCAGCCATATGGAAATTTAGCAACCTTTCCAAGGAGCGGCAAAGAGCAACCTTTCTCTTTTGTCAGTCTGATAAGCTTCTGGTCTGCAAAATGTTTCACTGGAATGCAATGGGCTCCTAAGAGGGGCCCCTCTTCTGCACGGAAGACAAGCAGATGATTTCCCTTTGGAAGGCTGGCAAGTTTAGAGGATTTAGTAACTGGGCTGTGCTAGCTACTTGACTTGCCGTGCCGCAGCTGTTCAGTGGAGGCTCAGCTGCCTGTGAAGTATCCACCAAACGCAGTCTTATGATTGGGAGGCTATTCCTAAGCCACCTTAGTAGGATCTTGTATTTTGGAAAGTGGCCCAGAAATAAGGGTACTAATAAAGAGCATAAATACCTTAATGTTGGGATGCAGATGCATTAAGGTGCGCTTGGTGTACTCGCTGTTGATCCCAAGAGCAAGCTCTACCTCTTTGTAGAGCATCACAAAGATTTTCACTCCTTGTTGCTATCAAGAAACAAAATATAATTCAGATTTCTTGCCAATATGACGAGCAACACAAAGCAAGAAAGTTCTTACTCATTTTTGTGTACAAACTCTTCCTTTACAGGGTGATAGCACTTTGACTGGGCTGTAACAAGCAAGAACAACTGAGGTATCTTGTCTGGTTAAAAATGAGAGTGTATGTCTTTATTTTACTTCTTCTAGTCATGAACCATACTAAGTTAGTTAGATCATTACTGGAGGATCTTCCTTATTTTTGAAGTGTGGTGGTTTGTTCCTCCAAGGGCCTTTTTGGTGGTTGCACCCTGTGTTGAAATTCTTTTTTAATCTTATCGTCATTTAAAAATCCTTCTGTGCTGCCTGCCATATGCAGGTGATGTTTAAAACCGAAAATTCATGGAGCTTTTCAATTTTCTCCCTTGAAAAGCAAATGACCATCTTTGTTTCTATGAAAGCTGCCTTGCTATCTTTGTTTAGATGCTGTTCCCAGGTTGGTAAGAACTGATTTTGTAATTTGGGGTATTTTACACTGTGACATATCCATCATTCATAAAGAAATAGATACCTGAACACTAAAAATCCCACCCAGCTCCTTTTCCCATCACAAATTTCTTCAGGTACTGACATGCAGCTTCAAGACTCCTTTGCATCCTGGAGAGCTAGAAACTTGCCAGGTTGCTGGCTTGAATGCCTGACAGCAACACGCATACCTGCATGTTGGGATCTCCAAGCCGCACGGCAGCTTTGCTTGTTACGCATCAAAACCATGATGGGATGTTACAGAACATCTGTAATACCTCACGGGCAAAGATTTATTTAAAAATAGATATTTAAATTTTTGAACAATATATTGCATTTCATTTGCAGAGAACAACTTCTGGCATATTGAGACATCTCGAAGGAACAGTTGAAGTCTAGGGACATGCTGCTATGATAGAGGAACAGAACAGATTAACTCTCTCTCTCTCTCTCTCTCTCTCTCTCTCTCTCTCTCTCTCTCTCTCTCTCTCTCTCTCTCTTTCCCCCTGCCCCATTTCCCTGTGCTAACTTCAGGGGGGTTTTTTGCATGTAACTAGCACATGGACATGATGGAAGCCCAGACACCTGCAGTCCAGGCACCCAAAGTTCTGACTGATGTTATTCCAGGCTGCACACCTGGAAATGAGGCCTAAGATCAGTGGGACAACCTTCACTTTCCACACTTGCTATAACAATGGTACTTATTCTATCAGAGCCTTTCCTTTATGTTCCTGTATTTGCTGCCTTATTTGCGCTTCTTCACCTACTGGCTAGGAATCTCTACGTCTCCATTTTGTTCAGATTTCTGTTTTTCCTTGCTGAGCTCACACAATCCAGGATCCATGCAGGCTCTTCCCACACCACACGCAGAAATGGGTTTTTGTATGCATTTATCAGATGCACACATTTGTGAATATATACACTGGGAATGTATGTGAATTTCAGTGCAGTTCACAAATCATTTGAAAGGGCCATTTACAATCCTGAATGTGAACAGGTGCACACATTCTCCAAAAATGGCATGACTTTCCAAGTTTGCATTGCATTGGAAAAATCTGGATCTTAAAAAATGAACAACTTCAAAGAGGCACAACTTTCTTATTTTAACCAACCAAAAACCTGACCACAACCAGTACAGGAGTAAGCGGTGCTGAACTCTGAAGTCGAGCTCAGAATTTCAGCGGACTGGAGCATCCTGTTGTCCCACCGCTGTGAAACACACATCACAAGCTGGAAAAGCGGAGAGCAAGTGGTGTAGTGGTTAGAGTGTTGGTCTGGGAAATCTTGGTTCTATTCCCCACTTGGCCACAAAGCTCACTGGATGACTTTGGGCCTGTCCTACCTCGCAAGGCTATTGTGAAGATAAAATGGAGAGAACAAAAGCACTATGTGAAGTGCACTGAGTTCCTTGAAGGAACACAAGTAGGATTTAAATCTAATAAATGGATGAGTACAATGTATAGGTTTCTGACCACAAATTATGTCTGGCTCCACATCTGGTTCCAGGAGGTATGAATGGATCACCGTAGGGGTAACATGCAGAACTATTTTCAAATTACAGGAGGTGAGGGGAGAATAAAGGAAAGAGGTCATTCAGGTTTACCTTTTGTGCCAGTCTCTTTAACTACTGCTTTTGGAAGTCTGCATCTGGGCAACCTATCTGAGTAGCCACTGATCCCTCGCTGATAAGTGATACATAGTTCTCTTTCTGCCACATAGACTTCATTGATCGCTACACAACACCAAGGATGCCATGGCATGACAGATCTAGAAATTGAGGGGAGTGAGGGAGTGGGGCCAAAACTCTGTAGTGAAACACATATATTGCTTGCAGATGTTCCTTGATTGAATTCACATTTCTAAGTAGGGCTAGGAAAAGCTCTTGTCTGAAACCCTGCAAGTGCATCTGTCAGCCCATGTCAGCAGCACTGAGCTAGGTGGACCGATGGCCTCACTCACTGAGAAGCCGCTTCCTCTAAAGATGTGCACTGGCCTCCTTCCTGCCAGCCCTCCCGTCCTCTGCGTAAAATTCAGGCTCTCTTCCCATGCGCTGTTCATAATGACAAACACTTTAGCAGTCTGGAATAAACATGAGTCCAAGTAGTCCTAGCAATCTATTTTTTAAAGTCTCCCACTAGCTTGGAAATATGTGTCTCTTTCTGCCTGCTGGCCTGCCTGTCTATTCCAGAGTTTTCTCTTAGAAATCCCGGGACCTGAAAGCAGAGCAATCCAAAGTACCTGTGCATTTCAGACATTTGGGCAAACTATTTTTGTTCTCGTCAATTTCAAAACATCTCCTCTTTCCCCGATTTACATTCTTTACCCCCTCCCACCAGCATATAAGTTATAAGCCTAAAGAGCAGGCAATATTCATGGAAGAAGCAGACTTTGCCACAAAGGGAGGAGCAGGTTTTGACCTATAAGTGTTTGGGAAGATACTTTTCCCGCACTGGCGCAAAGGCCTTTTATGATAAGGATATGAAGGTCCAATGAAAATGGTATTTCAGCACAAGCTCTGTAAGCCAGTCTGACCCATGTAACAATAAAGCTTGGACACAGCCCAGAGATATTCTCCAGCAATTAGATCTCTATCTCTTCAGAGAAGATCAATGCCTACCATTAGTCATGTAATGAGAATCCATTTCGAATAGAGACACGTATAATAAATCACGCCACGTTGTGATGGCATCTTTCTGAAAAGTCAATTTATATTATCTCAGTGATCACCATTTCTATTATACACAGTGGGCCAAAAAAGTCTGCTGATTGGAGTAAAGATGTAGTTCAACAGTGACAGAAGAACAGGGATGGCCAAACACCCTCCTGCTTGCACTGAAAATTAACTGGACTGTGAGTATTTCAGCCAAACACTTGAAAACATTTCAAGGGTGGAGCCCATTATCTTGCCCCTTGGGCTCTGCTGTGCTCACCCCTTCCCCATGGTATAACTCCTTTTGCAGAGGGAAGGCAGAAGTGGCATGGAGGGCTGTGGGGGTGGAGGAAGGGGCCAGCTCAAAATGGGAGCACCCCCTTTCGGTAGGGGGAGTTTACCTCTCGAATTCCACCCTTTAGAATACGCATCCCATCTGTATTCAGGAACTGGTGTGACTCAGCTTAGTTTGTGGGTCCAGGGTCATAGTTCCAGCGAAGAGTAAGACCATGTTTCCATGAGCTTGTAGCATGCAGCTCAGTGGAACTGACCCTCCAACCTCAAGCCAGTGGGTCAAACCTGGCCCGCTTGGGGTCCCAAGGCAGCCTCCAGCATTCCTCAGGTAGCCACATCTGCTGTACCTCATTCAGACCCCTTTCCCTGACTGCTACCCCAAAATCAAATTCGGTCCTCAGAATCGGTTTCATGCAAAAGTTGCCAGTGATGAACTGGGAATTTCAGTGTAACTGCTCATGGATTTAGTGGATGCAGGTTGGCCCCTTCTCTCAGCCATAGCTCCTTATTTGCAGTATCAGGGAGGGGGGCAGCTAAAGCAGGCCCACCTTTCAGAACTTTGTAAGGCTGGGTTGGGGAAAGCAGCACTTACCGCTTTCCGCCTCAAAATGCAGTCCAGTCTCCAGCGATTCCCTTCCACCACCGGCCGTTTCATGAAAATTTCTGGGCTCAGCCTGAAGAAAAGAGATGAAAAGAAAAGAAAAATATCTGAGCTAATTCCAAATATATATTAAGACATGAGCACAAGTCAAGTCTTAATGAGGAGTAAATAGACTGATCTCTCATTATCATCATGGTCACCATCATTACCACCACATTTCTTCCCTTCGTGAGGAACCTGAGGCAGTTTAAAGTTTCTCCTCCTTTCAATTTTATCCATAGAAAAAACCTTAAATAGGTTAGGCTGTAATTAGTTCAAAGCTGGTCCTGGCTACTACTTAGTGCAGGCATCTTGCACTGGGCCACTTTCAGCTATATTGGACAGCAATGCCTATCATTTTGGCTAGGAATGATGGGAACTGCATGCCAATACAACTGGAGGTTATCCAGTGAGAGCAGGCAAATTTACTGTTTCTGGAACATTCCTGGAATCTTTATGGTCAAAGTCAGTGGCGGGCTGACTTTGGTCTTGGCCATCTATTTTTGTTCTTTACTGCAGCCTTCTGCACTGAGACCCCAATTATGGAGCACTCTGCTGCTGGAGCTTCGCCAAGCATCCACCTTATTGAGTTTCAGGCACCTGGCAAAAACTTTCCTTTCCCAGTGCATCTTTTCCGCCAGCTAGACTATTTACACCAGAGCATGGTTTTAATTATATTACCATGTGTTTTATTTTTATTTAAGTATTTTATTGCGGCTGCTTTTTGTTTATTTACTATATCTGAATGATATTAATTTATTAATGTTATTTGTTGATTTTATACTGCAATGGCCTCCCAGAGAACATGCTGCTAATGGGCAGCTTTTAAACAAATTATTGTGTGTGTGTGTGTACGCGCGCGCACACGCGCTAGCCAATGATCTAGAAATTTACAAAGCAATTATACATAGCTGGGATCTCATGGTACTTAAGGCTACAACACAGCTTTGTTGTGATTTGAACTGTGTACTGAAAAACACAGAGGACTTTCTCCCTCTCTTCTCCCACTGCAGCCCTCCAAATTTCTGCCCAGAGTAGTTCCTATCAGCTAAACTATTTTACTGGGTTTCATATAAGGTAGGCAGTGGGTCAGGGGCTTGAAAGATCACTCCACCCAGTTTAGCATTCTTTGCAAGAATCTTAGCAGCTGCCAGTTGGTCTGCTGGAAAGTCACCAAAAGTTACAAAGTAGACTGGAACCTGCTTCCTGGCTCGATTAACCAATGCTTGCAAAAGGAGTACACCCCATTTAATGAAATAATAATAAGTATGCCCCCATGGAATGATTTGTTTTCTGAGTGTGCTTTCTATTCATTATGTTTAACAATCCTCCCTATATGCAGTCAACATCTGTGACTGAATCAACAGTCTTTTGTTTGCGAAATGCACATGATGAGTAATTGGTCACTTGAGGGCCAAGGAGGGGCAAAAGCTGTGGTAGAGAAAGAGCACATGAGAAAGAACATGCTATTGTCATTCAGATGAATGAACCTGAAATTGCTGCACTGTTTGCATATGCGACTGTGATCATTGTCTGTTTCTGGGGCACAATCCAAGGATGGCCACTTGGTTATCAGTCAGATTCAATTCTAATTCAGCAACTCTGGATGGCAAACTTTGGTTCTAAGTAAACATGACAGGGAAGCCATATGGGGGCAAAAGAGACACAAAGGTGATTAAGGGAGCAAGATCTTCCCTCTTCTTACCTCCCCACAATCCAAGAATGTTTCTTTCAACCTAGATCTAATCCTGGAATTGAGCCATTTCAGGGGAGAAAAGTGCCTGAAATGATGGAGAATCTTAACTGGGAATTTTGGATTAGAAAGCAGGGGGGGCGGGGGAATGCAAAAGCCAACATCTTCTCCCAAATTTTAGGAGTCATAGCAGTGGCTTTTCCTTTTCCATGTGCTTTCCCTCTTAAAGTGGCATTTCTTCTCTTGGAGGCCATTTTCCAGTGGCCAGGTTCCCCACCCACCTCCTGCCACATACATAATGGCTCCTTGCATGCATGGGGGTACATGGTGCCATTACCGGTGGCAAAACGGTTAAGAAACAAATCAAGGCTTTGCACCGTCATGCCTTTGAAACTTGGGAAGGTGAAGGACCTTAATGAAACCCACAAGCCCATCTCCAGTTTAATTTTAGGCAAATCCACCCTCACAATGTAGACTTCCAAAAGCAGTAGTTAAAGAGACTGGCACAAAAGGTAAACCTGAATGACCTCTTTCCTTTATTCTCCCCTCACCTCCTGTAATTTGAAAATAGTTCTGCATGTTACTGTTCTTTTAATTCAGTCTCTAAGATGTATAGAAAGGTGAATTGGAAAGCTTCAAGACTAATTTGCGGGAAGGAGACACCCATCCTGAAACTCAGCATAGGGCTTAAAGCAATTTCTGAAGGCTTTTGTCACTGTTGCTGCTGGGCTGGTTTAAAAAATCGGTTGGTTCTGTTTTGTTTTCCCAGCCAAGTGTCCTGAAATGTCCTTTTCAGCAGAAACTCTCTCTATGAGATGGTTGTCTCTGCTGCCAAACCATCTGGTCCCACTGTTTTGTTTCCATGCCGAAAGGCCCCAAACAGTGCCACACTGTGATAAAATGTTCTAGGAGGTACTTTGCAGGGGGTGGGTAGCGGCAGGATATGAATATGCAAAACAGATACCAACCACCAATCCGTGATGAAAATCTCTTCCTTAGCTGCTTCCATGGCATTTGCAACATCTTCAAAATACCCTTTTGCATTCACGTACCTAGAAGTAAGAACAAATCCTTTACTTTCTTTACTGTAGGGAAGAGACAGGAGGAGGGGATGGGGTGGGGGGGGCACTAAAGCTTGAGATGAACAGAAACCATTCAATTCAATTTTCACACAGTAGTACAGCTCCATAATTTTATTAATCATCTTCTATCCTGCTCCCAACACCACAGTAGGTTGCTTTGTGTATTACTTCAGTTGTGAAGCACAACACTAACATTTCTCTCCTCTTCCTGTCGACTGAATTGCCATTCCATGCTGTGCAATTGCTTTTTCCTTCCCGATACATTAGAAGAACACAATTATTCGCCAACCCTGATTTTCAATTATTGTTACCATATTTCATTCTTGTCCTGCCTTTTTTCCTGCGAGGAATCCAGAGTGGTTTACACTATCCTTTTCTTCAATTGACCTTAGTAACAAACTTGTGAGGTAGGTAAGGCTGAGTGTTAGTGACTGGCATGGCCAGTGAGCTTTAGGACTAAGTGGGACTACAGAATCTCTGTCCAACAAGCTGGATCATTTTGATAATAAATAATAGCAGTAATCATAATCTCCAGCATTATTTATCTTCACTGTCATCCTCAGAGCATGGGATGTTTTGCATATTAAATTCCCCTCATTCATAGCACCAGCATGACTACTGGAATAAAACGGACCTGGATTTTGCTGCCTGCCCTCAGGGGGTCCTTTGGGGCCTCCTGGAGTTTGGCTGCAATGCCAGCTCTGGCTGCACCATAGTTCATGCAATTCCATATTAAATGCATGGAGCTACAATTGGTTAGCAATGGGGCTCCTCTGTGGGGACTTCTGAGCTGTGTCAGCAGCAGAGCTGTCTGTGCAGCTGCTCCTGGTAGCCACTGCTTTTCTTCTCAGGTGCCTCCTCCAGGCTGTGCAGCTCCAAGCCCCTGCATCTTAGCATGCAGACACACACTTTAAAGAGAAAGGGGGAGATGCACAAACTAAACGAATCCCAAACATGAGCAGTGAACAAATTGTTTTTAATCAATGAATCATGAAACAAAGGAATAGCGATGATGATGGTGATGATGATGAAGATGAAGATGATGATGTGATACTAACCATCCAGTTCCCAGAACAATTACAATGGTTTGGGGTTTGTTTTAAACAATTTAGAACAGGAAAATGGCACATGGGACCCCTTCCTGCAGCACCAATGTTCTGATAAAAAGTTGGAACACCCGCTGCACTGCGTTCAGGCAAAGAGATGTCAACACAGTTGGCCACTTGGCGTCTCTTTCAGCCCTGACTTTATTATCAGGTAAAGTCCTAAGTCATTACCATGTAGCTGACCTGCATTTATTAGCATCTTGAAGACCCTTGCCTTAATTTCCTCCTCCCTCCCTCCCTCCCTCCCTCCCTTCCTTCCTCATATGGTAGGGGATGCCATATGAGGTGAGACTGAGGGAACTGAGTCTCTTCAGCCTGGAGAAGAGGAGACTCAGAGGGGATATGTTGGCAACATACAGGTATGTGAGGGGGTGTCACACGGAGCTGGGTAGAGACCTGTTCTCCCCTGCAGAGGAGGGCAGAACGTGCTCCAACGTAGCAAAGCTCAGGGAACCAAGGTTCCATTTAGATGCCAGGAAGCACTTCCTGACAGTCAGGACCCCGAGGGTGTGGAATGGGCTTCCATGAGAGGTTGTTGAGGCCCCATTGGTGCGGGTGTTCAAGGACAGGCTGGACGTCCACATGGTGGGCATGTCGTGAGCGGAGCCGGCTGGAGCTGTGGGTCAGACTAGATGGCCCGGGAGACCCCTTCTCACTTGCTCTGTTTCTATGTTTCCTTTCTTTTCTCTTTTCTTTTGAACAGTGTTTCTGTTCCTCTGCTTCAATATGCCAAAGAAATACAAGAGGATAAGAAACAAGCTTAAAGGCCATGATTGTCCTCTCCCTGCCCCACCATACATGAGAGGCAGAAATTTGTTTTCTAGTTTTCTATCATTGCAGATGGCCACTAGGGCAGTGTCCCATCAACTCTTACCACTTTGCCAAAGTATCCTCCTGAACAGCCGCGTAAGAGCCGAATCTGTGATGTTTGAGAAAGTTGTTGCCATTTTTCCGAATGAATTCTTCTATTCCTTGGCACCACCACCGAGCATGCCTGTAGCTGTTGCACTTCAAAATCAGTGACCTGGATGCAGTGCAAATGGAAGGGAAGGAAAAGAAAGAGCAAACATCACAACCCATGCCCTCATTGAGCTGCCTGGACATGTGCCCTCGCTTTCTTTTTCTGAAGATGATCCTAGTGCATAGTTTCGTTCAACGGGCTTGTTTTGGCAACTGAAAGTATGGAGAGAGGTGGACAACACGTCCTGACCCCTGGTCTACCAACGCATGCAGAAAAATGGATGGATGCACGCCCACATGCACCCAGTGGGACCTTCTTCCACCGCTTTTTTGAAAGTAGCCAAACCAGAGGTTTCTATTTCTGAAACTGGCCCTACATTTTGGAAGCATCCTCTAATGATAAAGCTGGGATGTCAAGAGCACAGAAGGCGGCCTTGCTGTAACCACATGAAGAGCATGGTCTGAGCGAGCAGCAGGGAGGTACTGTGGACCGGCATGCAAGGCCGTTGCCCAGTTCAATTATGTCTCAGCCACAGCTGAAGCACATGCTCTTTTGCATTTTTTCAGCTTGAGCCCAAGGGCTTTGGCAACAAAGGAAGCTTCCGAATCAACCAAGCCAAAGTATCACTCCACGCAGGGGTTCAGCTACACATTATATTAAATATGAAGCATGCAGTCAATCCTCTTTTGCTTCCTTAATCTAAAGTGAGCATAGAGGAGGCCAGTTTGGGTTGGAACCACAAAGCACACTGAGAGAGTAATCGAAACCACCCCTGCTTCATGGCCTGACTTTCTGCAATCCCTCTGTGTGAATGTGTGCGCACGCAGGGTGAGTTTTAAAAAGAGGGCAAAAAGGTAGCACTGCTACCAATGGATATTTTTCCCCCCTTCAAATTTCCTCATTCTGCTTATGGCAGTCCCCGCTTTGGACTGGAGCCCCGCACAAGGGCCAAATTTTGCCAAGCTTTACTGCCAAAGAGGGGGCCCAATTCTCAGCCTAAGTATGAGGCTGTGAGGTAGGGGAAAGGATGTTTCAGCTCAATGCTACACTTTCCTCTTTCCAGTACCAAAGACTCTAAGCCAGGCTCAAAAATTAATCCACAAAAATGGCTGCCCCCTGTGATAACCAGTATACATGTTCCTTCATTGTGATACATGGAGAACCCCATTGCAAAGGATGACCAGCCCATCTTCCACTGAGAAAAGCTTCCTTTCCTAGCCACTTGCAAACAGTTCCTACAGTTCTTACAGGCAACCAGCAGAGGGAACCTTGCTCTAGACATACAAGAGAATTTTCCGTAAGACAGCATGCCAGACTTGAACTAGAGTGACTTAGGTTCAAAGACCTGCTCAGTTAGAGACTAGCATATTCATTATCACTCAGCCTCAGTTCATCCAGAACAAAGAGCGTGACTCATCTCAGTGAGGTTGCTAAAGACAAGAAACAACATTTCAAAGCATCAACCAACTTCAATGTGCTACAAAAATATCAGAATTTTTAGAAGATTGTCTTAACCCACTGAGGTATTTTCTTCCCTGATAACAACATCCCTGCCCACATCTGAGGTTTCTGAAGTAAGAAAGAGGATGTATACTTGGGGGGGGAGGTACACACACACTAGAGGGAGATAACTGGAGGCTTGGAGAGATTCCAACATTTGTAGAAGTATAAAAAATTCTCAAGTAGAAAAAGCTCAAAAGTTCCAAAAGAACCCACTAAGTTTTGCGTGTACTCCATGGTCACAAATGCTGGTTGACTGAGTAGAAAAAAGACAAAAAACAGGGATGGATGAGAATTCCGTTTTTGCTTGCAAAAGGTGCAAACATGCCCTCTTCACCACTCTGAATGAGACTGCAAGGAAGACCCTGAGTCCACTGAAAATATTTGCAAATTGCTGAACTTCTGCTCATGTTCCACTTGTGTGAGTTCCCCATTCAATTTGGACAAATTTCCTTCACAGCCTGAATCAGCCCTGCTTGGATCTATGGAGGAAATTTGCACACATTTGCACTGTGCGAATTTCACATTTGATCATGAGCTGGCATTGAACATGAGAAGAGTGGCAAGTCGGGGTCTGGAAAACCTAGTGATCTCAAGCATCACTTGCTTGCCCATCTCAAAGATAGAAAGATCAGGGAAGAACGGGAATGGCCTGGATACCCTTTGGCTGCCTTGCTGGTAGCATTCTGGTCCAGGTCCCATTTGCATTTCATTAATAGCCATTAAGATTTCGCTTCTTTATGCATTCTGTGTTGCTGAATTTGATTGTTCTCTCAATGTTACTAAGAAGGTCCAAACTAGGAAAGCATGTGTATAACAGGCGTGTTTGTAAGTATGTGCTATGGTAAGTACTGAAGGATGCCATAATGAGGTAAGATGTGAAAACTCACCTGGAGAGATTGTCTATTCGTAGCCCATATTTAGTGTCAGTCTCCTTCTTGCCAATCTTTATGCTGAATTCTTTATCTACCAGCAGGACAAAGGAAATGGCTCCAGTATCTGGCTTCATGTACATTAAAAAAGAGTCCTTTACTACTAACCACCTGGCAAAGAGATCCAAAAGAATGTATATTTAGCATTGGCCCATTGATTAACTGTCTTTTCATCAGTAGATTATTCATGTATTTGTAATGTTCTTGAAGCACCCCTTTGTTCAAATACAAAGGATCACATTCATGGACTTTTTGTACAACAAACTCAGGAATTAATAGTAAAATCAGAAAGCAGCATGAATTACTAAACCCTTGGTAGAACAGGGTGGTTTTTACTGGCCATCTAAAGGGCAACAAAGAGAAGGCTACCCTAATTTCACACCTGAAACCTGTATCAGGTTTTGATCAACTTCATTTCTTTAGGAGGTGGGACGTAACAGGGTCTCAGATTATGAATGCACATTTTGGGCATAAAAAGCTCATAAGGGAGGAGTTTGTCTTTCAGATTCCCTTATCTTTATTATTATTCAATGGTAGCTGAAATTTCTGAGTAGTTTGGGAAGGCGGTCCCATACTAAGTGCATTAGAGTAGTCCAAATGGGATGTAACTTAAGCATGGGTGCCCAAGGCCAGATCGGTCATCTCTAGGAATGGGCACAATTGGTGTAGTAGCCATACCTGTGCTAATGCAGTCGAGGTTGCCACCAAAACCTGGGCATCTAGGTTGGAGGCCAAGTCCAGAAGTATACCCATGCTGCAAGCCTGAGTTTTCGGGGGAGTATAGCTGCACCCAGCACAAGTTAAATACCAATTCCCTGATCTGCCTTTCAACTGACTGGGGACACCTCTGCCTTGTCTGGGTCGAGCTTCAGTTTGTTTGCCCTCGTCCAGTCCTTCACTGAAATCAGACACAAGGGTAGAACTAGAACAGCTTCCTTGGAGTTGGACGGGGAAATAGACTTGGGTGCCCTCAGATACTGGTGACACCAAACCTCAAACAACTTATTTTAGTGGTTTCAGGTATATGTTAAATAGCACGGGACATAAGATGGAACACTGAAGTCAATGGGCACAGCATTGAATAGAAGCCCCAAACACCACTTTCTGAGATCAGTCCTCCAAAAGAACATGAGTCGACCAACAGTGCTCCCCAGTCCCCTCTCAGACAGATGCCGCAGAAGGATATCTTGACTGGAGGGACTGACAGTCACTATGGTCTGGCAAAACCAACACAGTCACATTCCCCAGCCTAGTTTCTGGTATCCAACAAAGGGATCAAAGCAATCTCTGTCCCATTACAGGCCCAAGCCAGATTAAAATGTATCCAGATAGTCTGCACCATCCAGAAATTCCTGGCACTCAGAGCACCCCATGCCCCAATGGAATTTTGGAGACCATCCAGAAATTATCCACACAATGGGATTCGGGGTACATTTTTAAAAATAAAGGTCTTAACACTATCTTTTTTAAGGAAGACAGAATCTTGTTTAATCAAGCATCTATTTTAATTTATTTGTTAATTAAAGTACACACATCATCGTGTGTGCCATAATCACAAAAGGAGACTTCTGTCCAGCTTTAAAGGAGTGAAATCCTTGTTCTAATAAAGGAGAAAAACATGTTCATCTGTCTGCAACATTGTCTGATGCATACCAGCTCATCTATAAATTGCTTCCATTTGCTTATCCATTTCAGTCAAATCCAAGCATTTAACAGCCGTTCCCTTCCAAACAGATGGAGTGAGAGTTTTCACACTGCCTTGCCCACACAGTTTTACCAGCAATAAGTAAACTCATAATTAATGATTTCCCAATATTAGGGATTCCATCTTCAATTATGTTAAATACCTCAGTAAAAGATCTAAATTGAATTTGAGGTTCCCAATTTGCTATATGTATGGGTATTGAGTCTTTTGAAGGAACAGTTTACTATTTTTAATGTATACAGGCAAAAAACTACCTGCGTCAGATGCCCCTGAGATACATACATTAAGCCACCTCTTGTAGGGGCCAGTGATGCAGCCTCAGAAGGCCTGAAGTCCAAGGCTCCCCAGCACTAGGGGGCTCCAAATGAGCCGCCAGAGGAAGGAGGGTGATGAAGAAAGCAGCAAACAAGCCTTACATGCATGCTGAGTTTATAATGAAAAACTGCAGATGATCAGAATATTTATTTATTTTTATCGGGCTTGGTAAACTGGAGGGTTTGTATATGCATTTATTTCTGTAGCATTTCAGGATTGCAAAAGCCATTGTAAGCCATAGAATGGCAGCAGAGGAGTGTCAGGATATTCCACAAGAGAAGCCAGGCTAACAGGACAACTGCGTTGCCAAGAAGAGGGGTGAGTAATGTGCAGCCCGTGGGCCACATGCGGCCTGCGCTACTCACAAAACTTCTATTTGCCATTCCATTAAAAAGAGAGTCTTCTGGTACAAATGGGCTGCTTTCCCTTCATCTGTGTACTTCTTCTCACTCATGCAAGGAGGAAACCCTCTGCTAACGTTTTGCCTTTCAAAATGGGTATCTCCCACCCAAGTGGAGTGGTGCAGTGTTCTATCTCCCACCCAAGTGGAGTGGTGCAGTGTTCCATGCCAGGGCCAGATTTTTCCAACCCGTTTTGCTGCCTGTGTAGACCAGGTTAAATAAAGGTGCTTGCTTTGGCGAGTCTGCAACTTAGAGCGATTCTTGGGCAACGTCTACCCACAAAGGGAATCTGCCCAAACCCTGGGATGAGTCACTGGCTCTCCTGACCCGGAATGATTATAAAGACTACTGGGTACAGTTGGGGTTTTCCCTGAGCAATAACAGAACTCACTGTCTGTGTGACTCAAGACACCAGGTTCCTAGTACGCGAGGCATCGGGCTCTGTGCCTGTTTATGGAGCAGCCCTTAACTGACACACAAATCTGCATTCCTAAATGTTTATTTATAAAAGCATCCTTACTTAATTCCATTAATGCTAAAGAGAAGCATACTGGGACTTTGATTTTGAAATATAAATTGCCAGGCAACAGACTGCACAGCAGAAAAATACCTAATCACCAGAAGGTGGGGCTCCATTTCAATTTCAAGCTATTTTTACAATCTGGTTAAGCACATGTGTAGCTAGAATACTGAAATGGGCATTTTGCAAAGTCTGGCTTTTAGAATGGGATGTATTTACCTCAGCTCGAGGGAAGTCTAGGCTTACAGCCTAGCTACTGGACTAGTAATTTATTTTTTATTTTATTCAAAACTTTTGTATACCGTCCCATCACAGATGTCTCGGGGTAGATCACAACAAGTAATAACATGAGGACTAGTAACATTTTTTCGGTAATTAAAATAATGTTGGCCTAGACACAGGATCTTAATTCAGGGTCAGGGTGAGTGCTGGACTACGGAGTATCAGAAAAATTCTCTGTGTTCTGTCCAGCACAGGTTTTTTCACATAGCTGCTGTCATGTGTGGAACCATTGACAACACGAGCATTACTTTTGGTCAAAAGGCAGGACATACATCAAGTGGTCAAGGTTGTTGCTGTTCCCAGTGATAGGTACATGTAGGATTTTCTATCCCACCTGCTCAGTTAGTTCGGTGTTATTCCCCTTGAGCTGGGGTTGCCACGCACTATACTGCCTCACGTTTCGGTCTGGTCTGGTCTGAGGAGCATGAGAATGGAGAGCGAGGCCTTCCATTTGCCACCTCCCAATCCGTTGCCTGAGCAACAGGCTTCACTGTGCCTCAGGGCAAGGCCAGGCCTGCATCCGGAAGCTTCTTTTCTTTAGTCAGGAATTTCTTTAAGGAAATCCTGGTGTTTTGCCTGTGACAGGCATGCCTTTGCTGCTGCACTTACAGATGAGACTTCGGTCCAGCACCCAATGTACTCTAATATGCAAACTGGCAGCTGAGGTCATCAAAATGATCATCTGCTGGTGGGCAACAAAGCTGTTTGTTGGAGACACTAAACATGAGCAGAACATGGTCCCAGGCATGGCCAGGACAAGCTGTCTTCATCAGGTTGTCACTGCAATCTGAATCAAGCCTTTGTAAAGAGCTTTAGAACAGTTGGCCACTGCTCAAGGAGGACAGTGAGACTGGGAACAGAGTGCACTTTTGCCAAGCTGGCCTCAAGGTTAGCACACGCCTAGCTATGGCATGTACTATAAAGCATTAAAAAGAAGAGGAAGAGCATAGCAGCAGAGAGAAATAAGACTCAGGATAATGGTGTGCTTTTCCATTTGATGCTGTAATCCTAAGCATACTCAGATTCCTTCACTGCAGTTTACTTCCCATTTATCATCATCACCCACATCATTATTACATTGCCTTTACATGCTGCCCTGTTTCTTCTTGCAAGGAACCTATCAGATTGGTTAGGCTGTGTGTCAGTGATCGGTCCAAAGAAATAGAACAAGGGAATAGAACTGGGAATCCCCAAGTCCCAGACAAACACTATCCACTCTGCCATACTGGCTTTCCTTAAATTTGTTTAGCCTGCAGCCTGAGAGAGTAGAAACGAGGCAGCAGTAACCTCATACACCTACACTGAACAAACTATAACTGGAAAATATCTTGAAGCCAGCAAAACCCAAAGGGGCCATTGAGCTGTAGCAGCAGCACAAATCCTTAATAATGGAAGCTTGTTTGAAAAGCACTCATAGGTCAACGAGGCACAATTTGGAGCCCCAGCTCCACCCTTCCTTGCAGCTGGCAGTGTTATTTCCGCCCTCCGGTCTGACTTCAAAGCCGGTGCAGGGGGTGCGTTCCAGAGGGGTGGGGAGTCATACAGCAGGGGCTCTGGTCAGCTATCTGGAATCCCAGGGATGCCTCTGCTGAGATCAGGCATCTCAATGCTTTGGAGGGTGAAGGAAAAGCAGAAACAACTCTTGCCCCTGCACTTTTCCCACCTTCCTTTGGACGCTTTCTGAATTTGGAGCATTATGGGCTGTCACACCGGATGGTGTGCCTAAGGCTGCAACAACCCACCCCCAAAAGTAAGTCCCATAGACATCGGTGATTGCAACATTAAGCAATTAATGGATGCATACCATAGTACACACACACACCTGCTGGAAGTTAAAGCCATGGCGATTCAATGGAGTGTTTAAGACATATGCTGCCTGATAAAAAAGATTTGAGATTGAAGTACTTTTTCAACAGGTTGCAGTAAGCGTGGGCACCCTGTGGAATATGACCCTTTGGTCTAAAGCAATTTTATCTAGTCATTGGCAGCGCTGCCAAATTTTAATTAAGGCATAGTTAAACAGAAAGAAAGTCTGCAGCTTCATTCAGAAGGACAAGAATGTTGTGTTCCGTTTGTAAGAAATTTCACATTTGGATATTATATCTCTTGCTGAGATTTTGTGCAGAATATGTGTGCAACATGTATCTAAATTAAGTAGGACCATCATTCAAATAGCAAAATTTTAGTTAATGGCTAAGGCAGCAATGCTATGCACACTTACCTGACACTAAGATCCAAATACATATATTGTATTATTCAGTATGTGTGTATCTTTAATAAATTAATCTATTAGATTAATCTTTAATCTTTACTAATCTAGTTAATCTACATAAAAATATTTTAAAGAATAAAGTAACTTGTTTTTAGATGCTACTTAACATTATGACAGCCACCAACTTAGGATGGTTATTGCATCCTGAAACTCTTCCAAGAGAGAATTCATCACTCAAGAGTTTTGTATATACTTGTATAAAAATAATTCCAATTCTTTTAAAAAAGCAATTCCCTGCCCTCTGATTAGGAACATTTCCTTTAAAATAAGGTTTTGAATTCATACAATCTAATAATTGGAAAAACATACAGCCCTATCATTAACACATTATGATGCCTGAATGAACAAACCCTTTTGCAGTAGACCACGTCAGCTTTAGTAAAGAGTCTCACCACTTTAGAGGTGGGATCAGTTGGTACTAGAAGACATTTCTCACTCTCAAGGTCATTGTTAGGGAGAAAGTGGTCTCAAAGATGCTCAGATTGGTCTCTTAGGGAAAGAGGCACAATGGGATAGCATCCAAAATTGGTTAATGAAGCAAGAAAGAAGGTGAACGACAAACTATTGATGGAAGAAAGATTTATGAAGCAGCATCAAAATGTGCCTGAACATTCAGTTTAATGTACTCCTCCTCTGACACCAAATTCAGCTTCGCATCTTCAGACATGGTATGGAAGTGCTATTAAAGGTCGCACCCCAATGTAGTGCTTCTGCTCAAAACACAGAGGCCAGCTGTTCAATAAATTATTTTTGAAGCCTGCAGCTTAAAAAGAAAAAAGAAAGAAAAGCAGTCTCTTTTGCTGTCAGTATAAAGCTGCAAAGGGGAACTCTGAAGTAAATACTTGAAAAGAGGGATTTTTATAAAGGTACCTTTTTGACCATCGGTAGCACAGCCTTCCTTGTCCACAGCAATTCAAGCCCGGAATTCTGTGCCCTCCAGACCTTTTCATGACCATGCCTTCTCTGAAAGCAACAAGAACACAGAGAAAGCACTGCTTTGAGCAAGCTGCTGTGAAGTCCAATGTGATCACTGTGGGTCTTTTGAGACAAAACAGAGCTATTCATGAGAGGAACTTCAGGGCTTCCCCACGTATAGACTAGAAACCATCCCCACAGACAATGGGAATCCAGCCTTTTAAAAACCATCAAGAACAGAATTTGCTTAATAGGCTCTTTGCTTTGTTGGCCCATGTTTAATCTCTTCCTTTTTTGTCCTTCAACCTCCTGCCAACTTTTCAACTGATCCCTGTTGCTGTGCTTTTAACAGCTACTCCATCTGTGGGGACGAGCAAGGGAAGTTTAAACACTGTTGCTTGGTACGTCCTGCACATCAAAGTGCTGTTAAAGATGCAGTGACAGGGTCTGGCTGAAAAGTTGGCAGCTCTACTTTTCCCTGCCAGCAGGCTCTGGTCTAAGCAACAAGGCACCTCTGCAAGTATTTCTTGCTCAGTCTTTGCCTGTTTCCTTGCTCTGTTGATCTTTCCTGGTTTAGTGGTTCTGCCAGTGTCGCTACCTAATCTTGTTTCAAGCAACTTCCCTCATCACCCTTGCATTGTCTTCTAGACCTGACCACCACAGATGCCTCCTCGCACAACGTAAGTTCTCAGTCTCGTGGAAAAAGGGCTGTTTCCCCCAAGAACCTTGGATATATTGAACTGAGGAGAGATGCAGAAAAACTAAGTTACTTAAATGCAATATTTCCCTGCAAAGAGGCATCAACTTACATGCCCTTTGGTCCAAGATCATGGATAAATGATAACTGGCTCACTCCGATGAACTCCATCTGAAAAATGAAAAAGAAAACAAAAATTCAAGCAGGTATCTTTTAGTATTTGAAATGCAGAGTCCAGAAAATAGCCTAAGATTTGATTTTCTATACCATGTTTGGGGTGCAGATCCCCTCACTTCTGTGGCATTGCATCTCCACCTGCTTTTTTTCCAGTGATAACTTTGTGGCAATAGCTTCTTATTCATGCAACACCAGCAGAAGTCGCCATGCCCTTCTGAAACAGCAGTCTGACCACACAGACAGTGGGCAGTGGCTTACAAAATTTCATTCCAAGCACATTTTCCTTGACCATCAAGGGTGATCACTGCCTAGTGTTGCCAAGGTGTCAACCACAGAGAGTATTACTGGAATGCAGGAAGCTGCCTAGTTTCGAGTCAGGTTATTGGTCCATCTAGTGCAGCACTGTTTATTCTGACTGGAAGAAGAGATCTTTCCACATCACCTCAGTTCTACTGCTAAGCTATGGTGTCTCCCACAGGATATGTGAGGCACACTATGAAGCATTAGGAGCTCTGAAAGTTGTGTGTGTGTGTTTCTTATACAGATGCATGCTTCTAATTTTTTTGCATATGGCAGAAGCCTTATGAAAACAAAGTTAAAGTGCACTAGTCTTTAAGAAAACAAACTTGGGTTTAAACCATATGCTACATTAAGCTCAGAGTGTGTAGATGATTTAGGGATGACTGAGAAATCCACAACGGATTCAGATAATTTTGGAGTTCTATGAATCTAACCTGTAGATTCTGCAGCAGACTGGCTTATTCTTAGTCACATTAATCCATAGACTTGCAGATCATGTGTGCTAATTTTGGTGGGGTGGAGATTTGTGCTTTGCGCATTTGCACTAATATGCATTAGGGGAAATGTGTAAGCAGGAAAACATTCTCATATACACCTAAAACAAAAAATCCAATTCCAGCAATGAGTGGTTGACAAAACAAAAGACACTTGGCCATTCATGAAACACAGATAGATTTAACAATATCCATATATTCTTAGGCTGATCCTAACTTTTCAAAACTTTAATGCAAGTGCTCAGGGTTCTAGTCCATACTGGGATCACCATGTCTTCGGAAAGGGTTTAAAACTTCTCATCCAGCTGCTGCTGCTCCCACTATTTCAACGCCCCCATATGGGGCAAAAGAAAGAAGAAACTCCATTGGCTCCAATGGGTTTCTTGGGAAGTTGGGTGGGAAGCAGCAGATGCTCTATGGCCCCAATCCAGTTCAGAACCACACACACTCACCTATAGTAAAATTAAGGTTAGGATCAGATGCACACTTTGCATTTAAAACACTGTGTAGCACAGGCCTCTGTGTGAGTGCATGCTGTCACTTGGGGCTAATTATTATTGTATTACTGTCATTAGATTAATTTTTATTCTGCCTATTGCCCAGTACTGAGATTCAAGGTGGCCATCTTAATGTACAGGTTCAGTTCAATGTCTCAAGATCGGGATGGAACTGGCAGTTTGGAAGGCCACACGTACATCTTTTTCTTGAGGAATGACAGATAAGTCTTTCTAAATTCTTGCACATTTGACTAAAACATTTTGCATAGAAACAGTTTGAGGGCTGCCTTGTTCACTGATGGTTTCCACATTAAGATGGCCCCTTCATTTCTAGATTGGGGTGGCAAAGAGAGCAGAAAATTTCCCCGCCAAACCACTGTGTATCAGATGAAATTAAAGACAGGCCCTGCCAAAGTTTAAGCCAATTTTTTTTTTTTTTAAAAAAGGCAAAATGGCTCTATAGTTCTAAAACTGAGGCTCTCAAGCTGCTTTTCTTAATACTTTTCTTTTTCAAGGTTGCTGAGCCATGCTGAAAACTATATTACAGTATTTAGGAGAACTCGCCATCTATTCCACTGATTGGAAATACATTTACAATTAGCCTGAAAAAAGAAAGAAAAGGCATCAGCTGGGGAGTGTGAAAATGTGAAGCATTTTTGCTCATTTTATAAAATGTAAATATGGTATATATGTTTGATTTTTTAAAAACATCTGTCCCCAAGCTAGTGGTCATCATACATTTTTCCACTGTAAGGTTCTGGTTCTCTCAAACCTCAAAGAATCCACAGGGCACTCAAAGACTGAACCTCACCTGCGTGGAGATGAATACATATGCCTTTAACATAAAGCCTCAAGATTGCTTGAAGAAACTAACTAAACTAACAGTGCAGCAGCTACTCCCTATGCATATCTGACATTTCATACCCTTCCAGTTGTTCTCAATACCCCACTCAGATTTCCTAATGAACAGTGGCAGGAATAGCCTAGCAAGAGAATGTGAAGGTTTCAATATCCATGTCTATTGTGTATCAAAAGAAAAAATTCTAGGAAAGATCAGCTGAAGACCGGAAGGAGAATGAAATTTGAACAGCAAAGTGACAGCTGTTCTGTGGAAATAAACCCAATGGATCTTCGTGCCTTTGGATTATGCCGTTCAGTTCTTTTTAAGCTGGAATGGTAGGAATAGCAGACATGACCTAACAGTGTGATGGCAATTCTCTTTCTATTCCAGTGAAGTGAGAAACCAGAGTGTTAGCGCAGTTAGTGCAGCAGCAGGAGCAACAGCAAGAACACACTATGATGATGATGCAAAGAGCCATCCAAAGGGCTAAGGGAGGCTGCATACATGTCCCAGGAGTGTGTGAAGTGAGGCAGCATGAATTGTATGTACAGATTCAAAATAACTTGCCAAAACTTTAGCTGAAGGATTCTACTTCCCTTTGAAGAGTTATCTTCAGTAGGTCAAGCTTACAATGACCATTTCTGGCTGTGAACAAGGATAGGATGAACGTGTAGCTATATGTGTGTGAATACCTTCTTCTCTGTAGGTAGGGATGCTGGAGAAATCCAGAACAGACGGAAATAAGTGTGAACTTCCAAGAATCAATCTGTGAATTCTACAGCTGGCCATTCCTAGTTGCATGGATTCTGCAGACTTGCAAGACCATTTCTTTCCCTTGCGATAATATGGAAAATAAAAAATGGACCAAAATCTGCTTTCCCCCCATAGGTTAAAGCATGAAAATATGCATGGGGAGAATCTGAATATGTTAGGGGGATTTGCTCACTTTTCTGAGTGCAAATTTGTGGAACACCTTTGTGTAAAAACACCTTCTATCAATCAATGGGCAATGAAATGAAAGGTACCTGAAGATAAAACACAGAATGGATTTTACAACATTCATAAATCCCCACCTGTACGTGAATGTTGGCAGAGAAGCATCTGTCCCTTATGAGTTTAAAACATCTACAGCAGGGCTGGGACAAAATAAATTGCTGCCTCAAGCAGAGCAGCAAAGGTACTCCCCACCCAGAAACCAAGTACATAGCGCCCAGTGCTAGCTGAGTTATTTTGACCCTGAGGAAGGCTTGCTGTCCGATCCTTGTGCTACTGTCATTTTAGCACCTACTTGCCCCAGCAGCACCTCTTTTCTGCCCCTCCAGCAAAAGTCCAATAACAATAATACATTAAATAATTATTAACACACTGCCATTCCATAGACTTTCTGAGGCAGCCTCACTCTATGTAATGGCATGGACATAGAGACCCAAACTCTGACCCTGAAATGTACTTTTCCTTGTGTTTTACTTCATCTCTACTCCCAGAAGTTTCCCCATGGAGTTTTGAGAGAGAAGAATTCCACAAGCAGTGTATCAGCCTCTGAAAACGTTGCCAGACGGAGGCAAGAGCATGTGAGACAGATTTGAGCGCTCTGTTTTACACACTGTGTTATGTACTTTAATCTTCTCTGATGACTCAAAGTCTATGGGTGCCAAACTGGCATAGTATCACCTTCATGAACAGAAGGTAATTATATTATTACACATGGATGCTAATCCAAGCCTACACAGGCTGTATGCACATCATAATAATGTCTTTAAGAATGAGAGACAGGCCCTGGGAGATCAGAGCGAGGTTCATCTAATCACGCATCCTGTTTCAAACAATTGCCCACCAGCTGCTTCCAAAAAGACCACCAGCAGAGCATCAGTCCTTGCTCACTGTTTGCTCCCCCGCCCCCATCTAGCATCCAGAGATAGACTGCCTCTGAACCTGGGCTTCCACCCGAGAGCCAGCACGGTGGGACAGAGTCTTGGACGGGGACTTGGAAGATCCAGGTCACATTCCCCACTTAGCCAAGATGCTCACTGGTGACTTTGGGCCATTTACGGCCTCGCAGCTTAGTCTACCTCACAGAGTTCTTACGAGGATTTGCAGGTTGCCTTGCAATCCTTGTAGGGAAAAATGCAGGATAGGAAGTTAATAAAAAAGTAAGCCCCTTTTCCAGCCATCTGAATTAGTAGCCATCATCACTTCTTGTCATTGCAAAGTCCGTAAGGGATGTAAGGTATAAAGAAGCAGTGAGAAGGAGGTTGCAGAAATCAAGTTGGTACAGGTAGTGAAGAAAATGGGAGATGATCAGGAGCAATCAAAAGCAGTTGCCTTCCTAAAGCAGCTGCAGTTCTGCTTACATGATACCTTGTGTTAACACAGCAGAATATGCAGATTGTATCTGCCTCCTCACGAAGTCTCAATATTCCACACAGGTTACCCGACCTCAAGGATAGACATGATGTGTAGTACCTGCTATAGACTGCTACCCTGGCTGACTTTGCAAAGTTATAGTGAACCTGTGGTTTAGTTTGCCAGGCTAAGCACAAGAATCAGACAGCAAGTCTTCAGAAGCAAAACACAGACCTGCTAATCCCTTTGGAAAGAGAGAACTCAAAGAGGCAAGGGGAATACCCTTTCTAGGGCTTATTCCATATGACTTAAGTATGGTTAAGGAAGTGTATGCAAAGTTTATGTTTGCACAGGGCTTAAGAGATATCCCACAGCATTCTCTGCAAGACATCCTTTCCCATGAACTTGGGTGACCAGTAGGACTGTAACCTTTAGCTGATTAATCAGTTGGGTTAATCAATAAAGAGCTAAAATGTTAGAACAGACACCATTGCCATGGAGAGATGATTATCACCCAACAGTGTCTGTGAGTGGTAATCCTCACTGTCTGTACATTTTATCTTTCAATTTCATCTGACAATACAGTATTTTTAACATCTGCACCTGGCAGGAGTTCTTTGTTAAGAGAACAGAATTTCTCCTCTGTCAAACAGAATGGAATGTTTATTCATCCATCATCTGAAATGAAAGAAAATATGCTTCCCCCCCTTGAAGCTCATTGTTTTATTAATATGCACAATTTGTGCACAGATTTAAACTCATAATTGTTTAGTAAAACAACTGATTATAATTAATTGGCTAAGATTTGTTTAATCAGGTGGCAATCCAGGTTACCTGGGTAGTTGCTGGGAATTCTGGAAGAACAACAAAGCAGCAGATAAAATTAAAGGGAATAGTGTTTAGCACTTACTGTTCCATGGTAGTTCCTGTACAAGGGCATTTTTAAGAGGTTGGTTAAATAATCTTCCAGTTGTTTCTACAATGCAAACACAAAAGGTTTAGCTAAGATGGCAAATTCACAGTGCATTTTATTCGTGGTTTGATTTGTTATCATTTCATTATTTTCTTGGTTTACTGTTCTGTTACTAAAAATCAGAAAGCTAAGAGCATCACAAAAAAAAAACACACACACACACAACAAAAAACAAGCCTACACAACCGGGTGGCTTTCAGAGGTTTCGGACTGACATTTGGATCATCTCTGATGATTTGCAATGCTAGTTGTTGATGAGGGGAGTTGTCGAGCAATGTGTCTGGGGGCTGTCAGGTTGGGGAAGACTACTGAGCATAGCAGTCATTTATTACACTGAAAAGGCAGGAGTAGAAGGAGAGAATTCATCTTCTTCTTCTTCTTCATCATCGCAAGCTTTGAGCAAATGGACTGGGAAGGAGAGAAGCTCCAGACTCCTATCTTGCAAGCTTAAGTGCATCTTGCACATGAGATGTCTTGCAGGGCTGCAGATGATGCAATTTTTAACTGAGCCAGTTGACATGTTCAGCTGCAAGTCACTGAGAGCCGTTTAACGAAGGGAATGAAAGACTGACGAATGGACAGGCATGTAGGAATGAGGCCAGTGGTTGACATGCTGGCAAAAACCAACTGGATGAGAGCCTATCCTTCAAAGCAAGTAGGCAGGTGTGAAGGAGTGCAGCAGGAGGCCAAAGTTAACTCTCCTCTGTGCCCAGGCCAGTGTCCCAATTCAGATTCAAGCCCCACTGCTTGCTATTCACTTGTTAAGAGCTGTTAATGTGATTGATAATTGCAATAGTGGTGTCTCATCCAGTTTGGCAGTCTGTACTGATGCAGGATGATCTGAGCTTTGCCTCTCTGCACCGCAAACAGGATCTGAAATCCTCTAGCAAGCACAGCATGGTAAGGTAGGGGCAGACATTTGAAACAGTGAGAGAAGGGAAGGTTGCTTGAGAAACTGCAAGCTCACAGAAGAGCACCAGTCCCTTCTTTGCCTGAGAGGCTGGAAAGCAGCTACCAGTTGAAGCAGCTGGAAAGGTGCTCTAGATGGTTAAACAGGATAAGCTGGGACAAGGCCTCTGGCTCTGCTCCTTGCCATGGCCAGAGACTTTCCTCCGCACCTGCTTTCTCAACCTGTCCAGCTCACAACTCTGAACCTGCATGTAGGCAGGGGAGCATGTTCTTGGATTTGCACTCGTGCTTTTAAAAATGCACATTTTGTTTTTGTTTTTGCTTTGCTTTGGAGGGAAACTGCACATTTTCATGTGCTTTCGTTCTTTTTTTTAATGAGCCTTTTTCCAATTCAAAACGCACACTTTCCCATTCAAATAAAACACAAAAAAGAGTGCAAATGGGTATGAGAAATGAGGTGAGGTGAGCGTCAAGTTGGTGTTGAGAGAATCTGGGCAAATGTGCAACACAACTATGGATGGCAAACAAGTGGCTTTCACAAATGTCAGCTTACACTAGCACATCTTCAGCACCACCACTGAGATACCATGGGATAGTACCCTGAGGAAAGATAATGTATCTGCCAGTATAATTTAGCTTTTTCTAGCAGCCATCAATTACATCAGGTCAGGTAAAATTAATCTCCTTTGACCATCAAGTCCTACTTCTTTGAGAACAAATGCTACTTTATGCTCTGTTTCCCTGTGAAAAGCTATCTTGCCCCAAGAAATGCTTCAGAAGGCCAAAGGGAATCTGTAATAGCAAAACATTTAATCAAATGAATGGACAAAAGGGGAAGAAAATAAACAAAGCCTCTTCAGTGATCAGTACCATGAGTGGAACAGTCTGGCCTGGGGTTTGGATAGATAAATCCTAGCTGTGAAGGCCAGGATACACACAAGCTGCATACTTTGGCATGCAGTTCTTTGCTCTGGCTTCAGTTTTCCTTTTATGGGAGCAGAGGCTACAAGCCAGAAAGCTGGAGTTAAGCATAGCTTCCACTTACATATAATCAGGGAAGCAATAGTGCTCAGCTTCCAAATAAGCCACATTATGAAACCATGGTTAGGAACCATGAACTATCATTCCCAGTTTGGATGTAACAGGAAGCTATGATTCACTGCAGTTCCCTGGCTTGTTCATCCACTCATGCAAAGGGAGGACTGAAGCCGAAAGAAAGGACTATGTGCCATTCCATGAAGCTTCTGTGTATCCTGGCATATGAACCCTGGATTTGTCCAAATGTAATCAATGTCTTGCAAACAAAGTCAAGATCATGCTTACTCTTCTACTGGACAAGTGTTCTTCTCTAACCATGTTCTCAGAGGTACGTGGTAGACTTGGCATTTGTCTTGTTTCTCCTCTCTTGATGGTCTGTCTTCGTACTGTGTGTCTGAAAAATACAATATTCAGATTGTGGGATATTTTCACAAAGGGAAACATGGAAGAGAGTGGGTAGGTACCTCTTCCAATGCGAAATTATTCACTGTTCTAGTTTTGCAATATAGGGTAATCGAAGAATCAAGCTTCAATTCTTCATGCTACCACAATGTCTCAGAAGAGAATTCTAATATATTCTTATCAGATGTTATTCCCCCAGCAACCCTGTAATTTTAATCTTAACCAGGCTGGCCAGGATTAACCAGGTGTATAATCTTCTGGTAATTCAAATCCTACCCACCCTCTCTCCTTCTGGGAAGCTCAAAGTGGATGACTACCTTCTAAAAAAACACTAAGATGAGCACTCAGCGCTCAATGAGTAGCAACATATTGATGCAGAAGTTTTGGTACAGATGCTCATAATGGCCTATAAACCACCATCCTTTCTCAATTTGTGGTCTTCCTTCATAGTCTTCCAGAGATAATTCAGTCTTAAGTGGCCATTTCTTAGTCTTCTGAGACTTCAGGAAGCATCCCAGAACACTTTTCAAACACTATCTTCCCAGCCGTAAAGGCGAAGATGTTTTTTTAAAAACTGAATGACAGTGTAATGCCATTCAGGAGTGTCAAATGTCAGGCTGACATGTGATTCACCAATGGTCCCAATTTGGCCTTTCAGCATTTCCTACATGGCCATACCTCTTCCCTGTTGCTATAGCCTTTTTCCTGGTTGCTCATCATTTCACAGATTCCAGGGCTTTGTCCATTTTCTAAAAGGCTGAATTGCCTCCTCAAGCTTAGTTAGTGGCCATAAGAGCTTTAAGCTAAAGTATGCTGACTCCTTTGGTATCCTGGCCTTGCAATGCCCCTTCCCCAAGAGCATTTCAGTCCAAAGCTAGATTCACCCCTCAGGCTGAAAAGGGTCCAACACTTCTGATGTATGGTCTCTGAACAGGACAGAAGAGAGCCAGGTTCAAATCCACATCAAGGGTGTAGTGGAGGGGGTCCTTGTGGGGGTCAGAAATCCCCCACTTATTTTGGAGGGGGCTGTCAGGATGGTCATTGTCCCTCCTCCACCACTTCTCAAGATACTTAATTTTTCTGCTTTGAGGCTGGCAGCTGTGAAAGTTCTGAATGTAATGATAGAACAGGGGTATTTTTGGCAAGTTCCCAACCATTCCAGGGAACTACCTATCCGGAGAGGCCTGCCAGGCATGTACATGTGTTTTCTGTGACACTTTCCCTCATGGCCAGCCTCTGCTCTGCAGCAACATGAGGCCAGCTGGCCTTTGCTGCTTCAGAAACTGCCTCCCATCCCCTCTGACCCCTCCACGCCTGGCTGTGTATGCCTACACTTCAGCGGAATGTAATAAAAATCATTCGTTCTTAATAAAAATGATAAGAAGACATAAATTCTAGAAGCTGCCACTGTTTCACCCTTATCTGCTATTCATTACTCAACAGAAATTTGAACAAAGTGACAAAGCTCATTTTTATAGTATAATCATATATTGCATAATCTAGGGAATGGACATGGCATGGGGATGTGGCTCTGACTATCAAGAAGGTACCCCCCCTTCTAAATCTGCCACTGTATTACCCAGTCAAGACACTCACTAGGTGTCCGTTTCCTTGCTACTTTTCAGCATCTATGTCAGATTGTTGTGAGAATTTTTTTTTTTAAAAAAAGATAGCTTGATGGGCCTTATAACTACCATGGAGGGAGATAGATGGACCACCTCGGAGGAAAGGTGGTCCATAACTGTAATAACATCTGTAATAACAATAACAACAATGTCATTATTCTCCAGAAAATAAGTTTTATGCTTGCCACAGTATTCTGTGCTCTCTTGGGAGAGGCCTACTTAGGATACTTCCAACTATTGCTGGAGATGATCATCACTCTATAAGTACCTCAAAGGCTGTCACAAAGTGGAAGGTCAAGATCTCTTTTTGCTGATACCAGAGTGTAGGACATGGAATACTTAAGTCAAGCTGTGACAACCCAGATTCAGGCTAGATAGCAGGAAAAGCCTCCTCACTGTCAGAGCATTACGACAGTGGAACCAGCTGCCTAGAGAGGTGGTGGGCTCTCCCACACTAGAGACATTCAAAAAGAAACTGGACAGCCTCCTGAGTGGGATGGTGTAATGTGGTGTCCTGCAACAGCAGGGGGTTGGACCTGATGGCCTTCATGGCCCCTTCCAACTCTACTATGCTATGATTGTATTCTATGAACATGGTGTTCTGAGAATGGAGTAGGGTGGAAGGATGCCAGGAATAAGCAAGGGGCCCAAACTACAGAGGCTCCTATACAAATGGTACAGGAGAGAGAAAGGGCTAGCGGTCCAAGTGCCAAGGACCAAAGCAAGATTCGTTTTCTGGGGATTGCTGGAGGTCAGAGTGACAGGTGACAGATTTACTGAGCTAGGGAGGAGATATAGCAAAAAGCATTAACTTCTGTGATGAATTAAGGTCAAGCCGAGGTGGAAAAATATGTAGCTAGATGGAGTCACTGAAGCTTAAGTGTGTGAGCTTAAGTGGACTTCGGGGGATGGTGGAGGACAGGCAGGCCTGGAAGACTGTTGTCCATGGGGTCGCGAAGGGTCAGACATGACTTTGCAACTAGCAAGCAAGCTCAAGGATTGCAAAGATGCTAGATCAGTTCTGAGGAGTCTTATCACTAAGGGGTTTGTCAACACAGCCGTAGCACTGCACCAATGCCTGACTGAGCTTATTCATCGTCTTCATTCAAACATTTATTACGTTTCTATACTACTTGATAGTTAAAGCTCTGTGGACAGTTCACAGCCAGGGGAAACATGTTTTGAAACCTTCAACTATCAAGAGTTTAAAGCAATTTAAAAAACAAGTTAAAAAGAATTAATGATAAAGCTTCCAGTACCTGATAACAAGACCTAAGATATGCCACTGCATGCAGGGATAGAGGAAAGTCTTAACCCAGGGCCAAAAATACGACAGTGTTGGCATTAGATGGCCCTCACTGGAGAAAGAGAACTTTCCACACAGAGACATTCCATGGGCAAGAGGTCACCTCTCTGAAGGCCCAACGGCCTCAGGTATTGATCACAGTGTACTATTAGATTCATATGGGGAGACACATTCCATCAGGCATTGCAGTCCTGAGTCCAGTTTGGTTTTATAGGCTGAGGCTGATACCTTGAACTGAGCTGGAAATGTGCAAGCAGCCCATACAATCATGCTGAAATCAACGTCATATGCACTGATCTTCTGGTTACAGTTTCCAATCTGGGCACCACACTTTGTGCAAGTCACAGTTTCAGAACCTTCTTCAAGGGAAGTCCCACATAAAGCACACTTGCCCTTCTCCTCCCTCCCTCCATCATCTGGAAAGCGTTCGTGCGGTTACCTTCTTGTGGGGATGGGAATCCGTATAAAAGCTTTGTATCTTAGCAGTTCTCTGTGGAGCTCTTGAAAGTGCTTGAATTTCCTTTTCACTTGCCATGTAAATTCCCCATGGGTCAACTCAATGGTATAAACGTGTGAAGAAGGTACCTTCAGGAAGGAGGAAAAAGGACATCAACACCTCAAAGGAGCTGCAGTTGAGAACCCAGACTCTTCTATTCTTTCTGTGTTTAATAATTGTAACAACCTTGCTGCCTTCTCAAATAAATCCTGTAGGTCAGTTAATTAACATACTAAAATACAAATTACAGCCTTCTAATACAGGTAGCATTTCAGCATATTTAATGAAGGCATGGTTTTCACCTAAGTAAGCAGCACAGAAAAAGAGCACATTGTGTGGAAAATAATAGAAAATTGATTTCCCAAATTAAGAAATGCATGAAGACATTTTTACTACCACCACATAAACACACTATTCCCAGGAGCAAAGTGCTCGTTTAAGTGAAAGAGGAAGCTACCAGCTGTCTAGAAGTGATACAGTCTCTCAAGGATTGACCTTGGAACTGGGAGATGCAATTCCAATTGTATCTGTCTCTGAGAAGCAGCTGTTTAATTGGTGGCATTTTCATACTCTCATTTTAGGACGGTTCAGAGACCATCCTCTGCCAGAGACTTTTGGGGGCATCCTCCTATCAAAGAACACCTGGAGAAGGCAATATAGGAGGTCTAGGGGCCATTTTAGCCTATCAAACTCCATTCTCATAGGATGCTTATCATGGGACACCCCCTATGAAAGAGAAAAAAAAGTCTGAAATTGACAATTTGATGCTCAGATTTGGCAGCAACCACTCCATGGTGCTACAGAGTAGAACTGTTGTTAAATTTAGCCAAATCTGGCCATTTTGGTTTTCAATGCCAATTACCATCATCTTTACACATGTACATTTGGGGTGCAGATGGGTATGCAGCAGGAGCACTGGGGTCCATGTGAAGCTGCATGCTGCTTCCCTTGGAAATGGATCCATTTCCAAGGATCCAATGGATCATGGGTCCATTTGTTCTGTGCCAAATGGACCCATGATCTGATCCATTAAAACAGGGAAGGGGAATGTGTGGCCACGCAGTGTTGCTGGACTGCACTCCCATCATCCTAGCCAGCACAACTAATGTGGGAATTGCAGGCCAACAACATCTGGAGGACTGTTCCCCATCCCATTACTAGGCCAAAGAATAAAAATCCTTTAAAGCCTTCAGGCCCTATAGAGATCCTAATGAATAGCTGATATGTTTATTCGCCTCTAAAGATGGAGTAGAAATGACCTCTTGTTTGACACACCCTCTTTTTTGGATCATGTTCAAAGGCTTTTAAACGTAATATTTTATTCTGTTTTTTGAAGCTATGACATGTAATTTCCTAATTTTGTTTTGGAGCATAAATAAAGCCTAAACTTACTGAAGAAATAGGGACATATCACAAAAAGACTGGATACATAAAAGAGTGCTACACTCGTGAACAAGATCTGACCTTTGTAGAAGAGGTAAAACGTTCCACTTCCAGAACGTGCACTCGGATTGGACACCCGGTTAGGTAGAGCTGTAAGTGAGCCTCTTTAAATCCTTTAGTGTTATAAATGGTGGAGAATGGAATGGCCACTGCAAATGATGAGATGTTCGAGTTTAGTACCAGACTCTTTAAGGGCGCAATCATATATGCATGTTTAGACAAAAAGAAGAACCTTCAACTCCCAGCAAGATTACTCCTTAAATGAGTTTTAAAGTGCAATTCAGAAGATGGCAGGGAAATAGTTAATGCGAGAGTAGTTAAATGAGTTACCAAGACATTGCAACATATAATGGATTTTCTTAATCAAGCACTCCCATGTGTTTAACAGCCCTCTCCAAATAAACGATGCCTCCTAGTTAATTGAATTTGCTGCATCCCCTTTAAATAGGAAGCTCATTGTCAAGTTATTAAAAACAATAGGTGGCAAACAGAAATTGTCAGTACAATACACATCCACACACACCCAAACAAGCAGGCAAGCCATACGATAAATACGTTCACTAATCAAATGAACGTTAATCATACCATTAACCCAATATAAAAGAGGGTAAAACCACACGAACAGAAACAATGCAGCGTATTAAATACCAACCCACTCTCTCACACACACCCTGAAAGGATGAAATTTTGATACTTCATCAGATACCCAGGTGAGAAGAGGCCAAATTAAATTCTTAGGCAATTCCAAGGCTAACACAGCACTGTTCTGAATACCTTTTGAAGAAAGGGACAACACAGAACGGGATCATCAGCTGATGACCAAAGAGTGAGGCAAGTCGAGCTTATATGTTCAAAAATTTGCAGGTTGGGATGATAGAGCATAACATAAGCATCTTCCCTGTCATACTGCTATTCTTTCTGCAAAGGGGTTTTCCTTCAGTAATTATTACACCCTGCGGGTACAGTAATTCTTTTCTACAAACAAGTACCAGTTTCAACCCAAAGAGGTCCAAAAAACTGAGAGCAAGTTGATGAAGCTAATTCTGAGCCCATTCTTCCATTCACACATCCAATGCATCCTAGTTCTCTGACACAAATTTAGCAACACAACTGAGTAGTGAGTAAATGAACACTTTGCCTGTTAAAGAAAATACACTTCACAATATTTACAATGGCAGATCTGTTTAAAACCAAGGCAGCACGACAAACAACTGCACTATGGACCACTTAATGAAAATGTTTGGTTTATTTATTGTGTTAGAGAAACCAAACCAGTTGATGTCCCTGCCCCCATAATTGTTGAGGAACTTGTGCATTGTGAGTCTCTTGGAAACAAGTGGAAATTCAGTGGCAGGGAAAAAAGAAAAGCAAAAGTCATTTCGTCTATGTTTGAGATATTTGTTCATATTTAATTCACGTAGGCAGTTCTAATCTCATGAACTGAAGAATGGGGGGAAAGCAGTAATTTTATAAGCATAGTATAAAGGAGACAGCTTGGTAAAGTAGAAACACAGAATGATGAATGTCTCCTAATTCAATATTTTTAAACGAAGAATTACTATTTACTTATAGTGCATGTTAGGTTTTGTGTATAAAATCTAAGAGCCAGGACTGAGTACATGGCCAAAGATTTTGCTCAACAGCAGAGATCCAAAATGATACACCACGGACTGGGGCAAGGGGCCCTACAAAGCGGCATCCCATTAGGGGTAAGAGGCTGTAGCCAGACAGAAAAATTGGCCATGCTGCTCCCTACATGCACAAAAGATGAAGAAAAATGCTTTGCATGCAGTCATGCAGTGAGATCATTTTAGACCCTGCTGGGGGTCCATCTCAGAGACAGGCACTGTTAGCTGCTTGCAAAGAGCCTGTGATCCAGTAGGGCCCACTGACCCCTGGAGGGGCTTTTCCCCTTCACCATGGCAACTTGCTTGTTCACCCACCTCTCCTCCAAGCTTAGCCAATGGTCTAGTAGATGCCACTGCCTTTCTGTTCACTGGATTTCTGCTTATCAAGCAAGCAAGTGGTGCCAATGATGAGAAAGAGGGTGAGAAGCAATGGGAACTGGTCACCAAGGCTGTGAGAAGGTGACCTCTCTGAGCTGGCACTTGGACTGTCTTGTCCAAGGCCCTAAAAATCTGGAGCTGATATTGGATTCTGAACTTTATTGTCTTTCAACAATAAAGATTCTAATGGCAGGAGATTCTAATGTGCTTGTATCGCGTCAACGTGCGTTAACCTAGTCCAGCATTTGGTACGTTCCTGCTGAGTCCAGCCCTGACAGAAACACTGTGTGCACATTCTGGATCTCAGCGCAATTTGGTATTGGATGCAAAATTCAGCATTCCATTTTTTTAAAAGCAGGAAGTCTGGAGCTTGGAAGGGTAGCAATGAAGGACCTAGAAAGCATCATCAGGTGTAAGGATGTTTCACTGGAGATGAAGGGCAAGGTCATCTAAACCATTGTGTTTCTGATCACTGTGTCTGGGTATGAAAGCTCAACAGCGAAGCACGTTGACAGAAGGAAAATTGATGCATTGGAAGCATTGTGCTGGAGGAGAGCTTTGCTGGACTGACAGAACGGGAAACAAGTGGGCCCCAGATCAAATCAGGCCAAAACTTGCCCTGGAAGCAAAATTGACAAAACGGAGGCTGTTGAACTTCAGGCGCATCATGAAGATGCAGGACTCACTGGAGAAGACAATAATGCTAGGGAAATTCAAAGAAAGAACAAGAAGCAGAAGATCAACTATGAGTGGATTAATTCCATACAGGAAGCCACAGCCTGGAGTTTGCAAGAGCTGAGCAGGGCTGTCAGCGACAGTACATTTTGTAGAGCATTCGCGCACAAGATTGCCCGAAGTCAAGACAACTTGACAGCATGTTACAAATATGAAATACCAGTGCCTTGAAAGAATGAACCTAATAAAATCTTAGATATTGGATGGAACAGTGCTCAGAGAGCCCTAACAGGGCTATAGGTACAGTCTATATTTTTTTAAAGATTAAATATAAACACTGCACAATATTCCTAGTGCTTTTGGCGCAAGAGCTGCGTGCCTGGCCTAGCTGTTTGTTCTTTCCCATGGTGATCACAACCAAAATGGATTTGGCTGCGAGCGTTGTAAAAGATGCAAATATGATAAAGGATTTAAATGAAAGCATCCTTTCAAGTAATATATGACTTGCTTTAGCTTTTGGCAGGAAATGGTGGGAGGAGGACTGCTGCAATGACTGGGGATTCATCCGATGGCAACGCTTTTGCAGTTCGCGGGCCAAATTGCATTTTCAGAGACGATCTTAATGGACTCATTTAAGAGGTGGGCAGAGCCAGGGCAAAGGGGACAAGGGCAAAATACCACCATCTTTTGGCTTTAGGATGGGAAAACCTGCACAGAAGCTTGGAACGCACCAATCTATAGGCAATTGGGGTGAAGGGATATGGAGAGGGAAAGGCAGTAGGGACCATAGGCACTTGAGGTAAAGGATATGGACCCTGTAAGGCTAGATTTATACCACAGATTTGAGGATTCCCACCCCTGTTGTACAGGTAAATACAAGGGATAGGAGGACCTGGGATGTTTGAGCTTGCCACAATTCTCCAACGTTCACTTTGAAGCTTGGTTCAGCTCACTGCCATTTCATTTTCATTTTGATTTCATTTGAATAAAGAAAGTGTGTTTTGAATGGAAACATGCACATCTTTGTTCACATTTCTCAAAAGTCTGCCCCTTGATAAAAACATGAAGCAATGCATATCCCAAAGCATGCACTTAAGAGAGCGAGCGAGCAAGCAAGCTTGCTTTTAAAAATGTAATCACAAGTTTGGAAATGTAGCATATTCACATTTGGGGTTGTGAACAGGCCGTGTATAGATGATTTGTGAACTGAAATGAATTTTTTGTGCCTCTCTAGGAAATGGCAACCATAGTTGATGGTCAAGAAGTCTTACATAACCTATTCCTCAGAAATTTTATGATATTTCCTTGCAGATCACCCATAATTTTATTGTTCTTCTCCTATCATCAGGACTATTACTGACTTTTGCGATTCTGAAGAAGCCAAATTCTGCCACTGATCCCTTATCTGACTCATGACTCACTGACTCACCAGGTGTTTTGGGCTCATGCAGCATGTCCGTGTCCACCTCCTCCCCTTCAAAGTGGAGCTCCCTTGTGTCCAGGCTTTCGATTATGTTGCTCATGTCGGCTGCTATTTTCCTCAGCGTAGAGATGTTCACTTTCTTTTCATTACTCAGAGACATCGTGAATGTGTGCACTCACCCACCAGGGGCTGTTGGAGGGAAGAAAAGAAGGTGTCATGTTACTACAACACCAAAGAGCCATCAAAACCCTCATTTGGCCAAAGGCTCAGTCAGCCTGGCGCAAGGACCGTGGTGCAGCGGTGTCAGGGATCCCAGGGATGATGAGCCAGGACTTTTTGATTAGTACAAATGCTGTGTCTTCTGCCACCCATGGTCCTTCTAAGCTTAAGTGCAGTCCTCACAGTAGCTGGAGGTTTATTCCTGTTGCCACGGAAAGCACTTTGGGTTCTCTTGGTCTTGCATGGGCAATCCAGCAGCCCTCAACAGGCCTTCTCATATCAGCCTTGGACATTTTTGCACCAGATATTAAAACTCAAATATCTTCCTTTTCCAGTCTTCCCAGCCACTGGGTCAGAAATATGGGAGCTGCAATGCAACACATCTGATATGCACTCAGTAGGGGAAGCCTGTCCTGCTTCATAATGGATGTCAATCTTTTATTTTTTTAATAAGACAAGAGGGCAGGAAAACGGATTGCCCTCTGGAATACACTGCCCAAAGTAACGGATCCATTTTCAAAAAATAAATCACTTCTCCCATTATCTCTTTTCTCCCCTCCTCCCATCAAGCTGGTTGAAGCTATTTAAAATGCAAAATCCTCTGCTTTGTATAAATGTTTAATATATGAAGCACTCTGTCCACTCTGGAGCATGCATTTCTGTAGTGTAAGGGATGCATTCCTTTAAAATATTCAGAATGGCAGGTCAAGCATGAAGTGATACCCTGAAACTCAAAACTTATGTCTTGAGAAGGGCCAGGCTTTTCTCTGCTTAATCTGTATGCATCTACAATTCAGCAGTGGCATAGCAGTAAACTCCGGATACAGGCTGTTTTCCTAACATCCCATACTGATGCCCTAAAACATTAGGTTGCTATGTTAAGTCATATCGACAAACCAGTTGCGGCAGTTCTTACCCTCCAAAGCAAAAAAAATTTTTGGGGGACGGGCAAAGCTAATGGGTGTTTGTTGTCCATATAAGATCAAGCCCGGGCTCCTTGCATTACAGCCAGGAACAAGTCATTGTTCCTGCACAAATTCATTCCTGCACCCTTACTGTGGGGATACACAGAGGGAACAAGAACTACTTGAGAGGGGTGGGGTGGCAGATGATGTGTGTAAAAGCAAAAATGAGCAAAAGTCACACATCTGAGTCATATCTGACTCTCGTATTTGCCGGGCTGTTTTCCCTCAGACTGGCCGGCAACCTGTTTTTCTTGTTCCACTGTCCTCGCTTGAGTCACGTGGGTGTCTTTCCTTACAGTTACACCTTGTCTGAATGCAGGGCCATCTGCAGCAGGAGGCTGTTTGCTCCTTCTCTGCTCGAGACGCACGCAGTGCAGTGCAACATGCAGCCCTCGGTGAAGCCCCAGGATTCTTTCCTATACTCTGTCTTCGCATTTTTCTAAGAATTGACTGAAAATAACAACAGGGACTTGTTTACTTTTAAACACTAATAAATGGCATGAGCCTTTGTGGACACTGTCTACAACAGTCATCTTTAAGGTGTCATAAGTGTCTTTGTTTTTGCCGCAACAGATCAAGATGGTAACTTGTCCAGATATGGTTGCAAAGGTAATTTTGGAAATAAAATAGCAGTAACAGGTGGAAAAGCCTCTAATGCTTTACTACAGAGCAGCAAGTAGCATAAGAAGTCTACCTGAGCAGCAGAACAAAAACAAAGTAACAACTTTTCTCTGCACCCCAATCCCCACAGCCATTGCTCATAGCAGTTAGTCCAAGAGTTTTATCAAACTCTTGCTGTGTATGTCAAAAATTCAAAAGATGCTTCCTACTTGTTGGCCAATGGTATTTGAATAATGGTCCATCACCACCCATTCACCACCTCTCATTTCCCAGGCAGCAGGAAGTCTCATATGGATTTGTCTGATGCTGAAGTTTGGAGAGGGGAGCACATTGGAAGCCTTTCCCACGATGTAGAAAGACTAACTATGATACACTCATTTACACTGAAATGTCTTGCTGCTGTGCTAATGTTATGTACATTCCAAGAAAAGAAACAGACAAATGGGCAGCTAATTATATTAATCAGCTTTGCATTTCCTATTTATGACAGGCTTGGAAAATATTTTGTGCAGCACATCTTTGATTTGGGTAGCAAAAATAAAATATTTGCTTAATTCTATATACAAAAGTGCTCTTTCTCAGAGGACATCCCTTTGTAGTCAAAACAGTACCACCACCGACGCAGAAAAGGAAGGGAATGGCATATCTGGGGGAACCCACAGGTTCTGCAGAAGCCAAAGAATCTTACGAGAGCGGTAGGGAGGGATAGGGAGGCCAAAACAACTCACTGAAAATTAAATAGGCTCAGTGAACATGGGATGGAAAAGCAAGAGGAGCAAACAGAATAGAGCATCCTGAAAGATGCCATGCTCGAAACCCTGCACATTCCACACGGCAACTCTTTGCTCTAAGTCCCACTCGGGTAGAATGCAAAAGCTTGGTTGAACAGAGCAATACTATGAATTACACTCAGGGCACATGGGAACAAAGGTGTGACACATCCACTGAATAATTCAATGAAGCAATATCCTGCTTCCAAACAATAGCTCATCTCAGGAGCATTCTCATGAAATCTCACAATGGGGTGTGCGCAACTAAATTGCTTCACTTATCTAAACATTTTGACCTTTCTCCCTTGTGCTAAGTCCAGAAGTTGCTTAGGTGACATGCTAAGCCCGTGTGGTGTGTTGGTTAGAGTGTTGAACTGGGAGCCCAGGAGATGCAGGTTCTAGTCCCCTCTGAGTCCTGAAACTCAGGGGATGATGTTGGGCCAGTCACTCACTCTAAGCCTAACCTACTTCATGGGGTTGCTGCTGTGAGGATAGAATGGAGAGTTCGAGAAACCTGTAAGCCACCTTGGGTTTCCCACAGGTGGAAAAAGGGCAGAATATAATAGTAATGTGATGCTAGCCCTTTGTGTATAAAACTGATTGCCTACAAAAGATTATTTGCTAAGCATTCAAGGTTGACCAAAATTTTTCTGTATGGCTTCTCTTCTAGATGAGTTTTCTCTTCTTTATGGTAGACATAAAGCCTGAAGTGTGTCCTATTCTGGCAAGATTTGCATGAATTAAGTTTGGCTCTGTACCTATTAGGCAGCAATCTTAAACACACTGGAGACTAACTCTTAATAAATTGAGCTGGAGTTATTTCTGAGCAAAGGTATTACTACACTGTTAAAAAGGGATACTTTTCTTCATGTTACCTTTTATCTCTCTGGGAAGAGTTCACACATTATGATTATGAAAGATGACTTCAGGGATGTGCTAGCCATGACCCAATCCCAATGAGACAGCTCCTCTTCAGCCCAAGAAAGGGCACTGACACTCTGAGAAAGAGGAAAATTATCCTTTACAGAGAAGGTAGACTTGGTGAAGGAGACATCCCATTGAAGGAGTCTTGTCCAAGGGTCTTCAAAAACATGACATGATAAAATGATGTGTCAGCACCAATGGCATGGGGAAACATGATCATGGAGTCCTGGAAGCCAAATAAATGTAGGGAGTGAAGTTGAAATCCAGCACCTCTGTAGTAGTTTTCTCTGAAATGTTACCTGTTCTACATGCTGGACCAACTGGATGAGCAAAACTGAAGGGTCTCAATGAGTACAAGATGAGATGGAGTGTGACAGAGATCAGGTACTCAGATTTCTTAGGCACCAAGGAACTTTTCAGGACAAACCAAGCACACACAAAAGCCATAGACTCTACTGAAACCTGTTTGCTCAGACTTAGCTGAACCCTAAGGGAAAGCCGACAGGAGTTAGGGGGCCTTGGGTTTAGCTTGAATCATGCCTTGAGGAAGCAGAAAATGTGTATGATTGCTCAAATGGAAATAAGTCACAAGCATATAATGACACATGGCAGCTAGTCAAAGAGGACAAAGACCACAGGGGGAAATGCACATGCCAGAGACATCTGGAGAATGCCACCATATATAGGTGTTCTCCACTAGACACTCAAAACCAATAACAGATGGGGTGGGGTGCTTAGTTTAAAGGGCAAACACAGAAACAGTGTGATATTGTTATTACTGGATATAAAGAGTACAGGGAATGGTGTACCCAAGGTGGGGTTGATCTGTACTTCAAAGATAATATAGAGACAAATGAATGAAAAACTATGGAATCATTGTGGATAAGAATACCGCGCCCCAAAGTAATTTAGTACTAAGAACATGTTCCTGTCCCAAAATGTTCAGGATGACTTTCTACTGCAGAACAAAAAAGGGGTGGCATCCCAAAGAGTGGGAGTTGTAGCAATGGGAGGCTTTAACTAACTGTACATTAAAAAAATAAATGAGTGTTCTGCTTTTGTCAAAGAAGTTCTCAAAGTAACTGTGGATGGAAAGTTGATCTCCAAATACTATGGACTGTGACATCTAAAAGTCCCTGCTAGCATAACTAATGGTCAGGGATGCTGGTAGTTCAAGTCCCAAACTTCTGGAGATTTACTTTGGGTCAGCTACTTCCCTAAATGACTGTACCCTACTGGGTTGGTCATGGAACTCACCAAAGGGGAGACAAACCTGAACATAACCCATAACCCAAAGTGATGGTCTGGATGGCCTACTGTGAGTTCAATTACCATAGTGCTTTGTTAGTGTTGCTACGTGTCATCTCTGACTTATGGCAACCCTACAAATGAACGGTCTCCAAAATGTCCTGTCCTTGACAACCCTGCTCAGCTCTTCTAAACCCAAGGCTATGGCTTCCTTTATGAAACTGACTCATCTCATAGTTGCCTTTTGCCTTCAACTTTCCCTAGCATTACTGTCTTCTCCAGCAAATCTTGTTTTCTGAAATGTAGCAGAAGTGATAACCTCTCTGCTGCCTCTCCAGAGAGGTTCCCCTGGCGCCAACGTTATATGCTCTTTGGCGCGAGGTCAAGACCTTTGTATTTTTCTGTAATTTTAATGCTTAATATTTTTACTATGTTTTATGCTCAGTCGTGGATTAATTTATATTTTGTATTATTTGGGTTTATATGTATTTGTTGAATTTTGAATTGTAAGCTATCCAGAGATCTGCAATGTATTGGATGGGGTAAAAAATACCCAAATAAATAAATAAATAAATAATAAAATAAAATAACAGTTTCAGTTTTGTCATGTTTGTGTCTAGGACAAGTTCTGACTTGATTTGATCTTAGACTCACTTGTTTGTCCTTCTATCAGTCCAAGGTATTCCCAAAGCTCTTAAGTTAGATATTTCAAAGGAAGTCCAACAAAGTCTTTCAGACTTCCAAAGAGGTAGCTTCTTTAGAGGAGGAAACTAGTAAAACAAAATTGAAAGGGAACATCAAGGTCAGAGCTCTCTAAACAGCATGCAAATTACTCAATATCGTAACAGAAGCTCAACTAGACTGTAGAACGCAGGTCAAGAGTGACAGCACACAGCCTAAGAGGTTGCCAGCAAGGCTGACAAGCCATGCCAAGGAAGCTGTTCAAGAGAAGAAAAGAAGGCTTCCTACAGAAAAAGAAAGCGTTGCTGAAATGAGAACAAAAAGAGGTCTAGACCTACGTAACTCATGCAATCAATTTGAGATGCAAAAAAATTGGGGGTTGGGGGAGACAGCATATCACTAATAACAGCAAGACCAACAGTGACAAAAATCTTATAAGAAGACACAACTGGGAAACCAGCTGGGAAGCGACTGCGGCACCGGATGACAACAGCAGTCCTGAGCAAGGGTGAGGAGCTTGCAGAGAGGTTGAATAAACTTTCTACATTGATCTTTGCTGCAAGAGTTGATACAGAGCAGATACCATAGCCTGGATGTGTGTTTTCAAAAAGGGACTCTGAGGAACTGAAGCCAGAAATGGTGATGAGTTCTCAATCTTACTGACACATTGAAAACAAATTACTGAGTCCAGAGGGTATCCCTTGGGGAGTTCTTCAAGAACCGAAATCTGAAATGGCTTGTCATCTAATAAAATTATTCTAATACAGGGCTGGAAAAAAGCCAGTCAACATGAATTTTTAAAAGAGATCCAGGGCATCATAGGCCTTTTAGTTTAATGTTTATTTCAGGTAAATGGGTGGAAAGTTCCATCAGTTTATGAGCAACATCAGACCCAGGAAGTGGAAGGTATCTCTGGAGGCAACCCAGCCTCATGGGACAGAACATTTCCCCACTCTTGGTCTAATGCTAGCACTCAGCTTTCACTTTGGCCCCAAAGCAAGGGATATGGGGCTTGCAGGTATGACTTCACCCTCTCCGTAAAGCTCATGCTGAAGGTCCATATTTCACACTATTCCCTGCATTTCTCTCAGCCACACCACACTTCCTTCCTCCAACCACTGATCATGTAGTCACTCCCAGGCTTTTGTGCTATTTTCCATTCTAAAACACTGAAATGCCTTTCTTAAGGGTTAGTTACCAACAGTAAAAACTGTAAAAATATAATAATTTGGTGGCATTTTGGGCCCATCCCTTTTGCCTCTGCCCCTGCATGACCACTGGAATTTGCTCCCCCTGTCCCTGAAGAGCTTGTCTGAAATGGACAATAGGCCTTGCAGTGAAAGAGGCTCAACTCCTCGGTCTAATTGTAGTCTCATGTGGAGGAAATGACTGAGAAGTTTGTGTTTCCACTGAGCTTCAGTGCTCCTTTGCTTTCAGCAGCTGGGAAGAAGCATCCAGCAAGTACAACTTTTCCCATCACAGCTTTTCCGTATCTTCTGTGTCCCCTGTGGAGGCTCTCCTTCTCCCACACATGACAAAGGCAAAAGAGACCTGCAGGATCCAAAAGGCTGTGTGCTCAGTTACACCTTTTATACATTTTGCAGAAGAATGGACAGGTGCAATTCAAGGTCAACCACACCTTACTGAAGTGTGGGCAATACAACTTCTGATTTTAATAAAGAACGTTTCCAACAGGAGATTCAACCTTAGCACAGGATTACATAACTATGCTGTGTTTTCCAAGGGGCTAATAAGATGCAAAAGTATGTGAAATATGTCAGCTGATGCAACCTACATTTTAATGTCAGGATGATCCCCAACAAATTGACAATTGCCCATTCATCCACCTAAACTCTGCTAATAAAAGCACATTTTCCTTCAGGTGAAAGGAAGCATAGGACAATGGCCAGCCATGCAAAATGCTTTCTTCGTGCAAATAGACCAGCCTTAACACCCCTTTATGCAGTATTCACGTACATGCCCAGTCACATGGGGTAGCGCCAGAGTGAAATGGCTATTCTGTGTTGCTAATCATGCCATGTCTCTTCTAAAAGCTGTTCTAGTGCAACTGTCTATGTCCCTCTATTAGACTACATCTCCCAACCTCCACCTCCAGTCATGAGAGCCACTGGCCATGCTGACTGGAGGCTGAGGTCATAGTGCAAGACATCTGTGGAGCCCTCGATCGAGGAGGACTGCTCTCTAGACCTACCAAATTGGTTAAACAGCAGGAAAAACTTCCTAAAAGTCAGTGGAGTCAAACAATGAAACTAACTGCCTAGGGGGTGATGGTCTCTCCATCACTGGAAGTATTCAAGCAGAGCCCAGACATTCAGCTGCCAAGAGTCCTTTAAACTGGATTCCTACACTAAGCAGGCAGCTGGACCCAGTGGTCTCCTCCAACTGTATGATTCTCTCTCTCTCACCTCCCACCTTGGTTCTCCAGTGCTCACAACTCTCCTAAACTCGCTTTCCTTATTTATTATTTATTTATTTACAGGTTTTATATGCTGTCCCCTTGCTACACAGCCTCAGGACGGCTTACAGAAATAAATAAATACAGCATAATAACTATTACAATTAAAACCCGGAAACACACTGGCTGCACAATTAAAATCTATAGATATTAAACATTAAAATACTGTTTGAATAAAAAGGTCTGGGCCTGGCACCGAAAAACAAATAACAACGGCGCCAGGCAGACCTCTCTGGGGACCAGGTGGACCTCTCCTTCCCACTTCTTTCCTCCTTGCCAACAGCAGCTGCTTTCTCCTTATCTCTCTCATTCTTCCACCTCACCTCATACTAACCATCAGTGAAATAAATATGTCCCCCTCATGTTGCCAAGAGAGACTAATGGGCGTGGTGGCTACATTCCACCAGCAGTATCAATGGCAGAGTCCTATAGGCATCACGTGTCAGGGCACCTGCCTGATGTGTGCACCTCCTGTGGGCAGCTGGGTGGCCACAGCTGAGCAGAATGCTGAGCTAGATGGACTCCTGGCCAGATCCAGCAGGGCTCCCCTTATCTGCTAGACTGCAGCTGCCATAATTTCCAGCCAGCATATTGGCTGAGAAGGATGGGAGTTGCCATCCAACACGTCTGCCAGGACCAGCATTCCAGGGCCAGTTGGGTTTCCAGTCCTTATTGGGCTGATTTTGGGTGGGTGGGTGTGGGGGGATTCTAGGGACTTTTAAAACATATTTTGCAAATTTTGGGGTCTCCCTGAGCTTCCTGTTACTCCCTCTTGTGCACCGACAGGGCTGATTTGGCTACACAAGGGCAGGTAGTCAGAGAACAGAGCCTGCTAGTATATGTGTGTGTGTTTCCTTTATTTCCTTTATTAGCTCTTCCAAGCCATGAAGAAGCCTGGAGAAGAAAATATAAGACATCAAAAAAACTTGCAAATGTGCCAGAAATTAGCTGTGCTCTGGCAATCTTTGGCTCATGTAATTTTCTCACTTACTATTGATGCTTATTTTCCAACCACACTTCTAAGAATTTTGCTGATATTTGTTTGAAGGAATGAGTGTAACAACTGTCAGTACATTTCCCCAGATAGCTGGCCACAGTAGTTATTGAAAAAAAATGCAAATGGTTTTGGAATGGAATACACTAAACCATGGTTCTCACAAAGACAGGGACATGTAGAAATAATTAAATCAATGACCATCTTCTTCACAACAAATTCAATGGGAAAAGAATCAAACTGATAAAATAAGTTGCTGTGCTTTGTCCCAAGGAAAATGGAGCTGTGGCAGGACCAGAGAACTGCACCAGCTGCACCTGCAAAGGGAGAACTGGGTTCAAATTCTTGATACTTTGTCTTGAAGGCTGGTAAACAGACGTGGGCAAGTTGCATGTTACAACTGTAGGCACACTTATGTGGGAGAAAAGTTCACTGCACACAGTGACACCTCTGAAGGAATACGTGTAGGCTTGTGCTGTCAGTCTACATTGCAGGGATACGACGCTCAGGCTTTCAAATGCTCTAGCCTAACCAGACCAGATGAAGAAGGAACAAACTGGTCGTGTTACTTTGTTTCAAATCCATCCAAAGTACAGTTACTGCAAAGCAAGTTTTAACTATACATGTAAATATTTCCATTAAAGCAAACCAACAGACTATTGGTTTAATGGGAACTTCAGACTGATTGCTCCCTTCATTCACTATTTTTAATTTTGCAGCCCCTATTTTCATTAGCAGTAGCAATACATTGGTGGTAATTTACATAATATAAATAACAAAACCGCTCCTCACAACAAGGCAATATACAAAGAGAGAATTGGGGGAGGGAAGAGAGAATGTTGCTCTGTTTGTAATATACCTGAGCATTGAAAATTAGATTGATTCACAGCCTAAATCAGAAAATTAATTTAATTGATTTCTAAACTGCCCCATGGCCAAGCTCTCTGGATGGTTTACAAAGACTGAAAAACTTAAAAATATGTTACAGAAATCATATGCATACAGACATAGAACACACAGGTAGACGTGTATTTCTAAAATGGTTTGAGGGATCGATGGGAAAATTCAAGACCTTCTCCTTCTTTTTAATGGACACAGCTACCTTGAATTGTTTGACCTCCTTAGGTCTCATTTTCTTGGGCATAGTGTGCTGCTAATGGCAATCAGGAAAGACACTTTCTGGAAGTGGATAATAGGGAGGCATTGTTCTCTATTATCTTGCTGTAGTCCATTGGAAGCAGATAGTCACTACACTGAGTTAATAACTTACTAAATAATGTGCCATGCAAGTTCCTAAGACAAATGGTGCTTGGCGGTACCAGGTTCACCATAGAACAATAAAAATATGAAGATAATTCTCATTTCTTCCTTTTCCTTCCTCTAGCAGCTCATCCTTCATATAACCTTAAGTGCTTGCATTGACTGGGTCTTTCCAGACAAGAATGACTAGACCTGGCGATGAAGAACTGAAATCATGTTTTTGTTAACTCTGACCACACAAACAGTGCTGATGCATATGCAGTCTCTTGTGTGGGAAAAGACTGCCAATATTAGAACTGTAACATTTTCTAAAAGTAAGAAGATTGAAAGAAGAACTACACACAGGACTTGCAACAAAATGTCACCATGAGCACTGCTTGTTTCGGGGTGCCAGCCAGCCTCTTCTACAATACTCCATTTGCTCCTTGCTCCGGGTTTTCTGGCTTCCCTCCCTACAATCAGCCAGCATTCTTTTTCCACTGAGCATGCTCAGTTCTTCTGGACATCTTACTGGGAAAAGGCCATAACTCAGTGGTAGAGCACAAGCATGACATGTGGACACCCCACGCTCAGTCCCTGTCATCTGCAACGAGAGCTGGGAAAAGTCCAGTCTGAACTAGTGGCGAGCAGGATGCCGCAACGATTCTGGTTCTTGCCAGAGTTTTCAGTTCAGACAAAGACACCTGCTAAAACTAGCAACAACCACCAAATTCCAAGTGTCCTCCACAGTCAAAAAAAGGAGTCAGGAGGAAGAAGGACCTTTTAAGGAAGAGCGTTCCAGTGCATGGGTCCCACAGTGGAGGAGGTCCTGTTTTGTGCCTCCAGTAATTGAGCATCAATCAGCCAGTGACAGATCATGCCGAACCGAGCAGAGAGAGCAAAAGGAATTGACTGGCTGAAAGTATGCTAAGTCAAGGGCAATTCAGAAAGATTTCACAAAGTGTATTCAGCCACATCTCATGTTCTGCAACCAGTTGAGGCTGTACTGATATAAATATTTGTCCCAAAAGTCTTTATACACCTGTTTAAGCATTTTTCTTTGGGCATCTTGCAAAATTCTTGCAGCAGGCAGCATTACAAGCTGCTTAACAATTTGATTTCATGAGGTGCAACCCAATGCACTTTCACATGGAAAAAGGGACTACAATCCTATGCATGTTTTGTTTTGTAATTTTATTTGTACCTTATTGTAAGCCATCCCAAGACGTCAGTGGTGGATGGGGTACAAAAGTTATAAATAAATAAATACAATGCACAGGATGCCCCAACCAACCATGCTGGGAATTATATGGATTTTTTCAAAAAAAATCTGAACATGCATAGTATTGCACCCTAGATATATTGTTCTCTACATCTCCCTTTAGAAAAGACTTTCTCATTAGATATTATCTTACATGAAACAAAATAAAAATATTTCATTTTAATCTTGAATTTAGCAAATACATTCACGGTACCTGTTGATAGCACTTTTCCTCTGACATCTTAGCCTACTGTTTTTAACCTGAGAGACCAGTAATAAAGAAGACTGGATTTTTTACAGCCTAAATTCAAAAGGGGAATAACATATGTTTCAGAAAGTGAGTTTGGAGGAAGTGTGGCTGGTTAAATAGTAAAGAAAGAATGTTTCATGTTTCCTGCTCATGACGTATATACAGAAAGATGTTCAAAGCAGTTCAGCCCAAGCTAGAGCAAAGTCAACTGAGTAGATACTGGGTCAGATAATAGGTCAGTCTAGCCCAGTCTTGTCAAAACAAGGAAGTGAATCTCCAGGATTTCAGGACGGACATTTTCTAGCTCTCAAGAGAGGTTGGGAATTGAACCAAGGACCTTCTGCACACAAAGCTTGTATTCTTCCAGTGAGCTACAGCCCTTTCTCTCAAGTAAGAAAACTCAGATGTGACCTAAATTCAACTATCCTGTTTGGGGAGCTCAAAGGAACTTGTGCAGATGTGCTGACTGAAGAAATAACTATATTATTCCCAAGTCATAGCAGGAAATTTGGATAAGAACAATAGCTTATTCTAAAGAGCTCCAAGCCTAGCTTCCTTTGTTAAGCCTTGCAAGTCCCAGCTGAAAATCATTTAAAAATTAGGGACAGATTTCAGGCTGAGAATATCCTTTGACCACTCCACTCATTGTGGAATAGCAAATAAATATCACATGGGTAAGTCATTTTTACTCTCCTTTTTAGGAAAGGCATGCTCTGAAACACTTCTTAGAAAGTTTTTGAAATGTGATTTGCTTATTACAGCAACCTTCTATTTTGTGTATGCTTGATGTTCTCTTACCATAATTTGTTATCATGGAAACAGTGTGTGGTGTTTCAAAGGCAAAGATGGACAGATGAACCTAGTTTCAGATTCCTGAAAAAATAATCTGTGCTTCTCTCTATTGCTGGGTAGAAGCTGCAAGTCCTTCAATTACACTTGACACTTGAGTGTGATGAGTTGATTGCTGCTCTATGAACAGCTACGTACAGAAATCACATTTCAGAGATGCTCCGAGTGGAGGCAAATTCATCACAGTATCCCCAGCAAACATTTAACTAGGATTACATCAATACCTGGCACCCACGAGCACCTGCCAAAACCTCAGTCATTCAGCCACTGAAGCTGGGCCGGCCACTTAAACAACATTTATCTGGTTCAGTGGTTGTGTCTAGCTGCCACTTAAGCATTCCACAGTGTCCTGGAGCCACAGGGCGTTGGTTGGCACTATGGGAAATAAAACAGTGGTTAGAATGTGCCACTAGCTCAAGGGCCTGGACAAACCAGGTGGCTCCCATGCATTTGCTCACTATGCACACACAGGTCTTGTACACAGAATGGACACTGTATTCAGTAGGTATTTCCTGCCCCAAACAGCCAGCAGCGTATATATTTGTCGCATATGACAATAGCCTGAAGTGCCTGATAACCCTAGAAGCTGGTGGGGTCAGGCCTGGATGCTATTTGGATGGGAGACTTGAGTCCTGCACTGAGCAGCAGGTTGGACCCAGTGGCTTTCTAGGCCCCTTCCAACTGTATGATTATCTCCTCTCCTCTCCTCTCCTCTCCTCTCCTCTCCTCTCCTCTAAGGTCAACACTAATGGAAAGGCAAAGCTCCCGCATGAGGAGTCTCAGCTTTATTCGGTTGGTGGGCATCTTAAATTTTGACAGAATGTCATGGGTACTTTCAGAAAATGGCTGCCACGGGTGCCTGGCCTTTCATGGGACAGCTCCCATGGTTAAGACAGCTAGTCACAAAACATCCATTTCCTGGAAGGCAAACTGATGAGGGTGCAAGGAAACTCCCCACCCGCTGCAAATAGGTAAAGCAGAGGTAGAAAGTAAAGTCCAAGACATAAAGCCACTCTTTTGTACCCACAGGGGGCCCTTTTTTCTTTTTTTCTTTTTAGGAGGGGGTGCAATCTGATGAGGCACAGAGACAGGTGAGGCACAGAGGCAGTCTGGGAAATAAAGATGGTACCAGACTGGACCACCAATGTGCAGCATGTCCCCTTCCAAGTTACTTCTTCTAATTTAAAAATAATTAAATCTGCTGACAGTTGTTGGCTTAGCAGCTCTTGTATTACCAATATGGGTACACAGGGTCAGTCCAACACATTTATCTGCACAACACATACCAAGAGTTGTATCCCAACATCTTCTGCAACACTGCAAGGGGTGCTCCTGGGCAGAATGCCCCCGATGTCACTATATTGCATTTGTACCCCACCTTTCTTCCTCTTGCAAGGAGCCCAAGGCGGCTTATCCAGTTCTCCTCCTCTCCAATTTATCTTCACAACAACAACCCTATGGGGTAGGTTAGGCTGAGATGGAGTGACTGGCCCAAAGGCACCCACTGAGTTTCAGGACTGAGTGGAGACTAGAACCAAGATCTCCAAGGTCCCAGTCCAGCACTCTTAACCCCTACTCCACACTGTAGTCACCTGAACCAGCTTCTTTGAGTATTTATGCAGTACAACTGTCCTTGATTAGAACTTCTGTGAGTGACATCCAAGGAAATGTTCTTAAGATAATGCACTGTGTAGGAACAAGGATGAAAAACAAGCAAAAATGCAGCAAAAGCTATATAACAATGGCTAGAAAAACACAGGACAAAGCAAAGAAGAATGACAAGAACAGGAGGTTCCACCCTTAAAAGCAGCCAAGTTTTTGAAATTAAAATATGATAAGATTGTGGGGGACAGATTTATGCCAATCTGGTTTTTGAAGGAGTTTGTGACCATAATTTAAAGTGTTCATTGTGTTCTTTATGCATATTGCCACACTTGGTGCATATTCATGTTCCTAGAAAAACATGTTTTGGGTTCCAACTACCCCAAGGAAAAACATAAATTACAGAAGGAAGGAGCATGTGTTCGTTTTAGATGTATTTGCCAAACCACAACTTGAGGAGTATTATAACCTTTCCATTGACTAAAATATTAAATTCCTTAAATGAAACTCTAAACGCATCTCCAGAACTCATGGTGCCAAATCACTAGCCCATTTCTTACCTATAGCTTCCTACTGGTTTGAATGGTCTACAGTTCTCATCAGCCCCAGCCAGCTTGTCATTGGTCAAGGATCATGGGAGAATCAGAGTCTAAAATACCTGGAAGGTGCAGCATTAGAGAATCCTGCTGTATCACAGCTTTGTCTTGCTTGTAAATAGCCCAAGGAAATTAGCCGGGGGTAAGAGAATAGTTAGGTTGCTAGATGGAGTCACTGGGGCAGTGAGTGCGGGTTTGGGTGGACTCCGAGGGATGGTGGAGGACAGGAACGCCTGGAGGAAAGTTGTCCATGGGGTCCTGATGGGTCTGGCATGACTTTGCGACTAAACTAAACTAAACTAAAAGAGAATAGTTGGTTTGCTCTGTGGCTCATCAACCCAAGTGTAGTTTCATCCCCACAGCCCACACTGAGACAACATTTGATTTAATCCCATCCCATCTGGTGGGATTAAATCAAAATTGTTCATTGTATTTTTTACATCTCCTTGTTCCTGTTTTGTCCTCAATGACACAGTATGGCTTAAGTTACATCCTACTGAGCATGGAACAATTCCTGTATCTTGTTCAAACACATTGCCCTGTGCAATAAAATTAAATGGCTTATATGGCCTCATCAGAGGAGATAAATCACTATTGTAGTTGTTTGCAATACACCCATTCTCAAAAGAAAAACAGTGGCCATCCTGAATCCCTAAGTAAACGGATTATGGGGCTTTGCTGTTGGAAAGTGCACTCTGCCCTAGAAATGGACCAGGAAGATCTGCTTTGGCCACTACCTTCCTCCATCAACAAAGCTGAGAATGCACGAAATTCCACTTCTCTGACTTGATTTGCACTCCTTAGCCAGTATGTGGATCCTTCTGCTTCCATAATTCCCTAAATTTTATGCTTCTTGATGGTTCACAAAGATATTATATTGCATATATAAATGTATTTTTTTAGAACAAGAGGGTACAAAATCACATATTTTAGGGGAAAATGTGTTTATGGGGAGATATTTAACCCTTTTATATATTCTATTTAGATTTTATTTTATTAATCTTATTAATTCATCCATGTGGTTCCAGTATCAATGAAAGTGTCTTTAAGTGCCTGGCCAAACATCTTGTAATTTCCTTTCAAACAAAATACACACATTTATAGCATTGCGGTGATTTCTCCTCCACTACACACCCACAATGCTGAAGTGCTTGGTAAACAGTTTCCCTCATTGCAGTTCCCATGACTTCTTTTTGCAACCAGTGACCTTTTGTTGTGTTTCCTGGGAAATGCCCTCAAAGTCTTGCTCTTGGCTGAGTGCTGCCCTGGATGATACCAGAGAAGATCTGGCAGGACAAAAAGCAATCCATTCTGCATTTGCTCTGTCTCAGTGACACTAGGATTCACCCCCACCAGAGACTTAAAAAAAACCCAAAACATTTTAATGGAACTTTGGAGCTCTTTCTCTCTCTTCCAGTTCAATTTCAGAAAAGAGGTAGTAAATTTGTGCCCCAGGACTTCAGACAGAAGGAAGAAAATGATGTCATCAAAATGCCTTTGTATTCAAGAAGTCTTTGTGCTCCAAAAGCTAGGATGTTAGAAGACTAATTCTCATCCAGCTTCCCCACTCCAAGATATAGGTTGCTGGATTTCCACATGCATAATATTTTTCAATAGGGTTGTAGGGGCCACACCTCAGTATTTTAAGGCTCTAGGCTTTTTCTCAGGAGCTTCTTTTACCATTTTTATTTTTTTTAATGCTTAGACCACTCTGCTTGCTTGCCCTCAAACCAATGCACTTTTCCTGCTTGTTCCCTCTTTCCTTTCCCTTCATCTCCAGCTCATGCCCCCTCCACCTCCAGCTCTGTCTGTCTTTGTGATTGCTAATTTTCAACTTAAAATCCAAGAAACTTCTCGGGTTGCCTTCCTCCTATGTTGATTTCTTTCTCTCTTGATTGCTTGCAGCAAGAAATACTAACAAAAGCAAAAATGCCTTGCACAGAGAAAGCCAGCATGTCAGGGAGATATGCTTTAGTTCTGTGTCCTACCTGACATGGCTGGTACTTACAGGATTTTTGGTGGGAGGGCAGTATTACATCATATTATGCACACAAAGCCCTAACTCACACAATTGTTTCCTCCGGATTCCTTAATCACATTACTGTTCCATGTTATCCATGTAACATACAGTTTACACTCGCTGCCATGCTAACATTCCGACACAAAAGGCGATTCTGAACCGGAATGGCAAAGCTTAACCCACCAATGAGCCCTAAATCTGATCTTGCATGTTTAAAAAAAAAAAAATTCCAAGGGGCTTACATAACACTGGTCTACAAATTTTGGGAAATTATCAACCTCTGAGATAGAATGTGCTAATTCTTACATATTTTGATTAGATGAATTAGAAAACAGGTGATAAAGGTGCTGGTTGGCTAGAGATTTCAAGATATGTCACAACAAAGATGTATACACAGGCATATTTGCCTACAAGGTATCTGATGATCATGATGGCTCCTAACTTCTCGACAAAGTACGGTAGAACAATGAAAATGGTACCACATGGAAGTGTATAAATTTATCTTCACTTTGAAATGAAAGATTATTGCCTAACTGTAATTTATTGTTTTTTTTATTGCAAGATACATTTGTCTTGGTCAGATCTACGCATCATACAGTTACATCTGGTGGCTTGTGAAAGTGTCATTGCCTGACATTTCCAAGGAACAGTTGTGTGCTATTTTCTCTCAGAAGCTAAGATGCCTGGAAACTGTGTAAACAACGCAGATAACTTCTGCTACATTTGTGGCGAGATTATATTAGTATCTCAAAAGTGCGGTATGACGGCAGTGGTAAAAAAAAAAGGCATACCACCTATATTTCAGATGCAAAACAGGGGATCAGGACAAGAGTTGGGCCCCTCATTATTGTTGCATTACAAGTGCAACTTATCTGCGTCATTGGCTAAACAAGAAGAAAAAGTCCATGCCTTTCGCAGTCCCAATGGTGTCGAGGGAATCCACCAGTCATAGTACCGATTGTATTTTGGATGCAAAAAGCATGAAAATGTTACATGAAAAACCAATAAGTGAATGGATCGTTATGTTATTGGTATCAATAAAAAGATAAATTTATAATGATTGGTGTGGCGCCATTCTCATTGCTATACCACATGTTGCAGAAAAGTTATGGAGCATAATTGCACATCCCCCTCGTAATTTTGAATTATTTTGATGCAATCTTGACCTGAAGATGTATCTTAGAAACTGGAGCCAATTAATACTCAGGACTTAATTTTTCTTTATTAGTGACCCAATTCTGGTAAAATTTAGCTACTTTCACTTCTGATGCTTTCTCCTTGTAGACCAGTGTAATTTAAAGGAAGAGGGAAGAGGAGCAGAATATCTGAAACTCCCTCAAAGCATGGAGTCAGGGTGCCAATCTGCAGGGATGATGACCCATTAAGATGGCCCTCCTCCTGAAGCTCATCAAACCCAAGAGATTCCTGAATGCTCTGGGAAAAGCTGGCAATTCTGCTAAGGCCATTTTTGCACTATGGAATGGTGGAATTGCCACAATCACTCCTGAACATCCTCTTTGGCATTGTTAGACCCTTAAATCTCCCTGATTTACTAGAAAATTACAGACAATGAAAGTTGTAAGAAGACAGCTGGAGTGTAAGAGGTGTAAGACTCATTATGAAGACTCATTATGAAGGTGACTGAGCAAGTCTAAGAGCATATAATCAAGCGCATGTCAGTGAAGGAAGCGAGGAAGACCTGCTTTGCCACCTTCGTCACATCTTTGAGTAGTCATCAACTGAGCCATCCGAGTGATTCAGGAGCTGCTTTCATCTCACCTAGTAAACCCAGTGCTGGAACACTCAGAGGAACACTGCCATGAATCTGCAAGACACTTCAAGGATAAAACCGCTCACCTTCAGGCTGACTGTGGCCTCACTATTGATGTAATGTCTGCTGTGGTGTCTGATGCATTACCTTATCCTTTTTGTGGGATCGATTTCAATTTTTTATGCTTGGGGATATGGAGAATACGCTTCTCTCTGTGCGACCCACCTTACACGCTCTTGTCCTGGGTCCTTCATGCCTTATTCAAGCTAGGGGACTGACTGGATGGATCAGCAAAATGGCGAACACAGCTTTGCATGGATGCCATGTGTCAGTCTTTGCCTTCAACCTACTTCCAAGGAGATCAGGACTAAGGCTTTGTAACTAAAGTCTTTATTATGTTAAAGCTGGCTTTGTAGTACAAAAGAAGAACGTTGCAGAAGTCAACAGCTATAGGCATAAGCAAAGTTAGAGTACTGACTACTGGGGAAAAGCAGCTTGAGAGTACAAAGCTGATTCTAAGCTGAATACCTCTCCTTCCTTCTAAACCCAAAGAAGCTGTCTTGTTACTTATGGGATAATTGCCAAGGAAATCAGACTTTTCTCAGTTGGTCTGTCCTTTTCACCTGATGCCTCACCCATTTCTGAACACTCAAGCAAGTTTCACACAGAAATTGAAACTGTCTGCTTTATTTCAGCTGCTTATCTCGTCTCTCTAGGTTGTTTGGCCTTGGCATTTCAACAAAGCCTTCCACTCTTGAGTAGGAAGGACAGTGGTTGTTCATTTACAGCTATTTTTTAAATGACTATGTAATATTTGTTTAAGAACCCTTGGTGTTTCTTTGTAATATTTATTCGTATTCTTACGTTTTTCTGTTTTCTAAACTTTACTATTATTACTGTTTCTAAAATTAAAAAGGCAGCAGCAGTGGAGCAACATTCCTGAAAAAACCCTCTCTGAATGCAGAGATCTATGTCAACTATTGTCTAGTCCTGTGAAATGCTCAAGAGAGTGGTGGCATCTCAGATGCAAGCACTCTTGAATGAAAAAGAGTATCTGGATCCATTCCTGTTTGGATTCAGGCCCAGACTGAGGTCAGAACTGGCCTTGATCACCATGATGGATGATCTTCTTTGGAAGAGGAAGAAAGGCAATGCAATCCTGTTACTTCTTCTGGACCTTTGATACCATTGACCACATTATCCTCCTGGGCTGCCTCCATACTACATGAGTTTGATTCCTACTTATCAGGTCAGTTTCCGAGAACAGCTTTGGATGTCTCCATGGCAAGTGAACTCTGGGTAGGGTATATATAAGGTGAGATGGCAGAGGGCTCTCCATCTTATCTCCAGTGATATTCCATATCTATATGAAACCATTGTGAGCAGTCATCAGGAAATTTGGGGCAAGGTGCCGCCTGCACACTGATGACACTAAGCTTTATTTCTCTGTGAGATCTGAAGAGGCTGTGCAAGTCCTGAACCATGGCTTGGGTGCATTTATAGCTTGAGTAAGAGCTAACAAAGAGAAATTGAATTGAAGTAAGACAGAGAGCCTGTGGGTTGGCAGTTCCCAGGTCTGGGAATGGAGCTGTGTGCCTGCACTGAGTGGGGTTTCATTGCACACTCTGAAGGAGCAGGTACGTAGCTTGGGTGTGCTCCTGGATCCATCTCTGTCACCAGAGGCTCGAGAGATCTTGGTGGCCCAGAGCAGCCTTCACCAACTTTGACTGGTATGTCGAGTGAACCCATTTCTGGACAGAGATCTAGCCACAGCGATCCAGGTGCTTGCAACCTCTCAAATAGAGTACTGTAATGCATTCTGTGTGGGACTCAGAGGCTATGGCTAGTGCTGAATCTAACAGCTATGATGCTCACTGCAACACCCATAAGCTCTGTGTAAGAAAAACTGTACAGGCTGTCGATTAGCTACTGAGCCCTATTCAAGGTTATATTATTGTCATACAAAGCCCTAAAAAACCGGAGACCAAGATACGTAGCAAACCACCTTTCCTTACTTATAGCCAACCAATATTTAAGATTGTCAAATGAGGCCTTGTTGCCCATTCTGAAATCAGCATCACTGTGCAATGCCCGGCCAGCAGCCCTTCTCAATAGCAGCACCCACCCTGTGGAAAGCTCTCCCTCAAGCAGGACAGGGGGCTCCAAAGCACAAAAATGCTCTTTTGAACCCAAATCGAGATGGCACCAGAAGCAGCATGCTAGTTTCCAAGTTGTTGTTGTTCTTGAATTTATATCCTGCCCAATAACTTGGGCCCTCTGGGTTGTTTACAAAATATAATATAATATAATATGACATGCTAAGAATAAGGAAGGCAAAGAATCTGAGAGTGCTGAGAAAAGTCAACAACACATTGTAGTCCATGGTACAGAACAAGAACCTTTGAGTTTACATCATCAAGGGCTTAGTTAGAGGCTAAGGCTGAGTTAAAGAAGAGTCTCCTGTTGATCAGAGTCTTTTGATGCTTCTCGGTTTGCCTCCTGTGAACCAGCTTTCCCCAGCCTGGTGCCCTCCAGATGTTTCTGATTTCCAATTCCAATTAACTCCAGTAGCATGGCTAATGGCCAGGAATCCTGGAAGCTGTATGCTGATGAATTAGGCTGAAGAAAGCTGTGAGCCATCATGCAGATTGTTATCAGGCAAGTACCAGTGAGAGGGAGGCAGAATTCCATCCAAGTGAAAGGTCAGCGATCAAAGATTATATGAACAAATGACTGTAATTATAAAGGCTTGAGATTCTTGGAATCCAAAGAACGAAAACCAGCCTCTGAAAGCACCACTGGCAATTACTGCAGATTGTATACAAATGCCAAAAGAATGTGCTATATTTTACATGTCCTTAGGAGTATCCCTGCATCAACTTTGTTTGAGCTGCACTCTTGTTTACAGCATCCGTTTGTTTAATACCGCAAATACTTTGCATATGTTAATGGTTATGTTAAAGAAAAGAGGGCTCTAGAGAGTTGACCTGGCCTTTGAACTGCTTAACATTTATAAACAAAGGAAAAAGTAATTGGGAAACATTTTCTAACCATTACTAATGTTATCCAGTATGCTGACTCATGGTCTGTCAGTCTGTCCCCTCCCTGGCAAAGGGAGGCAGAAATGTTCATGCAAATTGTTCTAGCTACAAGAATAATAAAAACTATTTAATCTAAAGGGGCAATTCATGATTAGACAGGAAAAAGTCCTGCAACAACTAGCATGACCCAACCAGGATGGCTGGGTCAGACATGCAAGGAATTCTAAGGGTTTTTCTTTAAATGTCTAAACACTCATCCATAAGGAAGACTGAGTGCCAGAGAATTGAGGCCTTTGAATTGTGGTGCTGGAGGAGACTCCTGCAAGTCCCGTGGACTGCAAGGCAATCAAACCGGTCAGTCCTAGAGGAGATCAACCCTGACTGCTCTTTAGAAGGCCAGATGCTGAAGATGAAGCTCAAATACTTTGGCCACCTAATGAGAAGGAAGGACTCCCTGGAGAAGAGCCTAATGCTGGGAACAATAGATGGCAAAAGCAGAAGGGGATGGCAGAGAATGAGGTGGCTGGATGGAGTCACTGAAGCAGTTGGTGTGAGCTTAGGTGGACTCTGGGGGATGGTGGAGGACTGGAAGGCCTGGAGGAATGTTGTCCATGGGGTTGCAATGGGTTGGACACGACTTTGCGACTATCAACAACAAAAATATTCATAGAATCATGCCTTCAGTCACCTTTTGATTCGTAAATTTCAGCAAGTATTCTCACATGCTATCAAGCATTATTTTTGCAGCCATAAGGACTAGAAACTTGCTTTAAAAAACAAAAACAAAAAAGGACACCAACATCACATAGCAGTTAGTGTCAGGTCCAGAGTAAGGAGTTGTGAGTTCAATTGCCATTCAACCATAAGGTTCAGTGGGTGACTCTGACAAGTATTTATCTCTCAGGCTAACCACCTCACAGTGTGGTTATGGGGAAAAACTTTGTGGGGCAAGAGTGGACACCATGTATGCTGTCTTGAGCTCCTTAGAGGAAGGGTAGGATAGACATATAGTTCTGACACTTCTATTTCTCTTCAATAAAGAAAAACCTATTTAAAAATGGAGCAATACATATCCTGAATCGGGCTGAGATGAACAGACCGAACAGACAACCAGCTTTCACACTAGCGGTAACTTGTCAATAATTTTAAAAGAAGCAGAGCCATTTCCTAGTTTCTAGATGTTTCTTGTAAGAACAAGATTCATGCTAACAACTTAGTCCATCTCTGGTCTAAACACAACTTTTCTCTTCCTAATTACAAGTGCTCTGTGGGTAATTATGCTATGAAGAGCCTTCTTTGTCAACGGCCCCTGACACACCTAGAAACAGCTGGTTAGGGATGCCGTCAACTTTGTGAGGTTTCCAGGGTCTTTCCCCCAGTCTCCTGCATTCAGCAACTAAATATGTTAAAGCCTAATTACATACATTTCCCCAAAGGGTGTTTCACTTTGATTTTTTATATTGGTAAACAATGTACAGAATAGCTTTTCAAACAAGATTGCCATCTTCCTTAATGTGAAGACACACCGCATTTTTTAAACAAGTTTGTTATCTAAGCAAATAAAACAGAATTGTGCTCTGTAAAGTTGTGAATCTACAGCAGATGATTTTCTGAGAACAATATTTTGCAGGCATGGACCCAAAGTCAACTTTATGTGACAAAAGGAAGCAAGTATGGAGTGGCAGTTTCACCTAATGCTATTTTATACCGACTACTTGGCAACCAAATGTGAAGCATAGAACTGCAGCATAGTCTGGGTGTGAAAGCTGGACAGTGAATACAACAGGAAGAAAACTGATGCATTTGGTGCACGGTGCTGGAGGGGAGCTTTGCGAATACCCTGGACGAGAAGAAAGACCAGCAAGTGGGTCCTAGATCAAATCAAGCCAGAGCTTTTGCCGGAAGCAAAAATGGTGAAAATGAAGGTGTCGTACTTTGGACACATCATGAAAAGGCAAGACTCACTGGAGAAGACAGTCATGCTAGGGAATGTCGAAAGTAGAGGAAGAGTAAAACCAGGGCCGTCTTAACGCATGGGCTTGATGAGCACTTTCCTGTGGGCCCCATGCTAATCTGTATTTGTTAACCCTTGGAAAATTGGAAAACTTCCAAAATTAGCAGTAGTTGTAGTTGTCGTAGGGGCCCCAGTACGCTGCTTTGCCCGGGGCCCATAATGCCGTTAAGACGGCCCTGAGTAAAACCAGCTCTGGGATGGATTGGTTCCATAAAGGAAGCCACAGCCCTGGGTTTACAAGAGCAAGTCAGGAAGATAACTTGATGGCCCATAACAAGAAGAGCAACAAGTGTTTCTAGTCTTCTGTGTGGAGTGCTTGAATAGATAGTGGCAATGATGTGCTAAAAGCTCAGGAACTGGTAAGTAATCTTCATACATATTAGAAGCTGCAGTGGAAACTTGAGTGGTTGAAAATGTGGGATAAATCATCTAACCAATAAATAGCCCATATCATGTCTTCACCTGTGGCATGTAAGAAAGTCTGCTGGGCAATGACACAAAGGAAACTTTTGTATATTGGAAGGAAGGTTGCTCAATTTCTCTGTTTTTAGGATATCAATGCACCAGAAACACAAAAGTGTGTTACAGAGAGATGGTAGGAAGTGTCATCAGTGACTACCCTTTGAGTACCTATTTCCAATTCTTGATCCAGCTTTTTGATAAAAAAGCTGTTGAATCTGTAGCAAACAAGAGTTTTTATCTCCCTCTCCTAAAAAGTTCTACCCGCTGATTGTGACAAATTAAATCCCTTTTAAAGAGACAGGAGCAGACTAGAACAGCACCTGCTTGGTCCAGACTGGGAATCAGGAGATCTGGGTTCAAGTCCCCACTGTGCCATGAAGCTCAATGAGCAACTTTGCGTCAGTCGTGACTCTCAGCCTCACCCGTTTCACAGGGTTGTTGTGAAGGTAAAATGGAAAGAATGGAAAGACTATGTAAGCCACCCTGGGTTCCTTGCAAACGGAAAAAAGTGGCATATAAAATGTAAGCGTAATTATAGTTCACTAAATCTTTTAAAAGGCAACACACTTGTTTTAGTTTGCAGGTTCACAAAAGAGAGCCAGGCAGGGAACATACGCAGCTTCCAGGGCTAAATTCAGGGGTGAGGACTATATTTTAGATTCCCCCACTGGTGGTGTGACCTAAATGGACCCAGCATCTCCCCATCTTGAGTTTGCCTTTCTCCATGCTAAGAAGAGCATGGAGTTCCACGGCTCTATCAGCAAAGGAGAAGGTACTTAGCCGGCACTGGACAGGTCACCGGTTTCATGCACCACGTGTCATGTCACTGGGGTGGGGGGGGGGGCACTGCTTCCCACAACACTGGCCAAATTGCCTCCCGCCCCATCCCACATTGTGATCTTGTAATGGCAGTTTGAAATTACAGCAAGGATTATCCTGTGCAGACTTTGCCCTCCCAACCAGGAGTGGCAACAAAGACCAAGGAAATCCCTTCTGATATCTCTGATCACATACTGGTCTGTTCCAAAGGGCCGAATGTGGGAGTCAAGCGCTGCCCCCAAGGAACCCAAGGTGGTTCTGGGGATGAATATGTCCAAATGAAAATATTTGCTGGAAGAATTGTGAGCAACATACAACCTTTCCCAGCTATATCTACTCAAATGTTATTTGTGTGACACATAGGTTCAGATGTAAGATTTTTATTTAAACAAACATACATGTTTTGATTTATTAAGGTTAAGTTTCATTAATAACTCACTCCTAAATATATTTGACCAGCAATTGAATCTCATTCAGTTTGGTGAAACTTCCTGGTGGGGTTGTAATCTTAAATCCATTGAATGGACAATTCTGAGCCTATTTACTCAGAGGTATTTGCTATGAGTTCAGTGGGGGTTTCTATGCCCAAGTAACTGTGTACAGTTTAACTTTCATTGATTTTAACGAGGCAGGATTACATGGAGCATTTTGCAAAGTACAACAGATTTTTGTTACAGTTTAACATTTACTGGAAAGAGATAAAATGGATGAAGTTTTTAAATGTGATATAAGAAAAGGAGAAGAGGTTACACGCATTCATTTTGCTCATTAACTTAATGAAAAACTCCCAAGCCACAGTTCCATTTGCAATAATGAGGTTTCCTTGGCTATCATAAACATTTGCAAGTACCTTTTGAAAACCATTGTATGCTTTTAATTATCTTAATGTTCACAAAGCAGAGTGCCAGGCTCCGCCTGAAGTTTTTGTATGTCAGGCAGAATGCTATTCTGGGATTTTTACATGTGGGGTAGGCAGATAAAATAACCACCTGCCAAATCAGACTTCTGCATTAAATTTCAAGTACTCCAAGATGAATGACAGCTCTGGAATTCCATCTGGCGCTCTATCCAGACTGCGTTAACTGGGCTTAGGCAGAGCTTGATGAAGTCAGACATAAAATGCTTCACATAGTATCAGCTAGGTCAGTTACTCAAAAGGTGGTTTTAGCAGTGTAGTCCCATGGATGTTTAGACAGAAAAAACGTCCTGCAACTCTCAGCAAGGAGCAGGAAAAGGGGTTCATGCCCACAGAGAGGAAACAAAGATCCGGGTGACTGCTCATGATCTGGTGCAGTGCGGTCAAACTTTTCATCCCTTGAGGGCTGCGTGGACCTCTTGCACTAAGGCCAGTGGAATTTCCCCAGCATGCCCTGCCCGCTCCTGCTGACAAGTGCAAAGGTGCTCAACTGGAGCAGCATGGAGCATGCTGGAGCAAGCTCTTGCAAGGCTGCCAGCCCCAAGGAGCGAGCGGGATGGGATGGGATGGCAGCCTTGGGAGAGCTCACCACAATCATGCTCATGCTGTCAGTAGGGTGGGAGAATGGGGGGCCCTGAGCAGCAAGAGGGCCACAGAATAAGGCCTTGGGGCCACATGTGTGGCCTGTGGGCCATGTGTTGGGCTAGCCTGATCTGGAGCTCCACACGCACATACTTCGAGGACTATTACAGCTGGAGCTCAACAAGTAGACTTTGCTCTCCCAACTAGGAGTGGCACTGAAGGCCCAGGAAATCCCTTCTGATATCTCTGATCACATATTGGAGACAACAGTCTCTCTCTATAGCTATCAATGTTGCTGTTCAGGGCTCTTTATGCTAAGGCACTTACTGAGTCGAATTTTCCACTAAGAAAAACTGAATTCTGCACCACCTATAAATGAGGCAGATCTGAATATTTCCCTTACTTTGCACAATATAATTCTGCCATGTGCATGAGCTACTTTAAATAATTATTGGAATAATCTTATAGGACATGCTAATCTTCTCTGTATTGCTCCAATTTTAGTATATGCGCTGCCAAAGCGAGCACAGTCCTATTGTCCCTGGACATTGTCTGAGGGTCACAGGACACTTTGAATTACCAGCTTCAAGGTCAAAGACAACACTTGGACTTCAGGGCTGGGAATCGGAGCTCCAATTCCCCTTCTTCTTAAAGCTGGCATGAAAAAAGACATGGAACCACATGTATTTGTCACTTTTACCATACTGGACAAATGTGGAAGCCTCCAGACAAATGATGTGGGTATGGGGCAGCCACAGTATGTCTGAACAATCTCAAAGCTACCATCAGGACATAACATTCTATATATCACAATGCCATCAAGTCTGAAAACAAAGTCAAAAATTGTAAATTTCAAAATCTCAGTCCATCCTATTCGTCATTCCCAAAGTGTGTGTGTGTGTGTGTGTGTGTGTGAAGGGGTATGAAAATTCCTAGGCAGGAGTAAGGCAGGAGAGGAGAAGAAATTAATTTCATGCATACCTCAAAAGAAAAGCAAGTACAAACAGTTTTAATTGGTATACACATTCTAATTTTATATATTGCTGATTTGTGTGTATATTTGTGTGTATACAGATTTCCTTAGAAGCTAATGACCAAAAAAATAAAAAAGGAAAGGGGAGGGGAGGGAAGGGGAGGGGAGGGGAGGGGAGGAAAGGAATAAAACTTGCTCAAATGATCAAGATACAACCAACCAACACTCAGGGTCAAATCAGACCTGTAGTTTTCTTCTGAAAGGCTGAGAATTTTCTGCCACGTTGCCCTGGTCAGATACGGAGCCCATCACAGTTGCCTGATAAGTGAAAATGTCCCCTTTACTTGGATGGTTAGGGCCAGTAAAGTTAGCGGTCCGATCTGTGCATGACCACTGGAGGAACATCAACAACTGTGTAGGCATTCATCCTGCACACATTTGGTGCTGTAGTGGAGCCACAGCTTACAGGGTAAGAGCACCATTATTTTGGATTAGCTGAAAGACTGACATTGTTTGCTTCCCCTCATTCAAAAATGCCCAGTTCACTCTGAGCATACCCTCAATCTTTACACTAACTGGATAGTGTGGAGAATAGTTTCTCCAGCAACAGAGCTACCCCTGTTGAAATGCAAAGCATTTTGGGTGGTTTGGTCTTTCATGGGCCACAAAGACCCATCAGCTTTACAAAAGACCAGCTCCTGGTAGAGATCAAAAGTGCTAGAACAGGTTTGTTGAGATGCATCAACACTGCAGCCTGAAAGGTTTGACTTAAACAAACAAAATGGGGGCAACAGTTGCAAATACAAACAACCAACAAGTGCCATACAGCCCAAAACGACTGTAATTAAACCGCTAAACTCTAGCACACACACTAAAGGCTTCTGTACATTTTATTCCACCATGTATACATATGTGCCATACAAGGAATAAAATAAATTATACATGTCCGAAGGCAAGCCGTAACAATAAGCCCAACCAGAAATCCAAGTACTGCTGTACACATATATGAGGTTGGGATGAAAGGCACTCAGCATTTTCTAAGGAAATAACACATTGACTAAAGAAGCAAAATTCACCACTACGCCATTGGAGATATAGGGGTGAAAGGGAATTCAGGGTACACACCCAAGTGCTGCCCCCAACATTCCCACTTGACCAGCTATTCCATGATCTTTATGCACTGAACGGAAGGTTTCTAAGAACATCCAGCTGGACAAGTTTGTGCACCTCTTCTACCAACTTTAAAGAAGCCTGTATTTTATGCCAAGAGCTTTTACATTCTGGATTTACAGGTGGTGAAAGAACTGGTCCAGCCGTCCTTGGATGTCAAAGACTACATGCCTGGACCATCAGACTAAACTGTAGAGTGAGTCAAATATGAATGGAATGCAGGCATCAGCCGTGCCTGACAGTTGTGGGGCAGCAACTTCTTTCAATGGATCCTGTGATGGACATGGAACAGTTGCACACTTCACTGCGTCTTTATGTCTTAGTGCACACTGAACAAGCACCAATCAAAGCATGGTTTGGATTCTCATTAGCAACATGGCAAAGGTATCATATAGCCTTATATGAAAGGCACACCCTTTCAAAGCCAAAAGACCAGACAAAACACGTTAGTCTTCCCTTAGTGCTTTCATGTAGCCGAAGCTAAATAAGTCTACTAATGTTGGAATCGCTGTCACCTATATCCCACAGGCACCAAATATTGTCTGCCTTATTTATTCCTTGAATTCATTTGTCAAATCTATTTGCTCCCTTATCGCTTATAACGGCCACTGTAGTGCACAATAAAAACACAAATAAAACCCCAAATACACATAAAAACAGTAGCAGCATAATAAAACAATCAGTTAAAGGCAGCAGAAGCTATGCATATGAATCCACCATGCTCACATGTACTAATAGCCTGTGCAGTTACTTGGAAATAAGCTGTCTTCACTTCAGTGGGTTTTGTGTCACCCAAAAATGCAAAGACACCACTGTAAACATGCCACTTTCTCCTCTTCCTAACTTCTGGCAGCCAACAAAGTAAGGAGAGAGCAGGGAAACTCGCAGTGCGGTACCACTGCATCCCACATTTGGGCTTACTAGGTATTACTCAAGTAGGCAGGGAAAAGAGAGGTAGCGCTGCTGTTTTTAGCAGCAGCCTGGTGTCTCCCAATCATCTGGCTGGGCCCCAAGAATGTTTCAGCTTGCAGCCTGAAGTTCTGAGCATTTTAGCTTAAATAAGATGATGGTGTGTATTCAGATGCAATTATTAAAGTACCTGAACATGAGAGATGTGCCACGCAACTAACTCCTCTTCCATGTTTCCTTTACTCACCCACTGAAATGGAAGACTCCTAGGCTTTCTAAAACCAGACTTTTCTTTGCACCTGGCAGCTGCAAATGGCAATTTTGAAACCAGATCCATGACAGTTTGGGAAGCTTTTCAGCCCAAGAGGCAGGATGCGCTTGGGAAGCTGGCCTGGAACTGCACAGGAGCAGCAAGAGTAGCTAAACACCAAAGTGGACATGGACCTCCCTCCCTCACACACAAACATGCAGAAATATGTTGCTTTCCTGAAGAGAATGGTCAAGATGTGGGAAAGTGAGCAAGGCCTGAGAAAAACCTCATGGACCAGGCGAGGAAGTCCTGCAGGCTGTATTTGGAACACAGGCCAGAACTTCCCCATGGCCACAGTCCAATGCTTCCTTCCAAAATGCTGTGTGTGTGTAGAGCTAAAATGGGCTGCAACCCTGTTGGCTTATTTAGTGATACAGTTCTGAACTTGCAGTACATATCGCATGATGGATTTTTATCTTACAGAGTAAATCAATAGTACTTCATTTTCTCTTGATAAATAGTGGAACAAAATATGTTTCCTGAAAGTTTTTCTTCTCTTTTACAGCATTCCAACTTCCTACCAGATGTTCTCCCTCATCCTGTATAATAATTAACTAATATTGGTTAAAACATCCACATTTAAAACACAGAGAGAATTTAATGAAGTTCATGAAAACAACTTCAGAAGAATAGAGGTTGTAGTATTTTAAATCTATTAAAATGAAATACATTTTATATATTTAAGAGTTAGTTTGTGTGTTCTCCATGATCTTATCTGTTGGAAAGATAACATAGAGATTTAATCAGTATCAATCAATATGTTTTTGCCCTTTTCTTAAAAAGCAAAACTTGCAACAGGAATGCAGAGGATACCACAAGACTTTATTAAATACACTCTCTGCATCTGTCTTTTTACCCCTGGATGCTTCCTACCAAATGCCGCTTTGTTGGAAGTGGCACTAAAGAGCAACCATTTCTCCCATCCTTTATATTACCCAGTTTCTAGTGGCATTGGTGTGTGTTGCCATGGCAATGATTAGAGTATAAATGTTAACTTATATAATCCTGGAACCGTGGTATTATAATCATCAGACGCTTTCCTTGATCTATAGGGGGCATGAGAACAAAGGGATGCATAAAACAACAGAGCATGCAGAAAAGAGAGGTGAGCACCATTGCTTCCTCCCCAACACCTGTTTATAAGCTTCCTAAGCATATGCATACCTGTCTGGCACAAAATCATATTATTGGTCCAGTGTCACGTACTGTGAACAGCCACGGCTGAACAAGATCTCAGTTGCAGATCTTTCCCAGTCCTGCTACATGTGATATTTGAGCCGGAGTGGGCCTCAAAACTTCTGCTTGGAAAGCCTCAGGAATCAAAACAGTGAAGGTGCCTTGGGGCAAATCTAGCCCAAAGCTGAGAGCACAACTGCTTGTCAATCTTATTATGGTGATTCCTGCCAGAACTGTAGGGAGCATGTCTCCCAAAAAGCCCTGCAGAGCTGTTTATATATTAATACACCTCTTAGGTGGAAAATATTCGGGAAGGTTGAAAGTCAGATACAATTAGTGATGAATAAATTGACTGCAAGAATGACAGAAGCAACCACCGCAATGCAATGCAATGCAAAGCAAAGCAATTCATTCTCAGCGCAGGTTCTGCCTAAGAATGCCAAAGATGACATTTAAGGTAGCAGAGCCATTTTTCCTGGTAGCTTTTTATTTATCCACAAAAGAAAGAAATGTTAACCTGGAAAACTGCAATGACTAAGCTTCACTTCATTTTGCAAGTTCTTTGCGTAACATAAATCAGAGTCCAGGAACAGTTGCTTGTGCATTCAAAAGGTGTTGTTTTTACAGCTGGGCCAAATGGATGGAATCTTCAGTGCAGCACATGTGCTTTCAAATGATTGCACAGGAAACCCTGCTGTTCTTTGTCTTTCTTTAATGAAAAAGCCATTAATGGCAATTGCACTTCCCAGAAAAACAGCTTCAGGAAAGGGATGAGTAGTTCTAGGACTCATATCTGGTTCACATGGGTCAAATGTGAGGCCTCCATAGGTATATCCAATACCCCACATGAGCTGAGTTCATAACCTACAGTGTTTGTGTGCACATGTGGGGTGGGAGCAGACCTCTTCTAGCCCAGGAGCCAGAATGCCACCTGGGGCACCAGGAAACATGTCTCTGTCAAAGCTCCTCCCCTCTCATCCAAAACCCCATCCTCTGCGGTCATCACACATTTCTCCCACAGACAGAGGCACGGAGCAACAGCCTCGTGCTTCTACCTGTATGGAGAAAGGCCCTCTCTCTCCCCGCATTCAGCACGAGAGTGAAACTGCCTTTCTGAGTGGATGCAACCTAGTCCAGACAGAAGTAGGTGTACCAGATGGGGAACCTCCATGACTGGGAGGTTTCCCACCCTGCACCACAAGACATTCCAGGAATGTAAGAAGCTGTCTGATACTACACCAGACTCCAGTCCAGTGCGGTCTACTAGGGCTGGCAGCAGCTCTCCTGGGGCTTTCTGGGTGGTAGAACTCCATGGTAACCATTCCCAGTTTATGGCCAAGTTTTGCTCAACTCGTGCAGCAAGATACTATCACCAGTGGGGTCACTTGGACCTTGGCATCACCCAACCGCAGGCATCCCGGATTCTTGGCCAAATCAGGAATACCCCTTGGCCACTTGAAAAACCTGGACAGAATTTACAATGATACCGGGAGACCAGAAGACACATTTCTCACAGCAGCTAGACAAGTGTCCTCCTATTTTCTAAGCGTTCTCTTATTCGCTTGCAGTGATAGGACCCATTCACTGGATTCAAGCAATGGGAAAACCCACATGGGCTGAAATGCAGATTACCTTGTTGTCTGAATCCAGCCAAGATACCAAGCCACAGTGAATAAGTCACACTCCACAAACTATGCAAGACTTGTGCAAGTGCAGAGGCTTTCATTTACAGAGGTCCAGAAATGGGCAGCCTCTCCTGAGCAACATCCAGGGAAATGCAGCCAAAGTGCAGTTGGTACAAGCACAAGAATCCATCCTAGGGAGGTACCAAATAGCCCTTTCCTCACCCCCACCCCATTTTGGTTTGGTTTTGTAGCTGTAAAAAGGCAAGGAGTAAAGCCAAACCAATGCCACCAGAGACCTTTGCCCTCAAAAAGGAGCCAGTGGCATTTGCATCTCCTTCATGTCAAGATCCATCCAGGTGTCTGGGAACATGGAAAAATGCATGCCACTCCTTTCTCAAAAGAGTTGTGGCAGCTAGTTGTCAAACTCCAGCTCCTTTCAAAGGTTACCCTGCTTTTGGCAGAATGCCCCATGTCTTCTTGACAAGGACAATGTGGGTAAATTGGACTGGGCATGAATGACACAAAAACCAACCTTATACTGCTGCCCAGGGGGAGTGACCATGTGGTGCAAACCTGGCCAGTAAGTGAGCCATGCAAAAAGGTTTTGCATTTAATAATATTAAAAATCCTGACTCACAGGTTTGGGGATCAAAAATATCAAAACTCAGACAAGACTTGTGTAATACTCATATATCAAAGATGTAGGGAACGGAAACAGATTCTTGGAGAATAGCCCATTTCAAAACAGCAAGACACAGTGAAAGCTCTCTTTGCCTTCCCAAAGAAACTGCAAGCAGATAAGACAAGACTGTTCTTCCTCCTGTACTTTGCTTGATCACATACCATCCATAAAACAAGCAACGTCAGTGCTGTATTTCACAGCTATCTGCAGGGAGGGGCACAGTTTAGGATTGGAGGGCATGCAGTGCATACACAAGGAACTAGATTCAAACTCCAGTTGGAAGGACCTTGGATGCTAGAGCTACAAGAAACTTCTGTCTGAGATCCTGGACTGCCACTGCGAGCCAGAGTAGATAATGCTGAGCAAAGTGATTGAGGTTGCCATCTAATTCATCCACATTTGTGTGCCAAGCACTCACAGGTATAAAGGTCCAGAAGTGATCCCTCAAGCCCACCAGGAAATGTGGCTTTTCAGCGGCTTACTTTGCAACCTAAGAATCAATTGAATTTCTAGCATTCATGGCAGCAGGCAAACTTGGGAATCCTGTGTTTAAGGGTCAAAAATCAAAATGGACCCTACTCCCTTTAATAATGAATTCGGGGGTAAGTGCAAACAGGATTGGAACCAAAATGGAGCCACTAAGATAAAACAGAAATCTGTGAGCACGATTGAGGTTTGAATCTTTTTTAAAGCTCAGAATAAGCTGTCTGCTTTCTTGTGGCCATAGAGTCTCTGAATCAGAGCAAGTCTGTGGCCAGAAGCATGTCCTGACCTCTCAGTTTCCATTTCCTATCTGCAAACAGGAACTTAAGAGATGAATCATGAAAGCCAACTTGTCACTTAAGGAACCCCTGGGTTCATTTCTCTACACCATTCCCACAGTGAGGTTCTAATATTGCACTTCCAATCCCAGAAATTCTTTAAACATTTGAAGTAGGAAGAAAGAGTACAATGTTAGCTAATTTCAGGTATTTCTATTCTCTCTTATTTCTAAATCTGGGATGTGTCCACCTTTAGGCATCTGTGGCAATTCAAGGCACTTCATCTCAGAAACAGCACTATGAAGCTGAAAAGATAAAGGCAGGCCTCAGCTTAGAGACCAAGATGCAGACTCACAAAGATCTGACGTTCAGGAATACATGAGCCGCACTTGCCATATAATTATACTGGCCTACTCTTCAGGTCCAGGGCAAAGCTCTAAAGGGCAAAGCCCTAAAGACCCCATTCAATCATATTAAAGACACTTTAATAAGAAATTGGAGTGATCACCTTTTTAAAAGTTGCAATATGGTCACTAACATCATTGAAAATGGCCAGGCTAGAGATCGTATCCATGCTTTAAGGTACAATCCAATCTGTCACTCTTCCTTCCATGCAAAATGTGCCTGATTACAGCTGTCCGGAGGCTGAGACACTGCCAGGAAAGATGCACTGGTTGCATCGTCAAGATCCCAAGAGTGACCTCCAGGGTGGGCTTAGTGGGTGCCTGGGAGGTGGGAAGGTGATGAGAAAGGTACGTTCCACTCTGGCTGTGAGGGGAAGAGGAGGGTGCCCCAAGCTGGAACACCCTGAAACAAGGTCAGGTGCTTTTCTGATCTCATAGCTGGGTCTTCAAAAAATCTTATGGCTCTCTGTACACTCTCTAGTGGCTATAGGATTGCACTGCTAGTCTTTGTGATGCCAAATACCAGCCAAACTATGCTTTTTATATACAAAAACTCCTTTTATTTTTGTTAACGTGAATAAAATTTCTTGTGATATTTCTCCTCCAAAGAAATATTTGTCCTGATATCTCTCTTTCACTTATGTCTATAACCAGGAACTGTCGTATCTAATTTTTTAAAAGGCAAATGCAATTCCCCACCAGGCCTTCCAAATTAATAGATGTAATTAAGCTCTCAGATTTTGCACTTTCTTTGAATTAACATGCTTGCAATAAAGAGTATGTACAATATTTCTTATCTGACAATTCTGAATAGTAACTGATGTAATGTCACCCTGAAAGGATATTATATGGCTGTTAGATGTCAAATAGCAATTTCTAATAGATAATGATCATCAGATCATAGCAAATGGATACATCTCCTGACAAATTTGAAGAAGATAGCTGTTCATTACTGTTTCAAAAAATAAAAAAAGATGATAAGGAGGAGAACTGATTATTCCCTTTTGATCTGAGGTTACATCAAACTGATAAAATACTCTCTATGTACACTATATTATATGTTTCAGGTTTTTTCTCCTTCTCCGTGATATCAAAACAGATTTGAAATGGACGACCATACTATTTTTATTCTCTCTCTCTCTCTCTCTCTCTCTCTCTCTCTCTCTCTCTCTCTCTCTCTCTGTGTGTGTGTGCGTGCGTGCGTGCGTGCGTGCGTGCGTGCGTAAGAGAAGGATTGATCAAATTTTGGAAGTGATAATGCACACCCTCAACAACCTCCAGGAAAAAGGCTCATATAAGAGGTTATGTGTATGAGGGAGGGAGCGAGGGAGGGAGGGGATATTCCTGAGGTTGAGAATTTCATTTGGTTCTCTTTTTAAAATGAGAACTTACCAAAACTGGAAATGTTATTCATAAATGAAATAGAAAGAACTTAAGATTTACAAAATCTGCATGTAAGAGACATTGAAACTGTGTTTCCAAGAAGGGGTAGCTTTAAATGCTTAGTTCATGAAGTCCAGGTTTAACTCCCTGTGCATTCAACCACAGTATTGCTTAACTGCAGCGGTCCCCCCTTTTTTCTAACAGGCTACTCATCTTTAACAAATGCATAGCAAGCAGGTAGGACCTGGTCATTTCCTTGCTGGAAAAAGCTGTACTGGGGGAAGTGGCAGGTGCAGATATGGGGGAAATTTATTTGGTCCATTTTCTGGCAAGACCTTAACCAAGTTCATACATTTCTGCTCAAACCAAATGAAAAGATCTCAAGATTTCAATAATGTGGAAGAAAACTAACGTCTTTGTCCATTCCTAGAGTTAGGAGCTGGCAGAAGGCACCTCGAGCACCAAGGCACTCTACATTGTTTGCCTCCACAATGAAATGCTTTACTTGAAAGTTTATAAATTAGGCAGATATGATCCACTGTAAGTCTTCTATGCTCTACTAAGCATAATTAAATCAAACTCAACTAGCATCACTACCGAAAACTGTTGCTGCTCAAAGTCATAAGGTAACAGGCAGATACGAAGAATCAAACAAGGGTACATTGTCCACAGAGTGTTTCGCGATCTTCTCTTCTCACACGTACTTCAAACATAAACACACCCCCATGCTCAGGAGTCCACGGAACATCTCCCCACATCCCACCCCGTCTGTTTAGGCAGATGGTTTCTCAGTGATCTGAGTACCTCCGAAATACAGGCAGAGTGGGAGAGTTGTCTGACAAATGAAAAGCAGTGCTTGGGATTAGATTATATAATTTTTCACTTATGTTCTTTCATCTGCTTTAATTGAGAGAAAACACCCACAGCATTTTGGGGCAGGTGGGAGTGGGTTCATGCATTGGAGAAATGTCTAAAACTACAAGAGAGTTGGACAATACATCGAATCCCACACTTGCATAACTTGAGTCACGTGGGCAGTGAGGCTCGGAGATACCTAACTTCCTCATACTGAAGTTGTGAAAAGAAAAGGATTGTGGGTTTATTCTGTTCCCAACTCAACATTTTGCCTACTCATTGCAGGAGAAGAGACTCAAAGATACCCAGGAAATAAAATGAAGAAAAGGGACATTAAGCTGGTGCTTAGAAGTCTTGCTATGAAAGCTGAATGTATTGATGAAAGTGCTGTTGCTGTATTGAAGTGATTCATACAAAGGTTTTCAAAACGTGTTCTGAAGAATGCATAATCTGCAGTTATTTTCTCCTACATGGTAATAAGGTTATCAACAGGAACTGCCCAACTTGGATCTCTAGGCCCTGATAAAGTGAATCCTTCTCCTACTTCCATGTGTGGGCCTTGAGCTTCTGTGCGATAATGATGAATTTCCCCTGTGAATTCACAGGGGGCACTGGATTTTAAACAAGAACTTAAAACATGGGACCAACTTGCCATGCTTTTAAGAGAAATTTGGAGGAATAAAAATTAAGAAGGAGTAAGTTCGGCTGGAAGGCTTACATGAAAAACAGTTTACAACTGAGCCATAGATCACTAAGATGGTGTCCTCTAAGGCTTATGGAGATGCAGGACTTAAGGGCAGAATCTCTACAGAGCAAGTCTTATCTGGAGAAATATGTCAAGTCAGCAAGTCATGTCATAGCAGAAATTCTTTTTTCCCCTTAGCCTGAAGATTCAAGTATTACACTGTATGAAAGGCTTATGTGTAATTTTTCCCCCTTTGAAAAACATGCAGCCAGCTGCAAGAGCTCCATCAGGTACACTTCCTGTAAAACACAACTCAAACAATACTATACATACATCTTCATGTTGGGCAGATGGGATATGTATTTTGTACCTAGGTATCCACGCTTTACTAATGCATAGGTGCAATTCTCATGACAAGGATCTGTCAGCTGCAGATAACGCCCGGATGTCCTACTTTGCCGGAACAGCCCTCTATTTGAAGATCTCTATTTGAAGGGCAGTTTGATCCAAGTTTGTTTTAAAGGTAAAGATCCATAAGAAGGGACAACAGAAGTTTCCCACCCTCTGTGTCACCTGGATAACTGGTAGAATGTATTGTATTTCTATTTAAATTACTGGCATTGTTTCAATATTTGCATCTATATCTATCAGAGGCATTTTTTTTGCAAATTTGTGTCCTGTCTTTTCCTCTTCTCTGGTGATGCATGTCTTATCTTGAGGATCCTTTAGAAAGGCACCAAAAGAGCAACTTAAGAGCAAACCCACTATTACAACCAGGTTCTTTAGAATAATTAGAGAATTACGTTTAAAAGCATGCACCAGATATTTTATATATAGCCTAACTTTCTATAAAATGTTCTTATGAAGCACCTTGCAAAGCTATACAAACTATTTTCAAGTATAAGCTGCAATATTTTAGCAAGCAGCACACTAAAAAGTAATAAAAATCAGTAGACAGAAAGTACTTGTAAGAATCTGAGTTCAAATAACTTGAAAGTGGGATTTATAAAGCAAATGGACTTGCCAGATTTTTCCAGGGAGAAAATAGCCATAAACAAGGTACCACTGCAGAAAAAGCCAAAAATATATTTTTCAGTCATATTTTATACTTTTGCTTCCATGTTCAAGACTATCTCTAGGGATGTGTGAGAAGTTAATTTATGTTGCAAAATATTTGAGCATGTCCTGTTTGAAGTCCTAAATGCAAACAAGAATCCATCAAAAATGTTTGGAGATTCCCAGACATGCATTCACTTTCCCTTTTGCAATTCCAGAGTTCAGTTTCACAGACACTTCTCAGTAGGTCAGCTCAGCCTCACTTTAGAGGAAAGTTGTTCAGATTTTCCATTCAAACACTGCTTGATTCATGCTTTTTTCCAATTCATCCAGGGTAGAATTCATCATGAAAACACACACAGGAATCAGACATACCACAGTTGCTGAGACAATGTTTGGCAAATCCTAGTGGTCTCCAACATTGATTATTCTCCTGTCCCAGTAAACTTCACTGCAGAAGAAACATGAAGTGAATATGACATTGTGGGAAGATGGACATCCCAGCGCTTGCTTCCTATAGATCCTGTGAGACTAACAATCCCCTCCTTGTCAAGGGATGTCTTTTGGTACAGGGAAAATTGGCAAAGCATTCCCTAATTTCTACTCTCTGCATGCTTTATTGCACTTTCAAAAGTCTGGAGAAGGAGGCATTCAAGTGCAGACACTCACAGAATGACAGAGAAGTATGGAGCGAAAAGGTCATCTAGGCCATCAGCTCCACTGCAGGTCTCTCCACTCTCCCCTTCCAGTATCAGGATGTCCAAAGCAGAATCAGAAGAGCAGAAGTCTTGCAAGAAGTGGCTAGAGAGCAAGAGCTTTGGATTTCCCTTGCTGACAAAGACAACTTCACATTTTAATTAGATATGCACTGGAGGAGAATTCAACAAACAAGTTGAAGGAACGAGGATTGGCTGCAGTCTCTTGCCAAGTGTAGTCTGTGCAGACACAAATCAGGCTTAATAAACCATGAGGTGCACAGACAATAAGATCAAGCAGGTAAACCAGCCAGGAAGCTTTAATGAAGCACAGCTTCCCATTCCATCCCAACTCAAACCTATGATTAATGGCTCCCAAATAAGTCAGGTTGGGAAGCCATTTTTAAACCAAGGTTTTTAAATCCAGGCTAATTTGGGAGCAAGTAAGCAAGCCATGGGTTTATATGTAATGAAGAGCTTCACTGAATTGTAGTCTGGTTTGTTTAGATCTTTTGCTTGAAGAATGATACAAGTGAGCTCTTAGCTACATCTCAGTTTAATAAACCGGGATGACCAATCCAAGTTTGCTACTGCATAATTGGGAAAATGGTGCACTGTTTCAGAAAGGGGAAAAAAGTGTCAGAGGGAACTCAAGCAGGCCTTGGGGAGAGTGGATTCTTGACCTCACAGTGCCTGAACCAAACCTATCCACAGAGAGCCAAAACAGACATTAAAAGCATAGCCAGCAGCCAAGCGCAGGACTCCAATCTGGATTAGGATCCCAGCCTGGTGGGGAAGAGGGGCTTTAACCTTTCCTCCTGCCCCACGATCAGCTCCATCTGGTTCCGCAGATTGCATTTGCCATTTATATTGTGAAGTAGTGCTGCCTGGATCACAATTATGCTATATAAATTGCCAGATGTGGGACCCTGAACAGGATCTAACTGAAAGCAAGTGGAAAGAGTTGAAGCTTCTTACTCCCCTCCCTTAGAAGCTAGAGGAGATAAGAATGCCTTCTTGAATGAACAGTGCAAATAAATAGAAAAAAAAACAATAGAATAGGGAGGGCCAGAGAACTCTTCAAGAAAATTGGAGATATGAAGGGAACATTTCATGAAAAGAAGGGCATGATAAAGGACCAAAATGGCAGGGACCTACAGAGGCAGAAGCAATTAAGAGGTGGCAAGATTACACAGAGGGACTATACAAGAAAGAGCTTAATGTCCCTGATAACCACGATGGGGTGGTCACTGACCTCGAGCCAGACATCCTGGAATGTGAAGTCAAATGGGCCTTAGGAAGTCTGAGCAACAACAAAGCTAGTGGAGGCGACAGTATTCCAGCTGAGCTATTCAAATCCTAAAAGAAGATGCAGTAAAAGTGCTACACTCAATATGCCAGCAAATTTGGAAAACTCAGCAGTGGCCACAGGATTGGAAAAGGTCAGTTTACATTCCAATCCCAAAGAAGGGCAATGCCAAAGAATGTTCAATCTACCACACCATTGCACTCATTTCACATGCTAGCAAAGTTATGCTCAAAATCCTACAAGCTAGGCTCCAGCAGTATGTGGACCAAGAACTACCAGACAGGCAGGATTTTGAAGAGGAAGAGGAACTAGAGATCAAATTGTCAACATACGCTGGATCATGGAGAAAGCTAGGGAGTTCCAGAAAAACATCTACTTCTGCTTCACTGACTATGCTAAAGCCTTTGACTGTGTGGATCACAACAAATTGTGGCAAGTTCTTAAAGAGATGGGAGTACCAGACCATCTTATTTGTCCCTTGAGAAACCTATATGCAGGTCAAGAAGCAACAGTGAGAACTGGACACAGAACCACTAATTGGTTCAAAATTGAGAAAGGAGTCTGGCAAGGCTGTATACTGCCTATTTAACTTATATGCAGAGCACATCATGAGAAAGGCGGGGATGGATGAATCACCAGTTGGAATTAAGATTGCCGGGAGAAATATCAACAACCTCAGATATGCAGATGATACCACTCTCATGGCAGAAAGTGAAGAGGAACTAAAGAGCCTCTTAACACGCATGAAAGAGGAGAGTGCAAAAGTTGGCTTGAAACTCAACATTAAGAAAACTAAGATCATGGCATCCGGTCCTCTCACTTCCTGGCAAATAGCTGGGGAAGAAATGGAGGTAGTGACAGATTTTATTTTCCTGGGCTCCAAGATCACCGCAGACAGGGACTGCAGCCAAGAAATTAAAAGACGCTTGCTCCTTGGGAGGAAATCTATGGCAAATCTAGACAGCATACTAAAAAGCAGAGACATCACCCTGCCAACAAAAGTGCGCATAGTCAAGGCTGTGGTTTTCCCAATAGCAATGTATGGCTGTGAAAGTTGGACCTTAAGGAAGACTGAGCGCCGAAGGACTGAGGCCTTTGAATTGTGGTGCTGGAGGAGACTCCTGCGAGTCCTTTGGACTGCAAGATGATCAAACCGGTCAGTCCTAGAGAAGATCAACCCTGACTGCTCTTTAGAAGGCCAGACAGTGAAGATGAAACTCAAATACTTTGGCCACCTAATGAGAAGGAAGGACTCCCTGGAGAAGAGCCTAATGCTGGGAACAATTGACGGCTTGGGTCCTGGTTACCTGAAGGAGCGCTTACATCCATATATGCCCGGTCGCCCCTTGAGATCGGTGGGAGAGGCCCTTCTCCGGTAACCCTCCATGAAAGAAATTAGGAGGGTGGGTACTCGGAGGAGGGCTTTCTCTGCGGTGGCGCCTAAGTTATGGAATGCGCTCCCCAGAGAGGTCCGCCTGGCGCCGTTGTTATTTGTTTTTCGGCGCCAGGCGAAGACCTTTTTATTTAAGCAGCATTTTAATTGTTAATATTATTGGATTTTATCTGGCCAGGGTGGCTTATTTTATATTGGTATTTTTGTATTTTTAACTTAATGTTTATATTTTTTTTAATTTAATGTTATAATTATTTTTTAACTTATTGTTGTAAGGCTTCGGCGAATGGGGCGGCATAAAAATGCTTTAATAAATAAATGAATGAATGAATGGGATGGCAGAGAATGAGGTGGCTGGATGGAGTCACTGAAGCAGTTGGTGTGAGCTTGAGTGGACTCCAGGGATGGTGGAGGACAGGAAGGCCTGGAGGAGTGTTGTCCATGGGGTCACGATGGGTCGGACACAACTTCGCGACTAACAACAACCCCCCTCCCCGTATGCTATGATCCTGACTGGGGAGCCTGTACTCATACTAGAATAAAAACAAAAAGGTCTAGTTTCTGTTTTGACCCTGAACATCCTGAATGAGATACTGTCCTGTAACAATTTTGCAAAGGCAGGTTTTCCTACATCAGTGGCTATGCCTGCACTGTGAAGTTCAGCTATGCTAAGGTTTGTTAATTTTTCTTTAAGACTGCTTGTCATGTTCAAAGCTGCAAACAATCAAGGGGAACTGAGCCAAAATATATTAAAGGTAAAGGTAAAGGTAAAGGTTTCCTCATGACATTAAAGTCCAGTCATGTCTGACTCTTCGGGGCAGTGCTCATCTCTGTTGCCTAGCCAAGGGAGCCAGTGTTTGTCCACAGACAGTTTCCGTGGTCATGTGGCCAGCATGACTAAACACTAAAGTGCACAGAACACTGTTACCTTCCTACCAAAGTGGTACCTTTTAATCTACTTGCATTTGTATGCTTTCGAACTGCAAGGTTGGCAGGAGCTGGGGCAGAGTACGGGAGCTCAACCCATCTGCGGATTCGAACTGTCGACCTTTCGATCAACCAGCCCAGCGGTTCAGCGGTTTAACCCACCGTGCCATCATCATTCAAATCCAATTCAAAAGCTGTTCCTTAAAGCAAAGGCAGGTGAGCCAGAAAGCCAGCATATTTTTTTCACCTCAAGCTAGAAAAAATGTTCCAAATTTAAATGCGTCCGCAATACATTTTAAGCCACCGATTAAAACAAAAATTAGCCACCTGCTCCATGCATTGCGTCTTGCGGTTCTCAGGTGCTAACTTCATACCTGGATTCATACATCCCACTGCAACAGCTTCAACAGATGCATTCTGTAATAATCATTGAAACTGTAATTTTGTGTAAGCCACCCTGGGAGCTTATTAAAAATCAAAATTCCCTAAAATAAAATATGTAATGCTGATGTTCCCAAAGGAAAGTATTCCATTTTGGTGTATTTAAGCACCATATATATATAAACGTATGTAAAACCCACATCGCCTAAGACTGATCAAGTACAATCATGCTACTGGTAAAAGTGCTAGTAAATGACCTACAGAAACTTATACTAGTGACTCAATTTATACCGACTAGGTACAGATCCCTCCCCAAAACAAGTGGCCCTTGTCTGAAATCTTAAGATGGAGATGAAGCCATAGTGGTTTGAGCTCCACCCATTTTTGAACAGCACCATCCATGACACACCAGGACACACAACATGGACATGACAGGCAGTAAAAGTGCCGCCTATAATACCAGCATGTGGAGTAGCTAAGGGGTTTTTTTTACCACTTTGGCCCACTTGCTTTGTTGTCCGGCAAAACAACCCATCAACAATTCATAGTACTGGGTTCACATATAATCACAACCCATGGTTTAACAACAAAGTCCTCAACCTACCACAAACTGGTTAAAACATAATAAAAACTCAGACTATGGGTCACTCTTACATCATGGTTTATCATTATGTGTGAACCCTGCACTGTAATTTAACTATGGGTTGTTAACCATGAACAACCCAGGAAGAGAACCTATAGCCTGTTGTTGTCTCCAAGTATGAAGAGCCCCAGCGACAAGGCAACAGCACACAAGTAAACTGAACAACTGTGCAAGAAGCAGGTAAATGCAATTTACTGATTTACTTATACATATATTAAATTATCCAGCTAAGCATATAAAACTCGTATGAATGAAACCAGTATATGACCTCACCAAAGGGACCTAAATCCCAGAAGGATAATCCATTAGAAAAATCCAGTTGAGAGGCTAAATCCTAGAAAGAAAATCCAGCAGATATTACAGTTCTTGCAGTCTTGCTCAAGATTCCATATTTAAACTATATCCAAGGTTAGGAAGGAGAAATAAAAGCTGTGCCTAGCTCTGTACTGTCAAGAGGCCTAGCTGTGTACAGGCCTAGCTAATAAAAGGACCTGTGTATAAACAAAAAAGGGGAAGGTTAGCTTCAGTTTTGGTTCAGCATAGGCTCAAGTTTGATCCGGCAGAGGGGCTATAAACTAAAGCTCAAAAGGGTCATCTCAAGTTTGTGAGTTCCAGTTATCATTTAGTTTAGAAAAAGAAACTCAGCATTTCCGAAACACACCTATTCCCACATCTCATATTGTCTAGGGATGCAAAAATTGGGCTGGAATCAGGCTCTCTTATTTATTTATAAACTTATATTCCACTTTACTAGCCCAAGGGTTCTCTTGCACTTGTAGACTGCTTTCATGCACTTTGGCCCTTGCCCAGGAAGCAAGCTAAGCAGAGATCAAGTCTACAAGTGCTCAGGAACGCCAGAAGACCTTTTTTCTTGCAGGCCTGCAAATTACATGTGTAGAACTCTGCCTACACAGCAGGTGAGTGGGCAGGGTGTGCCATCTGGTCTAAGTAGTTACACCTGGACCCACGCAGGCTCTTCCTGCCATGCAAACACTCAGCGTGAGTCACAGTTTGCGCAAAGAGACAGTGGGCTGCAGTGCAGGGAGCTGAGCCAGGAAAATCCAACAGGCTCCTGTCCTAAAACTAGATTCCTCGGAGGCTGCCTAATTCCTGGATCCTCTCACCTTTCATTGCTGGGATCCTCTCACCTAAATACAGTACCTCTTCTCCTGCAGGCCTCAACTGACTTCCACCCACTGGAAACTAGTACAGACCAGTAGTTGGGGCACAGCCTCTGAACCTGAAGACTGGAGAATAGCCAATGTAACACCAATTTTCAAAAAGGGAACTGGGGGATTTAAAAAATTACATGCTTAGTGCCTATTAAATTACAGTTTAATGTCTCTTTTGTAAATTGGTTGAAAGCTTTTTTAAAGATACAATTAGTTAGCATATAGATGAATCAACATGCCTTCCACAAAGATGAGTTCCGTCTCATTAACTTATTAGGGTTCTAAAGCAGTTGAACAAAGTGATTCAATTGATGTTGATTACTTGGACTTCCAAAATGTCTTTGACAAACTGCCTCGCCAAAGGCACCCAAGCAAACAGCAGTCATGGAATAAAAGGGAGGTCCTTGTATGGATCAGTAACTGGTTAAAGAACAGAAAACAAAGAATGGAGGAATGTAAACAGTGGGTCCCACAGGGATCTGTAATGGGGTGGATGCTTCTCAGCTTATTCAAATATGATCTGTAATTAGGAGCAAGCAGCGAAGTGACCAAGTTTGTTAAAGACACCAAACTATTTGGGATTGTTAAAACAAAGCAGGATTGTGAGGCACTCAGAAAAGAGCTCTCCAAACTTGGAGAATAGACATCCAAATCACAAATACAGTCCAGTATAAGCATGGGCAAAATAATGCAAATTGGGGGAAATGTTTCCAACTCCAAGGATGAGCCGAAGGGATTTTAGCTTGAGGAAAGTGACCAAGAAAGAGATCTTGGAACTGTCTCAATGAAATGTCAACCCAGTGCATGGCTGCTGTGAAAAAGGCAAGCTGCAGGCAAGGCATAATTTGGAAAAGGAACTGAAAATAAATCTGCCAGGATTGTACTGCTCTCATACATAACTGTGGTAGACACAAGTGTATTCCACCTATACTTAGAATATTCTACACAATACCAAAGCTAAAGAAGGATATTGTGGAGCTGCCAAAAGTACAGAAACAGCAACTAAAATGATGAAGGTGCTAGAGCAACTCCCCTATAAGGAAAAGTTATGACAGCTGGGATTGTTTTGCTTAGAAACAAAGGTGAAAAGAAACTTGACAGAGATGTGCAGCATTATACCAGCTGTGAAGAATGTAGAAAGGGAGACTCTTTCCCCTTTCTCGTAACATGAGCAACCAGGGTCATCCCGTGAAGCTGAGTAGTGGGAGATTCAAGGAAGTAATTCTTCGCACCCCACATAGTTAAACCATGGGGTTTAACTTCTCAAAGATGTAGTGAGGGTCACCAATACAAAAGGCTTTAAAAGGGGGTTGGAGAAATTAATGGAAGAGAAGGCTATCAGTGGTTATAGGATGCCACTAGTAGCAGAAGAAGTATACCCTTGGGGAATGTGGATAAGGACTGTTGCACTCACATTCTGCTTGTGGAATCTCATGGGCAGTTGCCTGGCAACTGTGTGAACAGAAAGCTGGACTAGATGGAGCCTTGGTGTGATCCAGCATGACTCTTGGGTTCTTATGATTGTGAACTCTGAATCGCTTCTGGTTAAATAGGCATACTTAATGACAATTCAGAAACAACCCATGATTCAAGAACAACCAATGCTCAACCCATACTCTGCATTGCCATAATGTGTGACCAAACCATGGGTTCTCTTTTTCTGTCTGTGATTAGAAAACCATGGTCATTTCTGCAGCTGGATTTGTACAACATGGAAACCCAAATTCAATAACTCACACCATGGTTTTGAATTCCGTGCAAACCCAGGCCTGCTACTACAGGTATATTCAGTTTTCTGAATGAAGCACACGGTAGCTATGTGGGTAGGAGTTCCACTAAGAATAAAGTCTCTCTCCCTTAATAGAGCTGAATTCCTATCCTATGCAGCTCCTTTTAGATATATGTATAGATAGCTACACAGATAGATCTAACAGCCCCTCCCTGCTTCCCAGCTTCTAGTTTAGCTCTTACCAGTCCTCCTTAATAATGCAGCATCTTATAGCACCAGAAAGTGTCTCCCATAAGCCTTCATGGGCACTGTTCATTTCATCAGGTACATGATGCCTCACCTCAAATTGGCAGACACAACAAATAAACACATTTGCAGGGATGGTGGGGCAGGGAAAGTGGAAGATGTGGTTTGGGTCAGAGGGAATTGAAATGCAACAAGTAAAGACAGTGATAATTAGCAGTTGCCACTCACAAATTATTGTTGGGTAATAACACAGATATCCCTGTATTGGTCAGCATGTTAATGTAATTAGTATGATTAAAGCAACAAAAACAACCACCTTTAGTCAAGCAAGATGCAACAGAACTGAAGAAGCTGATGTACTTCAGCATCTTCACCCTGGTATCTGCCTTTGAAATTCCAAGGCAAGATCCCCTTCTGTGCTGTTTGCACTGAAGTTTGCATTGACAAGCACAGTTTAAGTCTTGCCCAGCAGGTGCATTGCAAGTCTATAATTTGAGGTGGTGGCTTCATGTGTCCGATGAAGTGAACAGCTTCCATAAAATCTTATGCCAGAATAAATGTTAGTCTAAGATGCCTCTTTGTTGTTATTGGTGTATAACACAGCTATGCCTCTGGAAACCATTCATGATGTTATTCCAGTTGGAGAACAGAGAAGTTTGCAGCCACACCTAGAAAAGCAAGAATGGCATATGAAAAATTACAAGTCCATTTTGGCTTTTTGACTAGGGTGAAAGTGCAACACTAAAGCACACAGCTATGAAATAGAAGGGTCCATTTTCAAATCTGGGAATCTCCATTTCAAGAGAGTCACAAAGACCAAGTCTGGGAAAAATTGCTTGACCCAAAACTTCTCCAGCTCTAGCAATAAACATAACTTAAGCTAACATATGTGATCTTTTTCTCAAAAGCATGCTGCCATCACAGGAATGGCATGCAAACAGTTTGAGAAATATACTGAGTGCTTCGGCGCCAGGCGAAGACCTTTTTATTCAAACGTCATTTTAATTGCTAATATTATTTGCTTAATTCTTCGGCCAGGGCGACTTATTTTATAATGTTTATGTGTTTTATATTTTTAGTGTTTTATATTTTAATTGTTGTTTTGTAAGCTGCCCCAAGGCTTCGGCGAATGGGGCGGCATAGAAATTTTTAAATAAATAAATAAATAAATACTTGAAGAGACCTGTAAAAGTGCTCAGATTATATTATCTGAGCAGTATTACTATGCAAGAATCATACCCCACAAAAAAAACCCACCTACAACAACAAAAACAAAAACAAAACAAAGCACACACACACACACAAAACACACAACTTCCCAACTTCCTGCTGGGTCAATTTACTCTGATCCAATTCCCATATGTCTGATGCTCAGAGGGTACCATTCTTTGAAGGAGTCCCAGAACCAGCTATCCTTTGAAACTAGTTTTTCTCTGATGAACAGCTAATAAAACTGACTGGTTTTGCCATTGCTGCATCAAATCTACATGTTTCTAATTAGTGCAGCTTTGCTGAGGGGACATTATCTTCTTGTAATGCCTTCTTCAACCTGGGGCCCTGCAGAGGAGTTGAATTCCAAATCCCGTAATTTGCCATACCAGTTGGGAATTATAGGAGCTGCACTCCAACTCATCTGGGGAGCACTGGATTGGGGGAAACGTCTAATAAAACCTAGTCATGACCACATACACCTGAAATGTTTATGCCAGGAATGGCTCTCCATCAAACTCTTCTAATGCTGAATCTGTCATAGAAACAACTGGGAACCTAGGATCTTGCCCACAGAATAACTCTCTGGCCCTAAAGATTTTTTGATCTGGCTTGCTGCTTCCACAGTGGCCAACCAGATGTCTTCAACAAGCCCACTAATCACCCCCCAGTTCATACTTGCTGCCTGTGATACCAAAGGTATCTTAGAACCATCAGAACTGGTAGTCATTGATAGCTTCAACTTCCCTGAATTTCTTTACCTCACTTTTAAAGCTATCCAAACTGGTAGCCACCATGCATCTTAGGTTAGTGAATTCCAAACTCATGTGCCATGTGAAGAAACAATTCCTTTTATCTGTCCTGAATGTCCTTCCATTCAGCTTCATTCAATGACCCTAGTTCTAGTTTTGCCGGAGAAACAAAATGCTTTTGTGTCCAGTTTTTCCATACCATACAAATCCCTCTCATATCCCCCTTACCCTAAAAAGTTCCAAATGTTGTGATTTCCATTGAGTTGCTTCTTCCCCTTGATTATTTTCATTTTCCTTTTTGAACATTTTCCAGCTCTAGAAGACCCTTTATGAGGACCTGCTTCCAAGTCTCCCAAACAAGTTTCAGGATTAAAAGGCAATGTCAACTGGAGTCTCTCCAGTGCAAGACAAGCAGTACTAATATACTAGTTTTTCCCAACCTGGTACCCTCCAGGTGTTTTGGACTACAGCTCCCAGCATCCCTGGTCATGCTGTCTGGGGATGATGGGGTCTGTAGATCTAATCATCTGGAGGGTGCCAGGCTGAGGAAGGCTGTATTATACACCCTGTTGGCTCTCACTGATACAAGCCACCTGTCCAGCCAGACCACTCACTCGTAATAACTTTATCCATGGAAGCTAGAACTTGCCAGCACTTGAACCTGAATGCCCAAGCTCATCATTACACATTTTTATCACAGGAGGCATGTATAGTTCCACCCAAATGACCATTCCATTACCCAGCAACTGACAAAGTATCTTCTGGAGCTTAAAAACTTGTGAATTTCAAAGCACTTCAGTCAGTCCCGGTAAGACTGAACCATCTTTGCATTTTCAAAGATGAGTTTGAAAATACACAGAAATGGCTGGTCGAGATTATCACATAGTTTCACAGCCAATTATGTAATCTTGGAGTAGTCAAAGGACTAATAAATCTGCTTCTCCCTTGTTACTTAAACTTCTGGTGAATCGCATGTCAGCAAGCGATTCCACAACCAAAGTCAAGTCAACGGCGGTCAGAAAAGTCCATGCAAAGAAACAACACAACGGTTTGAAAAAGACAAAAGGTGGCGTTTTTTGCAGGAAGCTCCCATCTCTAACCCCTTCGCAATGGGATTGCATCATTCTTAATATTCAATGCAACCTTTTCTGTTCTCTACTCCCCAAATCCCTTAAATATAACATAATTTCATTTCCTCTTTTTTGGCAGAGAGCCGAGTCTGGGCAGCTTCACGCTATTGGGCTGCTCCATTTTAGCTGGGCAACAAGTAGAAAGAAAACCCCCGATGCTTCACCGACGCAAGTGCAAGTTGGAAGTTTACTAACCTGGTGCCCCTGGGGACGGAGGCTCCCCATTGTCTTTTTCTTTAACCCCCCAAGGCAACTCTCTCAGTTAAATATCCACGCGAGTTCTCGCTCGGGCAGGGACTCTTCGTATGCCAGGAACGCCGCGCCGTGCTCTGCGCTTCAGCTCAAGTATCTCTCAGGAGCTAGTTCCAGAGACACAGTTTCAGGGAAAATCCAGCCCACAAGATCCTTCAGCCTATGAAGTAGCTCACTGAGGGAAAACCACTCCCTCCGTGTCAAGTGAAGGGTTAGAATGGAAAGGAGGAAGGAAGAAAAAGCCACAGACAAAACGAGGGAATTAAACTGTGTTTGGAAACTGTGCAGACTTGCTCCTGAGTGCCAAGAAAGAGAAAACTGAAATGGTAAAGCCTATCCCACCCCCTCCTAGAATGCATTTGTTGGCCAACGTATCCCTCGACCACCACCGAATAATAATGATCTGGGCACAGTATTTAGATGACTTTTATGAGCATTGCATCTAGTAGAGATCACTGTTATTCTGCATCCAGCAAAGATTTCAGCTGCAACCCATACAGAAAACCCCACAGGTGGCTCACTCCAAACTGTATTGCAGCCTTGCCTGAAAGTGAGGGCCCGTGAGAAGGGTGGTGGGGAATTAGCTAAAGCTCACTCTTCCACAATCCAGGCCTCCAGATGTTCTTGGACTGCAGCTCCCTGCATCCCTCACCACTAGGCATGCTGACTGGGGCTGATGGGAGTGGCAGTCCAGCAACATCTGGAAGTCCATGTGTGCCCCAACACTGATCCAAGCCACATGTTCCTCCTTTCACACACTTCAGTGAGCTAGAATGGAAAATTAGAATTTGCTGTAGTAGATCAGAAGGCACACCTGAAAAGAGAACAAAGCCACACATGTGGCAGAATAGAGGGGTATACACATCCCCATCATCCAGATAAGAAGTCCAGAGCTGGGCCAAAGGTGTGGATTTGCAGTGGTCCCCAGCATGGTTAGAGATGCTGGAATCAGAGCTGGGTTGCTGACAGTCCTCTGAGTGGCTTCCTTATGAACCAAAGTTTAGAGAGGGGTTTATTGGAGAGGGAAGCAGCCATGGAAGGTTCCTATCCCTTCTGGCTGGAGGTTTCCTAGCACTTAGAATTATCGGGCATTATGCAGCTATGTCATCTTTTCTTTCTCAATGCATTTCTTTTTAATAAGAAAAAAGATGGAAGAGGGAGTGAGAAATTATACAAAAGTTGCACGTGGGAGACATCTGGTTAGCCTGTACAATTATGTGATTGCACCATAAAAGCCTCATTGGGAAGTACCCTTGGTAACCCTTGGGCTCAGAATTATTGCATGGAGCATGCTTTCAAGCCATACTGCTGTATCTAAAAGCACATGACTACTCAGAATTCCCTCCCCTCTCCAATTTTTCTCCTGTGTATTAAAATGACATGCTTTTAAACTCTGGAAACTTAAGTTTTCTGGCAGCGCAGCCAGGTACTAGGCATTATCCATATGTTTTAGAGCAACTCCCTCCATCCCTGATTTTGGATCTGGGGCAGATGTCCAAATCCTCCACTGGAAAAAGAGGCAAGGGATACCTCTCAGTAAAATATGAAGACTTTTTCTATGTGCCATAAATGGGGAATGATATTTATTATATCCAAACGCTCCTGGGTAGAATGAACCTGTTTCAGTTTTAAAATAAATTAGCAAACTATCTCAAGCAAGTGGGAAACCTATGTCTGTTAATGTAAAATTCTTTGTTTGAAATAATTTACAAGCCAAGTTGGAAAATGAGTGCAGTCATGTAAACAGGAATAGCTCAGCTATGAAATGCTAAATATTCCAAAGCCACATGCACATCATTGCTTGCACCCTGTTCTTTTATATGTATGATTTTGTGGTTCTAATAGTAATAACAGTAATAGTGGCATGAGTTGAAATTTTAGACACACTTGTCAACAAGACCTACTGACCATACTGGAACTGACATACAAAGGATCAGGCCATGAGTTGCACTGAGGAATAAAGGCACAGTTTGAATCTGCTGCTGCTAATCCTGCCCTTTAATTTATTATAAACAAACGGCTTTCTCCCTTTCTCATTAGTGCAGATAACAGAATACAATCCAGAGTGCTGCAATGATCCCTCACATGCCAGGGCCTTTATGCTTTTAGTCTGACACCATATTATCAGCAGGATGTCTTTAGCTGGAATATAAATGTGCTGGCAGAATGAACCCCTTGGGAGCTGGAGTAACATTCAATTGGATGTTATCCTTCATTCACTTACAGTTTAATGTCACAAAGCTCTATTCCAGAATATTTGTCCCAAAGCTCTAATTCCCAGAGGCTTTAACCACGTGGCCAACTGAGACTGCGTGCTTTCATACAGGAAGCCCTTCCTCCAGAATCATAAGCAACTCCAACAAACCCTCCAGAGCCTGTTTCTTAGAACTCAAGGACGACTCAAGGACGGGTTCATGTATACCCAAGCTATTTGCTGTAATGAATATGAAGCAGGAGAGGAGGAGAGAGGGGCTCTGTTTGGGGCAGCATTTAAGAACGAGTCCCTTCCCTTGTTTCCTTTTTCCCTTCCCTTGTTTCCGTCCACTTTTGTTCCAGCTCAGGAGCACCTATGTTTCTGGCTACCTCACTGGCTCTACACGGCACAACTTCATGGTCCTAGAAGTTCTGCCCTGTATTTGTGGAACCGCCACACCTTCCCGTACTTTGACATTGCATTTGCTGAGTCTGCAATATAAAGTGGAATACAGTGTCCGGGAAGAAGGTGATGCAGAATTGCTTCTTAACCCTTTTGCCTCACTTAGTACCATCATCTACTCATACATTGTATACTGTACTGTGCTATACTGTATATATATTTATACTGTAATGTACCATCATCTACTGTAATTAAACTCATTATTTGCCTTTTCAACTTTTCTTTTATTTATTTTAAATCAGTAAGGTAGCGGGCAGTAAGGCCCCAAATTTTAAAATAAAATTATTGTAAATAAAAAACATTTTTAAAATAAAAAATAAAGACCTTTTTTTAAAATAAAAAATAAAACCTTGGTTAAAACAATGATAAAACAGATGCACACCATTTGGCAACATCATAATAAAAGAAGAAACAGGGCACCCAAGCCAAAAAATCTTCTTGCATAACAAAGGCTCACTTGAATAAAGTGGGTATTTGCCTGCCGGTGGAAGGGGCAAACCAAAGATATTTTGTGACACACTGAAGAAACAAAGCCCTGAGGAAACAAAGTTCTTTCCAAAAACATTTTGGACATCATAAAAGTTTCTCAAGTATGTGATATTTTCTCTTCTGTTCTGGGACAAAAATCTGAAGTGTACATTCCCTTGTATGCCTGTTCAAAAATACACACACAGTCCACTCTGAAAATTTATATCAGTCGTATATCAATGTAAGTGTCATGACTTCTCCAAAGAATCCCTGGAATTGCCGTCTAGCAAGAGTACCGGCTTTTTTAAAAACCCAGCTTCCTGAAACAGAACTAATGTTCCCTGGGGAAAGGGAAACACAATTAAAACAGATTATGATATGGTTTACGCATGAAGCACAATAAAGTGGCAGATTCCTGAGCAGTCAGTGGTACAGACCCAACAAGAGTGCCTCTCCTCCATCCCATTATCGTTTCCTCCAAGAACAAGAAAACAACCTCAGGCATCAGAGGAAAGGGTTGCAGTCCTTGCTTTGATACCCTGATCCTTGCGAAGAGGTTTTCTTCTTTTACTCAATTTCTTGTGTTCCTCCTCCTCCTCCCTGTGTCTAAATTAGTAGAGTATTCCACCATCACCTTGATCATCTTATTTTTCTGTGTGCACACACCAAGCTTCAGTTGTGGTGACCCACAGATGTGTAATTTTTATCACACTCACAAACCGACCTCTCACCACCACCCTATCTTAGGGCTTATTTTGTGGGCACAGTTACAGAGCAACTGCCAGGCTGAAGCTGGGGAAGCGGACCTTCTTTGCCTTCCCAAGTTGCTTCACAGTGCAAGACAGGCATCCTGTGTACGTCCTCGTCTTTTTTAAATGCTCCACACTTGCTCTAGCTGAGCCATTGGAGACAGGCTGAGACTGAACCAAAGACAGGTGCTCCGAGGAAGACGTTTTCGGAACGGCAGGTAATTGCAAAGACTAATGGATAACAGGCCTTAAAAACACAAAAAGTGCCCTGTCCACTGAAGTCCAAAATGTGTTTGTACAGTAGCCAGCCAGGCACCTGTGGAAAGGGCACGTGCAGGACATGGGTGCAAAACAGCCCCTCCCCCCATGCATGCTGCCTTACAACTTGCGTTTAGAAGCAGCCTCTTTCCATTGCTAGAGGTAATATACAGTCATCATCAGGCTAGTCCACACTGAGATCCTCCATTCTTATGACTAATCTTCTTTTAAAGCCATCTAAGTTAATGGCCATCACAGGACCTCTGGGTTAGCAAATTCTATAGCTGGACTATGTGCTGTCTGAAGAAGGGCTTTTAAATATAAGGATGTAACTCTTAAGCACAGTTTCATGGAAGTAAATCCCACCAACCCCCATTTAAGCACAATCTTACTGTAGCTATACTCAGGTCTGTATAATTGAAATACTTAAGTCTTCCCCTGTTTATCCACAATCAGTTCCCTCCTCTGTGCTGCATTTCGGAGTGCCAGTTCCTTGGGCCAGGGTTCTCTCCTGTTTTAGCTTGCAAATTGTTGCAAATACAGAATATCAAAGGGAGTCTTCATGACAACACAGGACTGCAATGTAGGGCTGTGCTTACCATCTTATGGCTATCACAGCATATAGATACAAATGCACGTTCCCAAAAGTCACCTAAACACATTAATTTGGAAAGGCCTGCGATTCCAAACTTCTATGCTTATTACTTCAAAACGAGTATACTGCAGCTCACAAGCCCAGTCTAGACAGTCTGAAACATCCATCAGATCGAACCATCCATACATCCACTTCCCCATCCATTTATCCCTCCAAGAGCCATTCCAAAAGTCCAAAAGTACAAACACTGCTGAAAGATATATTTGCGCCTGCCAACTGCTTTGTTTTCTGAGTCATAAACTGCCTTTAGGTTGAAAAGAGGAACATTTGTATTGTTCCTTCTTGGCAATCTCATTATCATAATAAGAACCAACCCCCCTCTCCCCGCCATCCCAGCTTGAAAACATACTAAAATATACAGACACAGGTCAACACTCATCGTATAAATCCACAGTTTACAATGACTTTCATGATATATTCCCAAATTTCTACCCCAGTGGGCAAAACTATATTTGTGTCCCACAGTTTGAAAATGGCTGCAGGGATGGGGGAAATTTTGATGCTGTGGTCTGCAGCACCCGGCAATGGCCATTGTGAATGTCTGAGCTGCAGCTGGCAGCTGCCACAGCTTTCCATGATGTAGGAACCTAGGGAGGGCGAGATGTCTAACAAACTACCCCCAACAGCCTCTCCTGCACCAGGTCTGCATGGCTCTGAAATTCTTGCTTAAACAAGTGACAGCACGGGCACCAGCCCTGAGTCAGACCATGGGCCCATCTAGCCCAGTATTGTCAACGCTGACCGGCAGCAGTCCTCTACAGTTTCACGAAGGGTTTTTTCCCACCCCAACCTGGAGATTGAACCTGGGGCCTTCTGAAGGCAAAGTGGGTGACTCATGGCGCCTCTTCCTCTGCTATGCAGAAAAGAGCCCCCTATTTGAAGGCAACCTCAATACGAAGGCTGCCCAGTCCAAGTCTGTTTTTACAAAATGATAAGAAGGAAGATCAGCAGGGGCTGTGCAGCTGCCCATCAGCACTCTGTCCTTGGAAAGAAGGCTAGGGAGGCACTCAGTCACCTGGCCACAATCTTCTGCATTGTGTAATTATACTCATTATTAGTCAATATGCGTCTATATAGAAGAGTTAGCATATGCAAATATCCCTCCCCTCTAGCTCTCTAGTTTGGCAATGCTTATTTGCTTTGCATGTGGGTAGGTGTGGAGATCATCATCTTAAAAGGCAAATGGTATCTGTAACTAACCGATGGAGTGCCTTTCTTGCTCGCATAAAATTTCCAGACACCACCTAGTGGCTGCAGTCTTGCTCGTATTGCACAGTGGAATACAAAGTAAGCCAATTGCCAGCACCACATTTTGGAAATTCTAGGGAAAGAAAATCTCGGAGGGACACAGGCACTGCTTTGTTATACTGAAAGAAAAGCACAGGTTCCCAGTAAGGCAGCAATAACAATTTGATCTTTTTCTCTTCTTGTTCCTCTTCCTCTTCTTCTAGTATAGAGACTGCCATGCTGAACCCCAAGATACATTTTCTGCTAGAGCATGAAGACTTGTAAAAACCCAAATTCCATAGCTAGGCAATAAATTTATTAGGAACAATCAAAATGCTGCCAAAATGTGTCTACACTTTTGGCTTCTCTAGAATTCTCCATCAGGCTATATCAAGCACAGGTAGTATGCAAGCTGCCCACTGCCACAGCTGAAATGTGGCACTGGTAAACCTCATGACCATTTTGCAGAGAAACAAACAAGCTTCTGTGGGAGGAGGAGATGTTGAAATAAACATCCCACACAAGTGAGACCTGCAGTGCTCACATCTGGGTCATGTGTGAAGGGTGGAAGTGGTCTGTTTTGTCCAGCAGTAGGTTTTATCTCTCCTACCTCCACCGCATCGTTTTTCTTCTTTTTGAGGAAAGAGAAAATAGCATTTCTTACTCAGCAAGTTGCCACTGAGATTGTAGGACCAGAGGTCTCTGCAGTCCAGCATCCTGGTTCTTCCATCAGACACGTGCATGGCAGATATGAGCTCCTGGGGTGCAAGAGAGCCAGCCTTCTGTGCTATTCTCAGAAACAAAAGGAGAGGCTTTTGCCCACAAGGTAACTAGCTCACTGCTCACTCACTGCCCTGCTTCTGTTGGTCTCTGTTCCAAATCTGCCTTTTTCACATGTGTATTTCAGAAGAGAGATATCCCACCTTTAGTCTTATGCCATCCCATGCCTAGAATAAGTTAATGTTCTGTTTTTGCATGTTCTCCTTCCCATGTTTAATGAAATTAAGCTCTGGGGGGCATAACTAGCCTTCTAAGTTTTTGCAGCATTTCTTAATATAGCATGTCTTTGACACTCAGCAAACAAATTGCCTCTTGTTCTGGACTGCAACTTCCATTATCCCTGCTCATTGGCTATGCTGACTGCCACTGATGGGCATTGTAGCCCTGATCATCTCAAGGGCACTGTCTTGCTTATCCAGGTTTTCCCCTCCAATCATTCCAGAGAGAGCGGGGTGGGGGTGGGGGGGGGGCAGGTTAAGGCAACATGCAAGCCCCAGTGCTTTTTTACTATGGTTGCTCCTTTGCGTCATCTGAATCTAGTTGTAGTATTTCACAATGGTAATCAAGGTATTTAGAAACTGCGATAAGAAGCAATGGTTTGTTCTATGGGTTCCCTGTACTGCAATGGATTCTCATCTTTTCTGAACCCAAGACTGTGGTTTCCATGGTTCTGGTGGTTCTGGTATGCGACTACCATAGAGTCCCTTGGAAAGAGCAGCAACTGCAGGAGCTGCTCCTGCCACCCGGCCTCTGTGTTCAGGCCAAGGAGGACAACTGAGGTGACATGGGCAGGGAGTAACGCACCTTGGAACTGAACATTAGATATGCTGGTTAACTGGGTATGTGCCAACACTGGGAGGGCTGAGCAGGGGAGGACGGAAACCATGATAATGCAGACATTGCTTGATTATCTGTCAGGTAGATAATAGTAAAAAAAAACCGAACCAAGATTACCACACAGGCTTGCTTGTCATGGTGTGTGAACCCAGTCACTGAAATATTCTGATAATGCAACTGAATGTTCAAATCATCCGTTTCCAAGCTGATCATTCCACTGATTGGAGAACAGCATGAGGCACAGGACATGTTGGAGGGTCTTTGAGGAAAAAGGAAGCTATTTCATGAAAAGAAGGAGTGTTTCTAGTGTTTCAGTCCTTGTACTTGCCTGCCACCTACAGGACATGTTGTCCTCTTTCGAGCTCAAGGCATTCTGTGCATTGCAGAACACACAAGCCGGCACGCACACAGAAGCACCACCCAAATGGCATATCACAGAGGCACGGCACACAGGTGTGAAGCTGTCGGTGGAGCTGAACCCGGGTGAAATCTAAGCATGATCATTCTTGAGGAACGGCTGGAATGGGATGAGCCACAACCAGATGGCTGCTGGAAATGGCCCTGCTGTAGTGACTCCATTCGCGCCAGAATATGTACAAGAATTTATTGCACAGAGTTCCACCATTCACAGAGTTCAGCTCTTTCCTTTATTGCTAAAATGTATAATCCACCCTTCATCTGCAAGGCATCCCAGAGTGGTGAACATAGTATTCTAACAAGGCAATAGAATAACAATAATATCACAGAACAAGAGGTAACAGAACTATTCAATCGGCAAACAGAGAAAGCCCATTCATTTTTAAAATTGAAATTTAAAATGCCTGAGTGCAGAGGAACATCCTGATTGGGCACTAAGAAGAAAGCAGGGTCAGCACCTAGCTATTTACCTTGGCAGGACTTTTCAAAGTCACCGTGCAATCACAGAAAAGGGGTCCTCACTTTGTAAATGCATGATAGGTTTCTCCCACCAGTGGTTTTCAGAGAAGATCCTTCTTTGAAGACTTTAGTACATGGGTGGGCTGGACACACACATGGTAGGCATGTCATGAGTGCAGCTGGCTGGAGCTGGGGGTCAGACTAGATGGCCCAGGAGACCCCTTCTGACTTGCTCTGTTTCTATGTTTCTATGTATTAATGCCCTCCTTCTAAGGGCCAGCAGCAGCCAGACTGAGGGTCACACAACCTAATTGTGTTATGGCATGACTGTAGCAGTTAGTTAGTTAGTTAGTTTAAAGCTTTTATAAACCATCCCTATACTAGCGCCTCAGGATGTTTACAACAAACAATAAGTAAAATAGAAATTAAAATAACACAACATGCAGTATAAAACACATTAAAACCAATTAAACATTAAAATAATGGGAGGATAAAAAGGTTTTCACCTGGCACCAAAAAGAAAGAAAGAAGTATTGGTGCCAGGAGAACCTCTCTGGAAAGTGTATTCCACATCGGGGCGCCACTGCAGAGAAGGCCCTCCTCTCATTCAAGGAGGGCTCCTGAAGAAGGACCTCCGCCTCAGATCTCAAGGGGTGGGAGGCACATAGGGAAGGAGGCGCTCCACCCTAGAACATGAAATGTGGGTTCCTGGTTCTTAGCTGGGTTGTAAGAGAAACAAAGGAACGCAGGGCTCTGGGGAGGATGGGATGCAGAGATCACGTCTTAACACCACCAAACCTCCTCTTCCAATTTGATGCTTAAGGCTGCATACCCTATTATAATTAATCTCAAGTACATGTACCTGAAATAGATGTATATTCTTGTGCTGTTTCCTTTTGCCTTTGCTGTATATATTTAATAGACTGCAAACTTCCTAACACTGTAAGCAGGGCCTATCATCTCACACTGTAACCCTAGGCCAGCCTTCCCCAACTTGGTGCCTTCCAGGCGTTTCGCATTTCAGCTTGCATCATTGCCAGCCAGCTATCTCCGAGGAATACAGATCGGTTTTTTCCACTTTTCTGTCATTTTTTAAAAATACAGGGTTGTAAGAATTTAGAAACCTAAGTAAACCATCTTCCAAGGGCAATCCATTATATGTTGTTGTGTATATACACTCACATCTTTCTCCTGCCACTTATCCATCCTTTGTCAGGCAAGTGGCACAATAAACATCAAATTGCCAACACAGTACTCATTACCGTGAATCAACTGAGAAATTGTAATGAGGTAGGTGAAGTTTCTGAAGTAGGCTTTAAATACAAGGTGTCTGGATTCTTTGATCCACCCAGTTTATACTCTTTCTATTTCATCAGGGATGGTAGATACTCAGGCTCAGCTGTGAAGGTTACAGAGAGGTTTGAATGGAGGATCCAAAAACTACATGCATAAAATCCTGCACACACAATGGCCATCATCATGCTATTATTTCTGATATCATAGAAACACAGAAACAGAGCGAGTCAGAAGGGGTCTCCTGGGCCATCTAGTCTGACCTCTGGCACCAGCCGGCTCCGCTCACGACATGACCACCATGTGCATGTCCAGCCTATCTTTGTACACCCTCATTGATGGGGCCTCAACAAGGATATCTCGGGGGAGAGATACAGTAATTATGGGAGATTTCAATCTCCCGGATATTAGTTGGGAGACTCACTCGAGGTGACAGCCAGGTCACGTTGCTTCCTAGAAGCTATAGAGGGAGGGTTTTTCACACAGAGGGTCCGAGAGGCAACGAGGGGGGGAAACATCCTTGACTTGGTCTTGACCAATAGGGAGGAGCTGATAGATGAAGTACAGATTAGGGGAGCTCTGGATGCGAGTGATCACTCAATCCTTTGCTTTGAGATTAGGGGACTGGGGACGTGCAGCAGGTCGAGCACTAGAAGCTGGGCCCTCAAGAGGGCCAACTTTGGCCAACTGAAGGCCAGACAGGTGAAAGTCTCCTGGGAAAGGTTACTGGAAGGTAAGCGAGTTGAGGAGGGGTGGATGGCATTCAAAAGGGAGGTTTTGGAGGCACATGCCTTGATGATACCTCTAGTCAGTAAGGTGGGGAGGCGGAGGAGAGCACCGCCATGGATGCAAAGGGAGATGGTTAGGTGCTTATTTCCATATCACCTGGAAATAAGTTAGGAAGCAACCATGTAATATCCGCTTAGGTCCACTGCCCATCTGGGCAATCTATCCCACCTGCTTCAGGATGCAGGAAGTGCTGGAAAGGGGACAGATATTTCCAAACAAGCACCAGACACAGCCATATGTTCAAGCGTAGAATACAGGCATGATCAATAAAGGATTTAACAACTTGGTCTGCACTTCCCAGTCTAGATCAACATTCTTAATGGATTTGGATGAACAGTAAAGTATTCATCACAGGCCTGGCTGCAGTATTTCTTTTATAAGAAAACAAATGCCAGTTTTATAGGTGCAGCCAGTAGGCTTCTTGAGATTTTCAAAGCATGTTTTCTAAAACACTGTTCTTTCCATGGAGGAACAGAACCTTAAAATATTCTGCATTCTGAATATTTCATGGGAATTAATGAATGGACCACCAAGCACCATGTCACTAAAGCCAAACCAGTGAGGTCTGCAGGGACTTTTCCACATTGTATGTTTCTGTTCATGGGAAGATACCATTTGACATCTAAGCAAACCGTTTATTTCTAACTGCTTACCCCATCATGTGAATGCATTGTGAAAGTCAGTGGTTTATCGCTACCAAATGGCTGACCACTGAAATACGTACGGTGCAAAGTTGTAACAGCTACAGAAAAGTCATGGAAGAGGCTCACTGCTGGCAACTGGGATTGTTCTAACAAAACCAAGCGATGTGAAGCCATGCCAGTCTATGCTCAGAGGTAGCTTGGCTGTGCCTCTGTTTGTCTCAATGGTGCAAGTATTTGATGGCTATATGGAGACATGAAAAGGCAACACCTCTGCCCCAGTCAAGCAAGCTGCACATTCAGTCCCCAAGAAGGCAGTGGTGCATCACAGAAATGAGCCATCTATTCCCGGACAATTCAAGTAAATAAACCAGGCTTTGCATTGCAGACCTTCCCTTGCTTGATTGTGGGATGGATGCCTCTTCAAACTTTTCCAACAAGTCTCTTCATACTTCCCTTTCCAACCCTAGGGCACTGTTTGTTCCACCAGTGGAAGAGAATGCCTGGCAGGACAGATTTCTAAATGCCCCCTGCAGAGACCTCCTTCATGCGCCGCAAATCAGCTCCAGAGGAGCGTGGGAGATGTCAGGGCAGATCTGGGACAGGCATGGGAGGTTCAAAGGGGGAGGACAGAATGAGTAAGTTGTGTCACATGAGCAGAGCTCTGCTCACACAAGAGTTGGAGCCAACGCCTAGATCTTTGTTTACTCCCATTTATTCAACCAACCCAAAGTAAGAGGGCACTGCCGGCCCAATCTGCAGTCTTGCAGACCTTGCTGCAGCTTTTGCCCAGCCTGAAGCTACAATCCAGTGCTTGAAAATGGGAGCTTGCTGAACAAATTGAACTAACCTCTGACTAAATATAGAAAGAATGGCCCTAGAAGTTTAGGCAAAGATGACTGAGACCCAGTCCTATTCATGATCACTTGGAAGTCAACTTCATAAATTCAGCAGGACCACAATCCTAAAATTTGTCTTGCATTCTGGAAGGTGGTGTTAAGGATGCTGAGGAAATCTGCAATGGATTCAAAAGGGTTGGATTTCTATGACTCGGACCTGCAGATTCCACAGTGTGAGTCACATGGCTTCGCATGCCATTTTTTCCCAGAGGGTTTGCACAAATGCACAGTCACATTAATGCATATTAATTATGGCAGCTGATGGTGCAAAAGAAGCCTCACATTATGTGAACCGAGGAAAGCACGTTCATATAAGTGACATATAAGCAGAAACCAGTTAGGGGCTGCAGTGAGCTGAAATACATCATCCTTCACTTCCAGATTCTGGAACCAACATGGCAGCTCTGCTTTTAACAGGAGGGGTCTCCTGACTTTTACCTCCAGTATTAAGAGCAAGAAGATCCCACTGCAAAATCCCTATCCCTGTGTTTGCAACTGCAAAAACTCGGCCTTATCTGCTAATAATCTAACCATGGACTCTCTGAAGGCCACTTTTCACTCATTTATTTGGTTTGAAGTTTGAGCAATATCAACAGTTAAATTGCAAGTAAGCCTGGCTGGAGCAGAGCTGCAGGTTAGTGGTGAAGACAGACTGCCCACACATGACTGGTGCATCTTTAAAAAGTGAAAACACCAGCCTGTGAGCCAATGTAATGAAGGCTTCGCCATCCTCTACCTTCCAGCACCTTTTCCTTCCAGTCACTGCAGCCTATTTTAGACTACAGAGAAGCAAGCGTGCTTGCATTTCCTTTGCATTCTTTATCAGAGCATAGCTGGAAACTTCTAGACCTCCAAATGGTTTTCAAAGACCTTCTTTAGATGACCATGTACATTATTTTTGCTCTGAATGGCACAGCTAATGCTTCTCACCCCACAACCCCACAGTCAGTCCATGCTTCCCAACTGCTTCTACATCCTGAAAAGTCAAAGCAAAAAACAAAACGGAAGCCAAGTCTTTGCCAACCAGAATTGAAAGAGCAGGTTACATGTCTCTCCATATGTTTTGGACTGAAACTCCCATTATGCACATCCAGCAGTCCAAAGCACAGGGATTATGTGAGTTGTAGTCCAAAATACCTGATGGGCACTTGATTGGAGATGTCTGGCATTCATCTAGACTTGTGTTCCTAACCTGGTCCTCTCCTGGTTCTGGGCTTCAAATCACACCAGCCCTAGCTAGCATAGCCAATGGCCAGGAATGCTGGGACCTGAAGTCCAAAACATCTGGAGGGAACCAGGCTGGGGAAGGGTGTCCCAGACCATGTATCAGATTGGCAAGGGCTGTCTGTATATATCTATCTTCCATAACAAGGTATTTTCCAGAGGTTTTGGACTACAGCTCTCATCCACCCCAACTAGTATGGTCAATGGACTGAGATTATGATAGATACAACCCAAAACTTCTGGAAGGCCCTTGCTTGGGAAGGCTGGTATGTATACTGTTGGATACCAGAGCACCTAAAATAACACTCTTGCTTGTGCTGCCATAATATGAATAGTATCATTCATCCTTAATCAAGTGCCATGTTTTCCAGTATGGTTCAGTCATGAGAATTTCCTGGTTGAGAAAATCAAACTTGTCTAGCCCAACTGTTTATCCAAGGAACAGACACTATATTTGTGACATTGTTTGCTCAGATATGGGAACACCTATTTACAATTGATTAAGGCAGCCAGCACCCTTTTGGTACAGTGAAATGGACGGCCAAATTACAGTTGCAGTAATTTTCTCTTCTGCTGGAATGTTGCATTCTCACATGTCCAATAATTCCATTAAAACGTATTGTGTGTTAGACAGAGGCAGGATGGAAGGAGAGATTGTGGAATTATGAAGTCTGCTTTTAAAACAGAATGTGGGAAGCAATTCTAGACTTAACTGCACTAACTCTTCTAGGGATATACCAATTTAAAATTGTTCTGGAGAATATAAGCACCTGTTTACATTACGAGAATGTGGGCACCTATAACCAAAAATACAGGATCAAGGATTATTTGTTTCTTTCTCCCAGCAGGACCTAGTACTGTGTAATACAGCCTTCCATAGCATGGAAGAAACTGGCAGTCATCTGAGTGGGATGGTATAAATGCATATCCTGCAACAGCAGGGGGCTGGACTCAACCACCATTCCACAATTCTATGAGTCTAAGGTCCCCTTCAGATGTTTTGGACTTCACCTCCCATCAGTCCCAGCCAGCACAGACAATGGTGAAGAATCCTGGCTTCATCCAGTGAAGTGTGCAATTCCTGTCTTGAGGTTCAGGCTTGATGGATCACTTGCAGTCGTGCTTGTTAAAAAAAACATTCCCAATTTTCCAGGATTCTTAATTGCATGAAGAGCAGCCACACTTATTGGATGCTCTCCTATTCAGAGTCTAGACAACAAGCAAAGATATAGATGAACAGGATTCCAAGGTGTAGGCTCCTATTCCTCGATCTGAAATTGAATCATAACCCCTAGTTTTTGTATAATTGCAATCATTGCACCAGAAAGGAAATACTGGAAGCTGACTTCTTTCTAAGTATTCTTAAAATACTTCCGGACTCAATGGCCTTATGCAGTGGCTTCTTCATATGTATCTCTCAGTTGCCTTCATCCTGAATCTACCAGCCATGCTGTACAAGTGCTTCTGCATTCTAATATGTTAGGATAACACTGTTTATCAGCCAAGTTTTTTGTTTTTTTTAAGAAAATGCTCTGAGCATGTGCAGTGTTGTCTTTCACTCCTTCTCTGTGGGTGCAGCCCCTCACTGATAGGGGGTGCTGACCTGAGGGGCTCTGGACTTTGGCTCCACAGTCCAGTTCTAATTGCAGGACTGGAGCCATTCTAATATTACCAGACTGGTATAGAAAGGGACCACGCGAAAACAGCTCCAAGCAACGCAGAGACCTCAGAGCAGACTTGCTATTTAAATGGAGTAGCAAGGAAAACTTGCTCAAAGCTCACAGAACAGAACCCAGCTTGACTGTTGGTGGCATGAATGCAGGGTCAGAACGGGCTGATCTACATGAGGGATTTAGATGTTGCTATACAGAGGTGGCTTGAAGCAGGCATCTCAACATGTGTGAAGCACCCCACAACTAAGTTGAACAAGCCTCCTGCTTTACAGAGGGCAGTTTTCTATTTGGAGATGACAGTCCTGTATTTGAACAAGTCCTCTGAAGAGCTGCCCAGACCAAGTTTAAAACCTAAAGGGCAAGTTCACATGGCATGCTAAGCCTGACAATGGACCACGGTTACTGTTACTCCAGGCAGATGAGTCTCTGTTTGGTGGCTTTGGGTGGTTTGTTTCTTCCTCAGTTCTTCCCAGTCCTCCAGGCTACATGGACCTCCTGGCAGAATTCCTTGTTTCCTCATTCCCCGCATTAGCACCCTGTCTGTAATAAAGGGTTGCTGGTTTGTGAGGAAAAGTCCCTCAACCACACAGATGTCAGTTTTCAAGCCCTTAAGGATATGGGAATGTGTTCCGAGACTTTTAATTTCAGGTTTAGATTCAGGCCCAAGTGCACATGACCACAATACTGCCTGCCTGCATGGAGTCCAGTTAGCCCAGGGGTCTCAAACTCAACTCACCTGGGTGCCGCTGGAAGGAGAGTCTGGGTGAGGCTGGGCCGCATCAAGTATTCCACCCCCGCAGTGGTGGTGGGCTGCTCATCCCGCGGCCGGCCCGGGCCCCGCCGGGCCCGTGGGCCATGAGGTTGAGACCCCTGGGTTAGCCGCATCTCCTTCCTGTCAAAGTCCATGTCAATTTCTTCTTCCATTTTGTCGCTTTCTCACTGAAAGTAACACACACACTGGCATCACACTGCAAAGGGGAAACCTGTTTTGAGGCCTTGTGAATGCAGGGATATGTTGGCAATTCTTTCTTAGGGTCTTGAGCAAGTCCGCAAGACTGCCCTGCCCGTCTCTACTTAGCGAAGCAAGCCAATATTCCCCTCTTGCCAAGGTCAGTCTCATCTTTCACTTCATCCTCAGCTTCTAGGTTTCCGATGCTTGTGATGGGTTTTTCTTTGTGAATGCCGCTTCAGGTTCTACCGAACAATTCCCACCCTAGAGTCTTCTGCTCCGCAATGGCCAGCCTTGTCAGGTCCAGTGTCCACTGCTTCAAGCATGCAGCTTTCCTCCTCCGGCCCCTCTCAGGTGTACATTATGGTTATTTATTTATTTATTTAAAACATTTCTATGCCACCCCCATCGCAACAAAGCCTCGGGGCTGCTCACAAAAAATACACAAACACATACATAAACAATAACAATATAACAATTTAAAAGAAAAAAAACATTTAAAAACATGTTTAGAGAGTAGCGTGCGGAATTGCTCAAGGTATGTGAATTTCAGGACAGCCTATGAGGCGGATCATTAAAAATAAACAAACTGCTTAGCAAAGCGGTAAATGGGCAGAAACTGTGCACATTTAATGGCACAGCGGTAAAACGGAAGGGGAAATTGCTCAAAATTCCTAACCACGGACTTTTATCTCTATTGATCAATTTGTCCTGATCGTTTGAAAATATGGGCAGCCACACTCTGAAAGAGAAGAAAAGTTTTAAAAATGCCAAGAGTCAAAGAAGGAACGGGAGGGTCAGAGTCAAAATTAAACGATGCAGGAAGAGAATCAGAGTAGGAGTGAACGAGTAGCTGCTGCTTCATTTCCATGTGAAGTGGCGGCGTAAGAATGAAAGGACCGGGTGGGAGACGTCCCAGTCCGCATTGGCAGGACACGAGCAAACCCCTTCGGAGCGGGCGGCCGGGAGAAGTAGAAACAAGAAAGCAAAGCGCTCTTAGAAAAGTCGCCAAGTTTCAGAAGCTGGCGACGCTATTCGGGAGTCCAGCTCCGGGCTGCATGCGCGGGCCTTTGTCCCCACGGCTGGAGAGGCACGTGCGCAACGGACGCCACCGCGATTCCGACCCTGGCGAGCGAAGGGCTTACCTGGGTCCGGCGACGCGTCTGCGGAGCGGCGCTTCAGCTCGCGGAGCGCGGCCGAGGGGAGAGAGGCGGCCTGGCGAGCGAGGCGCCGGCTGGCAAAGCCCCGGGCGGGGCGGGGTCACAGCTGGGCGCACCGGCCGGGCGAGGAGGTGCCAAGGCGGGCCCGCGCCGCGCTCCTAGGTTGCTCCGGCCTTGGATGCGGCAGAAAGTTACGGGAAGGGTAACGCTGCGCGGGACCTCTGCGCGCTCCCTCGCTGTGGCTGGATCGGGCCCTCCGCAGCCTTCGCCCTTTGCTGTTCTGCAAAAGGCAGCGCCTCCTACAAATACGAAAAAAGTTTAAGCTCCTGCGGCAGTTCTCAGGGATGCAGTGAGGCAATTTCAGACTGGGGTGGTGGGCAGTTTGTGGCTCCTCCAGACAGGCACTTAAATGACTCGGGGTTCTATCCACACATGACAAATCGGCATATGCTACTTTATAACTATATAGGCAAACTTAGAAAAAATATGAGGGTTTCATGAATTTTCATAGGCGGTAACTCTGGCCATATAATTGCTCATCCAAATAATCTCAGATAGTAAGAAATGCTTCTGTTAATTTGCCCCCTGCCCCAGAACTTCTTACACCAATGGGAAGCTTAAGCAGCATGCAGGGAAAGATCTCCCATCTGGAAACCCCTTAATGACTGCCCCCTGCATAGTAATGAAACTGAGTAAAACACCCTTCTTTTGGCACCAGCTTAGGGCTCTGTGGATCAGATCTTTGACCTGTTGGAAAAGATTCAGGAGCAGAGTCCTGGCAACCCTGAACTCCAGGTACTGTAGGACTACTACTTCCATCATCCCTAGCCAGCATAACTGATACTGAGGGTTGTTGAGAGCTGCAGCCCAAAACAAGTTGCCAGGCCTGCTTTCAAATTCTAGCCTTACCGCACAACCTTAAGCTTGTTTAGAGAGAGAAAAAGCCCTACGATTTTGGAACCGAAGAGCCTTTTCTTTCTAAGCATGTGTAGGATTGCACCTTAATGGTGTTGCCTCCTGCCCTCCAGACCTCAATGTGTGTTACATCAGCTGTGAAGTCCACACCCACACAACTAGAATTTCTTCTCCTGCTTCAAAGCCATTTCCCACTTTGCAGCTGCTTCTGATATGCAAGGTGGGGGCAGGAGGTCAAGTGGGAGCTGTTTGCAAACCTGATCACAAATATCCTCTGAGCATGTGCAGTTTTGCCTGTTAAGCTCCCTGAAAGCATAATGTCATCATGACTACAGGAATCCAATGGATTTGTCTTCCATGGCTCTCATGTCTTTGAGAATAAATGCATTCCTAGAAGGCAGGGACGGATCATATTTGAAAGGAAAAAATAACACTCTGCTTCTGCAGCCATGTCTGTGCCTAGTTAGAGGCTCCCTGATCCTGAAACCCTCCAAAAAAGAGGAGCAGCAGAATCCCGGGAGGGCACCAGCATCCCCAGGGCAGTTTGCCTGCTGCTCTCTTGGGGTTCCTCGGTGATGGAGGTTTGTGCTGAGGCAATGGATTTCAATCACAGTGCCAGTTTTGGAGAGCAAAAGAGTCTGACAACAGCCTTTGTCTTCTTATGGAGGGTGTGGTTTAAGTCCAAAACAACAAGTGTTTCCCTGGAAGGGACAACAGACAATGCCAAATCATTGTTGCATCTGGCTGACTGCTGAGCTGCAAGAATGCACGCAAGTATGAGCCATGCCTTTCATGCATGCACAACAGGGCTTGCTTCTGGGAAGAGCTGTTGCCACTCATTAGATATTTCACCTGCCTATTTGATCGCGTTAATGATCATGTCCCAATTCTAAGCAGTTTGCAACGATATATATTCAATTATTTATTTAGAGCTATTTTTTATCTGACTCTTCAGCCAAAAAACTTCTAAGAGCAGCTTCTAATCAATCAGTAAAAAGCAAGAGTGAGTGCCTATAAACTTACAATCTGAAAATGATGCACCACAAAAGGAAAAAGTTATAGGGAGGGAAGAGGAAAAAGCAGGTGCTCCTTCATCAGGGTGGTGAAATGCCCCCTGCTTCCCATCTCATCTCCCTCTGTTGCAGCCTGCATAAACGGGTGCTAGTGGTGAAAACGGAGGGAGGCAGCTGATGGAGGCAGGTCTCATAGAATGGGCCTGCACCCTCTGCCTCCTGGGTATTGAGACGGAGTGGCGACTTGAAAGCAGATCTCCTCCCTGACAAGTTGGTGCCAAAAGGGTGCAGGATTCAGGCCTGCACATATTGGCATATGTTCCAAAGAGAGTGCAGGTGTGTGTGCCTTTACGGGAACCTGTCTTCATGGACAGGAGGAAGAAAGGGACTGGATTTCAGAATAAAATCTTAGGCAGAAAAAATCAGCACAAGGGTAGCAGGTGATTACGTAAATGGGGGCAAAAAGCCTTCTAATCCTGGGAGATCAAGAGTCCCTAGAGAGCAGGGCAGTGTGGCAGATGATCTTGCAGCATTTGGGGGCTTCAAATTTGGGGTTCCAACCCCCACGGAATGTCCGTGAGCCCCTTTCTCACTTTCACTTGGGGAGCGACCGGTGGACATACCTGTGTATGACGGAAGAGGTATCTGAACCCTCCCCTGTGAAAACCGGTCCCCTGAAGCACAGTCGATCGTTGAAGAATGGGAGAGCCCCTGGAGTGGGAGCGGAGCCGGAAGGCTGGCCTGGTGGCCTGTTCCAATGGCTACAGCTTGCCTCCAGCGTCAAAATCTTGCCACTCAATAACACAAGCAGGATATTTGGGGGTTTCCATCGGGTTGGCCCGTAAAACAGATATGCTTTGGAACTGCTCCAGCAGGGCTGCAATGTTCTAGCTGCCTTACATAGGGACCTGCATAAGAGCCCGTGGAGGGGGCTAGGAGTCTATTCACCGATGACATCCCAAGGATGCTTCCACCGGTCACACCCCGGGTGATACTGAGAAGGGGGCTCATGGACATTCCTGCCATGCTGGGGGCAGGAAGCATGGCCTGCAGTCAAGATCTCACTTCGTGCATTTATGGGGAGGGGCTGGGGGTTCAGCAGAGCTGCCTGCATCAGGCCTCTGGTCTTTCCAGCCCAGTGCGATTTGCTTTGATTGGCAGCGGCTTGCCCCGGGTTCAGAGCATCTGTTCTGCCACTAAGCCTCAGCTGTCCACCTCCTCACACTTCCTACCATGTTTTGCAAGTCCTCTTCAGAAACGGGGTGGTGTCATTGAACAGATGGAAGGAAGGAAATCAACTGTGGCCAAACTGGCAGGAAGCAGCCAGTGATGCCGATTCTCTCTGTTTTCCTAGTCACAGACTGGGTTGTGCAACGCATGTCACAGTGAAGCCAGAGCAATTCATGCACAGGGGCCTGTTTGAGGGCAGCACGCCACCTCATCAACCCAAGGCTTGTTGTTGGGGTTATTGGACCCATGATGGGTTGTTGTTGCATCCGAACTTGGGAGAGCAACTAGCTGTCGAATCAGAGATCACAAAAAGTGGTCTCTAGAAACAAGGGAAGGAGAAAACCGCCACAGCAAATGCAGAAGGGCTTATGATTACGGCAGAGCGGGGAGGAACAACTTGGTCCTGCCATGAACTCCCCTGGAAAGTCAACAGGAGGGCTGAGGGGAAGGTGTCTGGGGACAACCTGAAGCTTACTTTTCTGCTGTGTGTGCTCTGTGGAGAGAACCCTGCTTAGCATATTCACAGGGCGGGTTTCCATAACATGCAAACGTGTAGATAACAGTTGCTGCAGGTGTGTCTGCCTACTTTGTAGCTCTGATGAAGAGCAATGGGTCAGAGTGCAGGCCTAGGAAAATGCCTTCTGAAATTCAAGTGACTCAACCGGTTTTGCTTTCTGCAGCAATTAGCAGGAAGCATAATTTAATTTTCTTCTGCTGTAGAGAGGGAAAAAGTCTCAATTGATCTCAAGGAAACCCATTTTGTCCTGCAAGAGAGGCTTTGCGGTGGGATCAGCAGCAGTGGCAGAAGATTGGATCTTCCCCTCCTGGTGGAAGGTGCTCCCAGTCTGAATGGGGACCATGCAGATTTAACCTAGAGTAAAAAAGATTACCCTCGGATGGATCCATGCTACACAAAATATAACATGTATTTTGACTCTCAGAGACATCATACTGCAGGAGAAAGCTTTTTCAGCAGAAGTATTGCGAGATAAATTGCCAGGCACAAAAAGCATTACTTTCATATCACTCCAGTCAAAGCTTCGTCTCAAAACCAATGCTGAACAGAATAGCGCCTCAGCATATTCACTCACAACTCAGGCCTAACAGTTACTCCCTTGCATCTATAGCTGGTTGCAAGACATGGTAGCAGAACAAGAGGAGTGTTAAAAATAGTCTGGGAAACTGATATTGGGGAAGAAATTGCAGATATACCGTGGCATGCATGCCAGGAAAAGAACCACTCAAGTCTGTTCCAGCAGTGATTAGAGAAACACATTCAAGCATCATGCACAGATGGTATCTGACACCTGAGATTAAAGCACATTAACTCACATCTCTCCTCAGACTGCGGGAGAGGTTGCCATATAGCATTCCTATGAACGGGCCCAGCTTTGCTCTGGTTGGACTAACCCTTTCAGCAGAGCCGTCGAGCAAACTTGTGCAAGGGTCAGGTTGGGTTGCATTGTGGCCACTCATCCACAGGCAGCGACATCCTTTGGCCTCCCGGTCCTGGTCCCTGCTTGGCACACCCCAGAGCACAGGAGGGGAGAGCCTGTCCATGCCAGGGGCGGGAGGGCGGCTGCGTCACAGCGGAGGGAGAAACAGGCGTAACACCCGATGGCCAGCCGCCTCTGGCTTCAGACCGTGTGGGGTGCAAAGTGGTGCGCAGGTCTAGGGTACTGCCCCTCGCCATTGTGCCTCTCCCTGAAGTCTTCAGGCAGATGGACCCAGTTAAGGGTGCGGCCCTTTCCCCCCGAAGCGTATGCGCTTCTGAATTAAGCAGCTTACCAGCCTGCACTGGCACTGCGCCTGGCACTCTGCATTCGATCTAGATGGCTGCTTTTCGTCTAGATTTAGGGTTTTGGGGGAAGTGGAAGGGAAGGGTGCCAAGTAGGGTGCCAGCAGCCTCCCTGGCCCCACCTGCTGTGCCTGTCCTTCTCCCCACCTTCCTTCCAAACTCAAAGAGCAAACCACACCTTCACGGTGGGGCCCTCCTGCTGAAAAGGCAATCACCTGGAGCACCTGAGGCTTCTGGTCTGCCCTTTCAACCTGGTGCTGTGTCCCCCAACCCTTTAATTTAGGTTTGCCCTCCTCCATATCAGTTCGCTCACTAGAATTCTCCACTAAACTTGAAGCTGTCTGAATCTCATGGACCGCCTGGCTGATCCTGGGTGCATTGGCCTTGTCATTTTAGCTACACACGTTTGCAGTTGTTTTTCAATTGACTCAGAATCTGATTCCAGAACCCTTGAACGGTCTTTTATAGGAGCAGTGGGCCCAATCCATACACAACATTCCTCTTCTCCTTGCTTCCCAGAACACTCCTCTTTTCTCTTGCCAAGGCCCAGTTCTTTTCACACCAGTTCCCAGGGGGCGTTCTGGGGGTCTCAGCCTTTGTGCTCTGAGCATCGAAGCTGAAGGAACTTGATGCTTGGACTCCAAACCAACCAACCAACCAACCAACCAACCAACCAACCAACCAACCAACCTCTGGTCTCCCAGATGACTTGGGAAGCCCACAGGATTGTGTCCTAAATTAATTCAGAGCAAGTAATGCATTTAAAAAACAAAGCAACCCTGTGGAGCATACCCGCAGGGTCCACTTAATAAACAGGCAAAGTTACAAGAGCTTCCATTTCATGGTCTTGGTGCTATGGTACTCCAGACAGAAGGGCAAGCAGACATTCATCCTCTTTTGCAGATATGGAGAGCTAGTGAACATGTACAAGTGTTTTGGATAGCCATTTTCAATTATTTTTCTCAAAGATAGAAACAAACAGTTCATGGCACCCCATTATTAGCCCTTCTATTTTTAGTGACACACAAAAGCCGCTGTTACATAAAGGCCTAATTTTATTATTCTTGTTATCAAACAGAATGATCATAAACATGAAACTGGAAAAGGAAAACAGGGTCCTCTGGCAATGGATGGATTATGAAAATCTGGTAAGTCGTCCTTGCCTGCCAACTAGCACAACATAATCAATTGATCAGAGGGCAATGAAGAAGGACTCTCTCCTAGACATTTACTTCCCCTTCATTGCATGAGCTGCCCTATTTTTGGAAGCGTATAATAACTGGGAAGACGAAGAGTTGAAAGCTGGTCATTTTGTGGCTGCGACAGAGAACACCATTTATACAAGTGTACATTCAGAAGCAGTTCTGAAATATGTATGGAACCTGCAATGCATCCTGTTGCATGCATTGTGCAGAGTTAACTTTGTGCTTTTCTGTTATTGTCTTGTGTTTTAAATAAAATACTTGTTTACAAAAAGAATGTATCAGTCCCCTGCAGCATTCTGACTCTGTCTTGGTCCTCAAGAAACTGGGAAGATTATATGTTTAAGGTGAACCTTATGTTTTCAAAGCATGTCCTTAGGTAGTTAAGAAGTGTCCTTCTCAAACTGTGGACAGGGGCAGGGGTGGCCTATCATTAGGTGGGGTGAGGTGGCCACATATCACTGCAGATGGTGGGAACAGTAGAGAACATGAGTCCTTCATTTGAAGCATGGTCAGAAAACAGTTTTGTATCCTCTGAATGCTTGTCTCATCCTAGTAGGGATGTAAGGATTTTGTTAAACCGTTCCATTTGTGTTTCATGGATAGCCCTTTGTTCCATTTTCTGCTGATTCAGAGAACTGAAATTTTTAGCTGTTGTACGAGAATTTTCTTTCAACTGAGCACTGGAGCTAATGCACATTGATGCAAGGGTGAATTTGCACAAATCCTTCCCCCAAAACAAAGCAAAACTAAACTAAAACTAAACTAAACCAAAAACAAAGTTCCACAGGTCTGTGGGAGTTGTACAACCTAGAAAAGTCGGCTTCAGTGTGGAATCCACAGGTCAGATTTATAAAAAGCAAAACTCCTTTTCATTGTCTGTGAATTTCTCCAACATCCCCCAATCTAAGTCCATGTTGGAAATGCAGTTTCTCTTTTATCCACCCCACCCACACCTTTTTAAATTAAAGCTGGTGCATTTCCTTCTTTGGGGTGATGTGCAAGTGGCCACCCTACCTGAGAAGCAGTGGAAAGGGATGAAATCTCTCTGGGTCATGCTTGCCCTTCACCCTCCAACCCTCAAGTGGAGCACAGGATGTTTTCTCATCACCAACAACCCAGTAAAAATCAGCTTCTAGTGCACTTCATTTTTCTAAAGAAAGGTGGTGGGGATACATCTTGCCTTTCAGTTGAGGTAGCAAATTCTCATGGATTGTCCCTGGCCTGATATACAAGTTCTGTGATATTACCAAGCCGTGTGATTCTTAGTTTCTTAGATTCATAGAATAGTAGGGTCAGAAGAGACCAAGAAGGATATTGGGTCCAACCCTTGCTGGAGCAGGACACCAAGCTCTTCTTAGATGGTTCCACTATATGTGAAGAAGGAAACGTTGCTTTTCAGTTTAACCTGCAAACTGAATTAAAAAGCACTGCTGTTGTAGAAAACGTACACATCTGCTTAAAGTTTCAAATGACGTGGCAGATGTCACAGAGAATTGATTTATTGGCCTTCTCTTTTTATGCCATGCACTGTTTAAACTCTGCATGATATAAAAATGTCATGATTGGTAAGGAGGAGAAAGGGGTGGGGACAGGGAAACGGGATGTGACTACCAGAAGAATCACACAGGGTTGGACTGGGAAGCCAAGAGCGTCAGATTTTGCTTGCAGGGCTGAGGTTTAGCAGTCCTGGTTTGAACGATGGATAGATTAGCCCTAAAACAGGAAAAGATCTATGCCTGACGGATAAAACGATGTTCATGCACAGAAGAAGAACTGCTGCAAAGGGAAATATGAATGGGGAAAGAAACTGCAGCACAGTCCTCTGCATGTTTACTCAGAAGTAATGGCCATTGTGTTCAATGGACTTTGCTAGTCTCAAGCTAGCAGGCATAGGATTGAAGTATGACATGCATTTCGCTGACCATTATTTGCTCAGCAGTCCCACAGCATCTAGTGAGTCGATATTTTTTTCATTCATTTATGTTGCTAAGACTGCAAATATGATCTCCAAACTTAAGGCTCTGTATTCATCAGTAATTGTCTCTCTCCATCTGCTTCTCTGTACACCCATTTCAATTCATCCCATATGGAATTAGAAAACAAAGGGACGGCTTGTTTCTTCATGAAGGAAAGCACCTACTTGGTGCGTTTATAGGAGTGTGGGGAACAAAACTCCAGGGATTTAGCCACAGTCAGTGGCAAAGGCAAGGTCAGTATGCAGAGGGAGGTTCAGAGAAGAGTGAAGTTAGCAGGGGGACGGCACAGCAGGAGCTGAGACAGCTTTGGGTTTTGGTACTTACCCCTCTTGCTCATTTCTGGGTTTGGGCCAGATCTCCTCTTGCCAGGTTGAAAATCAAACAAAGTTAACCATCAAAGATGAGCTTTCAAATGCCAGAACTCTGTTATTGAGTGTCTTCTCTCTGTTCTGCTTGGACGGTATTGGGAGACGCAAATGGGAGAAAGATAAGGACAGTGTCAGGGAATCTCGAAATACCGTTTGGGGGAATGTGTGCTCGGAATCACGGGGAGATGGATTTCATTATGAACCTCAGCGGTTTATTGGATTGAGCAGGGAAACCATACTTTCAACAGTGTTGTTGGGTAGAGGCCAGACCAACCACAAGCTTCCAGAACATATACAGAGTGTTTTATAGAGTTTGAAACACATGGGCCCAGTTGCTGGATAGTTGATGACAAAATAAGGGCAAAAGAATGTGAGAGATCTGCAGAGGAGACTTAATACAATACTGTTTGATTACAGGAGATTGTTATGTCAATCATGGGTCATTGCTGGTCTTGGCCATCCATGTGAATTCATCAGACCAGGTTGCCTGCTGCTAGTAGATTAGCAGCACAAAAGCCTCGATGCAGTGAACTGTACAACTGAATGTGGCATCCAGTTTCTGTCTCTTAAAGTAACAATGATACTAAACAGTAACCTGGCTTGGAATTGGGGTGCTTTCTGAGAAAGGGGTGCAGGTTTGATTTTATAACACATAAGCAACCTTTTTCTACCAGGATTTATCTGAATTCTCCCAGCAACAGCAAACACTGCAGTCTTTGAAATGTATATGGGCAGGTCCTCCCAGGAAGCAGGGTGAAGCCCCTGTCCCAGGCAGCGGTGTGGCTGGAGTAGTGAACTGTGCCGCTCAGGAAGGCCTGCCATGACTGATACCCCCAACAGGTGCTGCAGAGGCTCTCCTGCCATGGCGGTTGCCCCAGTGGGGCTCTTAAAGCAACAGACAGGCAGTGGCTGGGCTCTCAAAGAGGTTGCATTGGCTGCTCCTTTCAGCCATAGCAGCAATAAAGGTAAGGGGAAGATGTGGGGTGCAATGAGGCCAAGGGGGGCGGTGCATCTGAGGCAAGGAGCCAGGGTGGAACTGGGGGAAAAATGCGACAGTGGCAGGATAACTTGTGCCATGACTGGATGTTGGCATCATACGAAGTAGGTGAAACAAAAGGAAGGCATTGAAGAACGTATGTTTTGAAAGACCCATGGATGCCTTGACTACCTTTAGTGGATTACCCAGGCAGATCAAGGAGCTGAAGGCTGCAGGCACTGGTGATGAGTTCCGAGCTTTCTTTGCCGGATGGGAAACGCAGCGAAGTGCCAAGCAGAAACTTTCCAGGTCTGGCCTGCCCCATTTGAGACACACCAGCCCAAAGCAGCTGGCCAGCAATGTACTGCCACTTGCTGGGTGCTTGACCGTCAGCCTGCTTTTGCAGTCATGGCCCGAGCATCACTCCATCGGATGGCCGGCCGTTGAGTGTCACCAGGAGGAAATCCATCAGTGAAGACTGGACACCAGTCTGCCTAATTGGTGATGCCAATGCACATGCGTGGGAGGAAACATGGAAATAGATGCTGTTACTTAAGTAGAGCTACATTACATTTTCGCACGGTGGGCTGGGGTGGTGGTTGTGTCTGGGCAACTGTCAGCCTGCACCGTCTGTAGTTGTGTTGCTCACTGGATGGACAACTTCACCTCTCCTGGGCTCTCCCTTCTTATGGTGCTTTACCTTTATACAGGACTTGAACTGGGTTGCCCTTCAAACAGAGGACTGTCCTCTGTAAAGAAAGACACTCGAACACATAACACCATGATTTCATCCTCCATCTACAGTCTAAATAGTTCTCAAAAACAGTCTTTGTTTGAATGGTGAAATGCCAATCCTACCTTTCTGAAATCACAGCCTGGTCCACACGGGCCACTTTTCGGCTGTGCTTCACCACCATGGCTTTTTCTTCTTGTCCTGCACCATCTGACCCTGAAGGGAGTCCTGCAAAGCTGTTTTGATACGTGTTGGTTATGGTAATTATTGTTTTGTAATATTTTGGTTGCTTCTAATAATGGTAAGTATCCTATCAATACCGTGATGTTTTCTTTCTAATGGCTTATTTTAATGAATCACTGGGGCTGCAAACATTTTGTAAATAGGCACAATATTTATCTTTCAATCTATTTATTTCCCTAGCTTCTGCATTGTCTGAGCCAGACTGAAGAAAGATCTCATCCTTTTGGATTGATTATAGTCCTTCAGTTATTTTGAGTTCCCTTTGTTTATCCTATAATTTCTGAGTTTTAGAACATTTTCTTGTCAGGTTCCTTAAGCTTTTTTTCTGCTGAGAGTAATTTTAAATATAAATTAATGTTTAAATGATTTAGACTGAAGTCACGCATTTGCAAAGGCCTCAGCTGGTGACAATGCAGCTGGCAGTCTTCAGTTTTTGCAACTCCAGCATTTGAAAGATCTGTTGCTCAGACAAGGGACAAGTGATTACGGAAAACAGAAGCACAGCAGGGGGGAAATTTATCTCTAGGGGAAGGAAGTTGGAGGAGCTTGTGACAGCGAGGCCCGTGAGAGCGCCATTCACAGGGTACCTTGGCAGGCTCTGGATCCGCAACTCTCCATGCTGGCTCTTTGGCAGCCTGCTGGCATTCACATGAATCAGGCCTTTATTCCCTGAGCCACTCAGTCAGCCACTGCCCACCAGCCATGCACAGTGGCCTGGGAGGTGCAAAACCACCCTGTTTTTGCCATTTCAGGCATGCAGGCAGACTTGGGTGGCTACTTATGAACCACAGAAAATGGCAAACGTAATTTGCAGAACATTTGCATTTGCCAACACATATGTGTGGATGCGCATTTAGAAAATGTATTGTAATTAGAATAAAAATGCCACAATAGTAGCAGCAGTAGCAGTGTTGTTGTTGTTGTTAATAATTCATTTATTTAAAACTTTTCTAGACCATCCCTTAACGTGGTCTTGGGATGGTTTAACAATAAGACAATATAAAATAAAATATTTATTATTTTACCATACTGTGAAAACTGTGGTCAATTGACCTGCAGGTTAGCCTGTTCACTGTATTTTCCAAGTGTTAACTGTGGATGGGCAATTTATATTGGATTTGGACAGGACAGTGGAGGACTGTCCTTTGTAAAAGGGACACTTGGCCATCCCAAACAGGAAGCAGGCTTTGTTCTGGTTTTGTCATGCTTTGCTGTGAATTGCTTGAATTATGTGAACTGCTTTGATAGAATCCTGAATCAGATTATTATTATTATTATTATTATTATTATTATTATTATTATTACATTTCTATGCCGCCCCTTGCCGAAACCTCGGGGCGGCTTACAACATGATAAAATACATTGAAATACAATAGTACATAATAAATTACCATTAAATATAAAAATACAAAAAAATACATTGATTTACAAATACAAAATTAAAATTATCAGTATAAAATAAAAATATAGGAGGAGAAAGAGAAGGAAGAAGAAGTTGCCCAGGCCAGATCATATGTTTTAACAATTGAAATGATGTTTAAATAAAAAGGTCTTTACCTGGCGCCGAAAAACCAGTAACGACGGTGCCAGGCGGACCTCTTTGGGGAGTGAATTCCATAGGTTGGGCGCCACCGCAGAGAAAGCCCTCCTCCGGGTACTTACTCTCCTAATTTCTTTCATGGAGGGTTCCCGGAGAAGGGACTCTCCCGCAGATCTCAAAGGGCGGTCGGGCATATACGGACGTAAGCGCTCGTTCAGGTAGCCAGGACCCAAGCCGTTTAGGGCTTTGTAGGTCATAATCGACACCTTGAATTGGGCCCGGGCTTCAATGGGAAGCCAGTGAAGCTGATGGAGGACTGGAGTCATGTGAGCATAACGCCCCATCCCCGTCAGCAACCTGGCAGCTCTATTTTGCACCAATTGAAGTGTTCGGACTGTCTTCAGGGGAAGCCCCACGTAAAGCGCGTTACAGAAGTCTAGGCGGGAAGTCACCAGCGCGTGTGTCACCGTCGCCAGGCAGTCGTACTCCAGGTAGGGGCGCAGCTGATTAATCAGCCGAAGCTGAAGGAAGGCGTTCCTCGCTACCGCTGTCACCTGAGCTTCCAAAGAAAGCTCCGGGTCGAGGAGTACTCCTAAGCTGCGGACCTTATCCCTAAGAGGGAGTGTTGCACCATTCAAGACCAGGTCAAATCCACCCTCTCCGAAACCCAATCCGCCAACCAACAGGACCTCCGTCTTGTCTGGGTTGAGTTTCAGTTTATTGGCCCTCATCCATTCCCTTACCTCGGCCAAGCACCGGTTCAGCACAGCCACTGCCTCACCTGGATTAGTGGAGAATGAGAGGTAAAGCTGGGTATCATCAGCGTATTGATGATTCCGCAGCCCACACCTCCTGATGACCTCTCCCAGCGGTTTCATATAGATGTTAAATAGCAGAGGGGATAGAATGGAGCCCTGTGGTACCCCATGGCATAGCTGCCATGACGTATGCAACTGTTTCAGTTCTTGGGTTGCTAGGATAACTGCAGTGATATCCTTTCCCCCACATAGCTTAGAAAGCTTGGTTGGTGCTGGCCCTGTAGGGTTGGGTGGCAAGCTTGTGTCCCCTTTCCCCTTGGGAAGGGCTGCCATTGGCAGGCCTATGCCCCCTCCCTCCAAGCAGACCCAGCCAGAAAGATTTCTAACTCCTTATTATGTTAAAGTTGGCCATGTAACCTGGCTTTGTGCTACAAAAGAAGATGACTGCAGGAGTCCACCAGGAAAGACACAAGCAAAGGTAGAACACTGGTCGACTAGGGAAATAGGGCTTAATGATGTGACGTTGATTCTAAACTGAAAGCCTCTCCTGCCATTTGAACCCAAAGAACTGGCTCTATATGGAGGATGGATCATACTGTTTTGGGGCCAATCCCAGGGAACGTCTGGCATTTCCCAACTAGCCTGCCCTTTTCAACTTGATGCTTACAACTGGATTGCTGATGTGAAGTCTGTGCTATCGAGATCCCGCCCCCTTCACACACACACACACACACACACACAATTAGAAACAGTCTAGTTCACAGTAATTCCCTGCCTTATCTCTGGGTCTATGGGCATTGGCATTTCAGCTGTGAAGGCCAACCCTGCCTCTTCTTCTTCAGAATCAGAATCTGCGTCAACAAATTTGAAGGCTGCATTATGGGAGGAGTGGGCCCGATCCCTTCGGGTGCCACGATCAAGCACTCCTTCAAAGCACAGGAATAAATGAGCAGATAGAGTGAAACGCATGAGCCAAACCAATACAAAACACCAAGATATGGCAGTGTCAAATGGACCTTCGAAGCTGCACCCTGGGAGAGCTGCAGGCCACAATCCGATTACTTGACCATATTGAACAGGAATTGTGTTTACAGAAAAACAGTATACAGATAAAGTGACAATGGCTGTGATTAGGAGCCTGAGATGGTGGATTGTGTCAATACTTTTTTTTTTTTGCCTTGCTCTGAAGAGGTGCGTGAGCCCCCATATAGCAAGAAACAAGGTTTGCTCAGTGCATGGATTGAGGCTAAGCAAACCTCAGATCTGTGCATCTCCTCCCATTCTCCTCTTTACTTCCACAACTTCAGAAGCATCCACTTCTATGTTTATTTATGCATTTATTTATTTAAAACTTTTGCATGCCATCTCTTATGCATGGCCTCTCAGGATGGCTGACTATTATTAAAACAACAACAATAAATAGCAATTAACCAAAAAATGCAATTAAATAAGTTAAATAAAAGCAACTGTTAAACATTAAAATTCTAAATTAGTTTTTAAAATAACAGTTAAATAAAAAGGTTTTAACCTGGCACCGAAAAGAGTATAAACTTGGCGCCAGGCGCACCTCTCCAAGGAGCACATTTATACTAGCCACAGTTCCCTGTGACATCTGAACTCGGGAATTATGGTTGGTTTACAGCACCCTTCTCCAACGTTGTGCCTACCAGACATGTTTGGACTGCAGCATCCGGAATTCCCAGTCAGTGGCCTGCTGATGGGAATTATGGGAGTTGTAGTTCAAATGTCTCCAAAGGCCACCAGATTGGGAAAGGCTGGTTCAAATGATAAATTCAGAAGAAGCCAAGACCTACATTGTGTGAGGACTCAAATTTGGTCTGATGGATGAATTGGCCCCTGGGATGGATGAAGACAAGGGGTGGGACCCTGCTGGTGGGCCAGCTAGGCTGGTCAAATTGAAAGCCAGTGTGGTTAGAACTGTGGACCTGGGAGATCTGCGTTCTGGTCTCCCCTTGGCCATGAAGCTCATTGGGTGACTTTGGGCCAGACACAGACTCTCAGCCCAACCTACCTCACAGGAACGAATACCTGTTCCCAAATCTCAATTGCTGGAGTTTTCTGGCTTTCTCCCAAGTCTTAATTACTGCTGATAAGTGGTTTAAATCTAAAATATGCTGGCACTTTTGAACATTTTTGCTCTGTCCTGTTTGCCTTTGGCTCTATCCACCACTGAAGTATGGTCCTGAGAATATTTCCAAAATTTAATTTGGCCCTCTGGCTGAAAGAAGTTTGACTCAAGTGTTTAAAAGCCAGGTGATTAACACTGCAGAGTCAGGCATGGAGTCTGAATAAAAAGGAGGGACTCTGGTCTGTGTGTACATGTGTGGCTTGTCCAGGCATGCAGGAGCTCCTCCGCTAACCTCCTTGCACACAAGACAGGGTGACCTCCTGTCCTTGCAGGTCACACGCTAGGCAAGTCTCAGAACCGTTAAGGAAATCCACCCTATTCATAGCACTTGTGGTTAGGATCAAAACCACACGGTGAATGCAATCTCTCTCTGTGTGTGTTTTGCCTGCCCAATATTGAGGAAACGGCAACGGGAAGCTGGGATAGTTAAGACAGATGCACATGTGCCTTTCTAGGTGAAGCCATGTTTTCTGAGAGATGATAAAAGAAATACTGGACCATGCCTGAACTCTGGTCTACGGGGCAGCAGAAGGGCCAGCCCTGCCATAAGACGGAGTGATAGAACCATCTCAGGCAGCAGATGCCAGGAGCTGGAAGCAGCAGTGAGGTTTGGGAGGATGGAGCTGGGGATCCATCCTGGCTCCCACAGCCCATCCACTCTCTCAGGCACCAGGGAAGAGACCGTTCCAGAGCCAGTCTTGGCAGGGCTGGGTCAAGCATTCTATGCAGGTCCTTCCCTACTTGCCTCTGCTGCTACGAATCAGGCTGTGCTGTCCCCAAGGCCAGGCGCAGTCTGTTGGCACCACAGCTGCTGCTCCCTGCTTCCTAGCTGGGAAAATACAACACTAATAAATGGGTGGTGAGGTCCAGCACCCTTCCCTCAGTTCAGACTCAAGAGCAAGGCGTGCCGACAGTGACCTCCACCGCCGCTGCATCTCGTGCTGTGCGTTGCATCTAGATGTCTGCTTTGGCTGCCTAGATAAAGTGCTGCGGGGGGGGGGGGGAGGAAGAAGCTATTTGATAGCAACTGGGGTAAGGATGGCCCCAACTTCCTCCCCTTCCTCCCCATAAACCCCTTCTCTGCTTTGTCAAGGCACATCGTTGCTCTCAGGGAGGCAGCCGGCATGTTCTTTCCATGCTGCTGCGAAGGAGGCTTGGGGCAGGCTTGGCTTTCAGAGATCTGGCACTTCAGTCACGGGAACTCAGTGCTGGGACTCTGAAGAATCCTCTACAACCCTTCCATGTCAGAAGGCCTCAGGACTGAGGACTGTGCTCTAAATAACTATCAGGTTGCAGCTCTCCCATGGCAAATTTATTGCTTGATGTGGATGTCTCACCCTGAGTAATGGTAGGACTGGCCTTGGATATCAAAGCAAGATTCAGCCGCCAGTCCTGGACATGCATTTTTTGCTTCACCCCAGACAGCAAAATGTCTTGGGCTGGCTTGGATTAAGGTCAGTTACTCTGTCTTCTCAGGGCAAAAGATCTGGCATGAAACATGGAAGATAATGGAACAGAACGGGCTTTTCCGTGAGTCCAGCTTCAAGCAATCTGACTGGAGTGGCAGGTTTGGGGAAAATGAGTTGTCCATTATTCGGTTCGTTGTTTTTCCATCACCAGAGAGGACATCTGGGTTTTCTGACTCAAGTATCAAAATGCCTTGGGACTTCTCTGTCACAGAGTCCGTCTTTTTTCTTTTTCATTTACCAACACAGCACTAACATTACTATGCTTACAGCATGAACAAAAATGAGTCATCCTTCGCTACACTGGGTTGAAGTCACTTCCGTTTTCCGTTGCCATGGGAAGCTCAGTGTCCTAGAAATTTGTCCTTTCTCCCACTCAGATGTGTGGGAGTCGAAAGCCCAGCTGAGCCAAACTTTAAAAATAATAATTATTAGTGTTCCCCCACATTTCTGGCCTTGTAGCAAAATGAGACAATTCCAGGAATAATCAAATTAATGGTGTCATTCCCCTCAGTTTGCAAAAACCAGACGAAAAGCAAAACCCAGACATACATCTTGGAGCCGAGTTGAAGTAAATATTTGCATTAAAGCAAAACGTTTAGCTTAATTTTAACACTTACATTTGTGTGGGAATTGTGTGTGGGGAGCGAACCCTTCCTCAAAGTACTAGCATCTTTGAAAATGGGGAAGAGGAAGGAGGGGAGGAAGGTATGTACCTCAGATACGTTGCTGCACAGCGACACCTAGTGTTCAGCAGGAATATGGGGAGCAATAATGAAGGAACGCCATACTCTTTCCTAGAAAATGAAGCTGGTGATCTTCTAACCGATCTGGGTAAAATCACGGCATTATGGTTTTTACTTTTCACCATGGATGGGTATGTGATTCGACTGCAGCATCAAATGTGATCAGAAAGGGCTTCCAAAGATGAATTGCCTATCCAGATCTGGAGTTGCCACTTTGTGTGTGTGGATAATGGAACCTTTGGACAGGACCAATCATTTGGCAGGAAAGGCTGGTAACTGCTGTGCTGTGGTGTCCCTTTTTCAGCTTATAGGCCATGGTGTACTTATTTGGGGGTGGACGCAGTTGGGCACTATGGCCATAAAGCCTGTATCAAGCTCAGAAGCTATACTGGCTCGGCCATGCTGGAGTTTTAGGCCTTTTTCTGTTTCAGCTTGCATAGGATTGTGCCTTTACGGTCCTCCCCCTGTCCCAGGTCATTACATTCTGGCCTGCGGCAGAAATGACACCACCGAAAGGTAACAACAGCCTGTTGATCCTACCCTGCATCTGAAACAAGATTCCTGGAGCGGCTTACAATCAATAAGCAAATAAGGCACATCACATGAACTAGAAGGATGAGGATGGAAGAGGAAAAAATTAGAAGATTCTGAACTTTCAGCAGGGTTGCTGGAATGGTCCCACTAATGTTTTCTTTTGCAGGCATCCAAATATTACACATCTCTGGCCCCTTCTGCACCTGAAGAGGCCTTTGAAGCTTCAACCTAGTCACAGTCTCTACACAAGCAAGCTCCTGGCCGTAAGCAGTCCTGAGAAGAAGCTGCTTACTGTTTCTAATTTTGACCGCCCCCCGCCCCCAACCACCCATACACCAGACACTTATCGTTTGTCTTTAGAAGTGCCAGGTCGCTCGAACCCCCAGTGATAAAAAGTCTAGTGGAAGTCAAGGCATAGCTCAGAGCAAAGCAAGCTCCATCAGTGAAGGATTACCACCACTGAGCCTCGGTCCTTGGAAGGCAAACACTGCAGGTTAACTACCTTCGTCATGAGGAAGGCATTAAAATAGCGATTGAATCCACATTGCCAAGGGATATATTATAGCTCTCCAGCACATGTTGCAAATGCACACACTGAATTAGGAGGCAACCGCCAAGTCATATTCAGCGAAGGACTCCTCTCTCTCTTGCCTCCTGCCACCACTGTGCAGGCATGAAATTACATTTCCAATCTATACATGATCTTTCTGCTTTTCTAAAGGGGTCATGCACTCCAAGCCTCTGGCATGTCTGCTTGAGTGGTGCATGCATTCTTTTGCCTGAGATCTGCTCCTAGCGGAGCCACCAAAAGTGACTGCCTTCCACCTGGTTTGCTTACTGTACAGGCTCACTAATGGAAGAGAGAGGAATCTAAAATGCCTTGAGTGTCCGTGCAGGTGTTACAGAAGCAAAGCCAGGCCAGGGTAGCTTCAATTCTGTCAATGCCCTGGCTGATTTCTGGAATGGAGAAAAGGTTTGGATGGTTCTGTGGTGGCGTCAGTCCTTTTGGACCTCGGAAGGTGGTTTTGGGGGATTCCTTGCTGCTCTGGCCATTGGTCTGTGGTGTTCCGTCCTTTCACCATGCTATTTAACATATGCATGAAACCACAGAGAGAGACTAACTGCACTTTTGGGATTTGATTGTGGTGCCCAACTCCATCTTTCCACCCAAATCCAATTTAGAAGCTGCTCTAAATTGACGATGCACGTCATGGACCAGCTGAGAGCAAGCAATCTGAAGCTTAACCCAGACAAGCTAAAGTGCTCCTGGTCAGCTGAAAGGGAATAAGATTTTAACTTGTGCTGCATGGGCTACACCTTTGGACTATGGCAACATGCTCTGTTTGGGGCTGTCTTCCCAAGCCGGCTGCAATTGTTTGCTTGGTAGAGCAAATCATGGGTAGCACTTTGCTGCCCTCTCCCCACTCCCTGCAGCCCGAGGTGACTGCACCATTCTGTCTAGTGGGAGGGGCCAGCCCTGTGCAGAAAAGTTCAAGAGTGAGATGCATTGCAGTTTTGTCTAAATGATAGGAATTGTTTCTTAATTTGCATCTCTACAGAATACTGGAATGTTATGATGACCAAAACAGAAAAACTTCCATCTCTTGAGCAAGACATCAGACAGGGAACCCAAAACTGAAGCAAACAAAATTCCCTCTGAGGGCTTCTTTACATGAGACCTTTACTGGAATGTCTTCCTACGTTTTCTTCACAGAAAGCACATCTCTGACATTCCCTCCATCCGGGGTTTGTTTTGCTCTGTCTTTCTAACACAAGCTGCAATCTAGCGGAACTGCACTAATACATGAAGGCTTTCATCCAGGTTTGGTCTGCATTTGGAATTTAATGGTTGAGTTTCCTCACTCTAAACGCGTGCACACACACACACACGCACACACACGCGCGCGCGCGTGTGCGCTAAAAAGCCATGCAAATGGAAAATCCGGGTGAGGCCTGAGAGGATGCTGCTACTGTGAAAATGCCCTTTGTGTGAGATCATGGACTTTAAAAAAGTCCTGGGACTCTCTTGACGAAACCCTGATAAAGACAGGATGTTAATGTTCTTGCAGGTGGACACCATGCTTTCATTTTCTTTCTCTTCTGTCAGTATCACGTTATTGGATGATCTGGATGCAAAGGATGCTGGGATTCCATTTAAGCTCTGCATAATTGGAAACAATGGCTGCGACTCAGCCAGAGTCAATAACTTTGCATACACCAGGAAGTGGTCACTCCTCATGGGAAAACAGGCAACAGAGTTATTTAAACAATGCATCTGTGGAGCTGAGGAGCAGTTTGCTTTAAGGTCGTAGTTCTGTACTAGTAAACAGAATTATTTGTAAATCAAGACTGAACACACAGAATCATCGAATCATAGAATGGCAGAGTTGGAAGGATCCAACCCCCTGCTCAGTGCAGGACACCAAATTGAACTGTCCCTCTCAGATGGCTGTCCAATTACATCCTCCAAAACTGCCCAGTCTCTCTTTGCATTAACAATTTCTTCTGGAATTCAATCTGGAATGTCTTTCAGCTCTTGGTAATGTGAATTCCGAAGGTTTGAGCCTATTCCTCAAGGTGGTGCGCTGCTGAAAACAAGATTAGTCCTTACCCGGTGATTTTCCTGCTCTGAAAACTAACAATGTTGACTTCAATAAAGCACCTTGGACACAGTCCATCTGTGCTCACTTAAAGCTGGACCTGACGAAGATCGCCAAAGGAAATATTGGTGGCAGGGGAGGCTTTTCCAAAGTCTAATTGTAGCTTTCGGGGAAGGCAATTTGGGTGAGGGTTGGTAGGGACGGGTGGGTATTGTGATCTCCTCCAGCAGACTCAAGCTTGTGTGATGAACTGCCATTTTTCTTGAACATATAAAGAGGTCTTGCTGATTCCTTTTCATTATCTTGCATTTCAGTGGGAATTTGCTAAACTACAGTGTGTTTTCTCTGAGCAGACAAACAAGGAGAAAGCACTGTGACTACGGTCTCCAAGGTGCTGCTGTGTGCCACGGTAGGCAACAGACCTTCTTGCTAACGTCAGAACAAGTCAAGCGCGCCGAGAGCGAGAGTGCAGGACAAGCTCAGAATGCACCCAGGGAACTTATTTGCGATCACCGGGAAAATACTCATTTCCTTGGGGATTCTAAGCCTCATTTCTGGGATTATTGCCTTCTTCCCTGTGTTTTCCTATAAACCTTGGTTTGTCGGATGGAATGTTCGCATTGCTGCTCCCATCTGGAGTGGAGCTTTGGTAGGATGGTACTGCTGTTGCTTTATTTATTGGTCTGGTCCATAATGCATCTTCCCACATCTTTGTGATAGATGATGCAAATACGGGCCAATATACAAGCTGCTGTGTTTTGTTTCTGTGCTTTTCGAATGCAACTTTTCTTGGATACTGAGATGGAGGAAAATGGGCAAACTATGATTAATTTCTTGGAAAGGTGTTTCCATGCCTCAGTCTGACTAGGAACGGCAAGGACTTTAGCTGTTCTTTCTCTAAGCCTGGGTATGCAGAGGCTGTGCAAATACAACCTGTTCTTGCTAAATATATTACAGGAACAAGGAAACACAGTTTAGTGGTAGATTGAACCTAAGATAAAATGTGTGCGGTGGGCGGGGGGCGCAAAGAAAACCAACCTCTCTGGTATGGAGTTGTTTGTTTTTGCTTTAAAACTTCCAGTCTCTCAACCGTGATGGACATTAATGGTCTAACTCCATAGAAGCCATCTTCTTATGTTTCTCTGTATCATTTTGTCTTGGTCCAAGTTACCTTTAATTGGATTATTGAATGTGCATGCATTGAGGCATGTGCCCCAGAATCCACAACAGATGCCTAGAATATCTGTGTCAGAGAGAGCAACGTGAGAGAGCAGAGAATTGGAAAACTGTTGCCAAAATGCAGACTATGTTCTAATGCTAGGGTTCCCGATGTGGGGCTGAGAAGCACATTGTGAATGTGGATATAACTCTTGGTGCCTACCAGGCTCTCTGATCCTTCTGACTCTTATTGTACTTCTGAACATTAGTTACTTGATTAATGAGTTTGTTTTAACTGGGAAGATGCCACACTGTAGAGAGAAGGGCAGCCAGCCAGTGCTACCTCTATCTGGGTTCCAAAGATCGTGTGCTTTGGAGCTCAGATCCCATCTTTGGTTTCCGCTTAAATTCTTGGCCATGAAACTTCTCTTTTAGTTTTTCCCGTTTACCTTCTGAAAAGTTAGAGTTTTGTAACTGGTCATGCCCCCCATGGCAGCCATTTTGTGAGTGAGCCTGTAGAATCTCAAGATTCCAAAGTGTCCATTGACCCAGGTTATTTGGAAAGCCCTGTTTTAATTCCTTCCTTCACACATTCAAGCAAGCAAACAAAACAATCCCAGAGTAACTGCAGCAGGAAAAGAAATGGGGAGAGAGGCTGCTTAACCTTTTCCTTTTCCCATTGTTTCTCAGCTCAGAACGACCATGCTAGGCTGACGTTTCACCTTTGGAATAAAGATATGGCAGAGCCAGCTCCAGGTTTTTAAGGGCTGTGAGAAAGAGTGCTTGCCACCTGTGAAGAACCATCCCACCGTTATCGTCACTGGTTGCTGTTGTGTCTTGCCATCCTTCTCATTGCAGTTATGTAGTTAGGATCTGCTTGCTTGACAGACAAAAACTGAGGGAACAAGAAGGCCGTGGCATCTGCTGTTGCTGCTTCTCGGCACTCCTGTTGTCTGGACCAGGGAGAGGAAGGGAAAAAAGAAAGTTGCCACTGAAGAGGAAGGCCCTCATTGGAACATGGGCCTTCAGAAGGCACCTGGCCGTGCTTCATTTTGATACCACCCTTGTGGGGACCACGTATCTTTCTTCCTGAAATGGAGTGGTGGTGGGGATGTGGCAATGATTCCTTTGAGATGAGAAAGGACTAGAGTCATAGACCTGGGAAAAACTTAAAAATGGTCCAGATAAATAGTTTGAAAGATTATTCTCTCATAGCAGGGTGAGATCTTGGGGAGCCCTGTGCAAAGTCAGGCTTCCTTCTCAGTCACTGGGCTCCAGTAAACATCTCTAGCTGCAGAGCTCAAAGTGGTGCTGGGCAGCTGCGTTTAGCTGCCCTTTTAATTTTCCGGAAGACCCAGAATGGCATTAGCACATTGTGGGATATTTTCAAAGGTTCCTACGTCCAGCTGTCTGGTGGTGCTTGATGTGCTGGTCCAGAAAAAAACTGAAGGGGTCCCGGGGAAGACATCAGCAGTGGGCCCTGCCAGGGTGAGTCAACCCTGGTAGCTCTCCAAGAATGCCCGGTGGTGGTGCTGGCACTTTCACATCCCCTTCCTCGGCTTGGAACCAGGCTTGCTTCAGGTTGCTCGGGGTTTTTAGACAAGCCACCTGTGCAGTGCGGAATTTGAACCTCAGATGACGCATGTCTTGGGAAAACTGACGTAGGAAAACTTTCTCACTTCATGTGAAATGAGAGCTGAAGCGTGTTAGGGAGTCTGTGTGTGTGGGATGCACGTAGCATGAAAATCCAGTTCTACAACCTTCCGCTGGAGATAGGATCTTGGAGGAAACAGAAAAATGTTTCTGATCATAAATCTCGTGTTCCCTTGAAGAGCTGCAAAGTTCCAAAGAACTCACCAGAGAACTTACTAAGGATCTTTGTTTCTAGCGGCCTGGAACAATACACAATTGGTGAAGCTGACAATTTGATTCATGCAAAGTTGGTGTGGTTGCAATAGATTAATGAGCTGTCTCCTTATTGGCCCGTATCTGCTCTGGATACAGTCTGCAAACTATATTGGCTTCTGGCTTTTGTGGTCTTACAGCATCTTACATAGTCTTACGGCTTGAAAAACAAAGACTGGGGCTCTGATTCCCCCCTCCCCTTTCCCAGTTTAGCCCTTCCCACCCATCTCCACTGACCAGAAACCCAGTGAATTACTTCAGGCCAAACTAGAAGGATGCAATATGGGAGACTGTGATTCAGTCATATTGTGTAATATGGCGGGGATGGAAACCCACCAGAATTTCCCATCAGCTTGTGGCTTGGTCTGGCTCCTTCCCAAGCCTCACTTCTCCTCGAACTCCTAGGAGGTTAGTTGGGGAGCCCTTTCTCCTTTTCACTCCAATTAGCAGGGATTCTGCTATTGGGGTGCAAGGAACACTACACTAAAGGAATCCCCACACTGACGGGAGATAATCATGGAGATTCTGGGATGCCTTTTAGCACACCACTGGCCAGCTAACTGGGAAGACAAGTGCCCAGATAAGTGCCTTGCTCACTCCATGCCCATCAAATGGGGGAAGCCCCAGGGCAGCCAAGGCGTGAGGTACAGGATGCTTCTTCACTGAAGATCATGAGCTGGAGGCTCAGCTTCACCATGAATAGAATATCCCTGACTGGGTGGGTCCCACCATCTTGCACTCAGAAGGGCTGGGGGGTTCATTTATGCCCCCCATCCCAAAGAGGTCCCTTGCTTTTGCTAAATGGATTCCCCCTGTGCCTAATGGCAGCCTGGAAGGACACATTTCGACTGAGGCTGTAAAAGGTACAGGTCTTCTTTCCCATATGCCAGAATTCTGGTATAAATCAAGCCAGAGGGGGACTGCTTTTAGCAAACTGAAAAGATGTTAGGGGATGCTCTCATGGCTCTGCTTGGTTTGCACTCTGTACCTGCCCAGAAACCCCTCCTTCTGTTCTTACTTCAGCCAGAGTTGAAGTATGGCATAAGAAAGAGCTGCCGGAGCTGACCCTGGGGAGTCCCAGCACAACATAAACCCATATTGCAGGTGCGGAGAGGAGGGCTGAACCTGAGAGAACAGACGGTTTCCTCAAGCCACCTAATGAGTTCCTGGGAGAGGAGAAATTAGAGCCAGGGGTCATGAAGAGCTGCACAGGAGAGCCACTGTGGTGTAGCATTTGGTGCTGGACCAGGATTCGGGAGATCTGGTTCTAGTCCTCATTCATCCATGAAGCTCCCTGAGTGGCTTTGGACACTGACTCTCACCTAGCATACCTCACAGGAGGAGCAGGAGGGGAAGAAATGAGGGTCTGCAGTGTGAGAAGGCTGTAGGCAACAGGACACAGGTGTGTGACAGAGAAGGAACAAGACGTGACCTGGAGGAATGAGGGAGGAAGCTGAGATTGGAAGGCAAAGTGGGATGAGACGGAAGGTGCAGAATTACAGTCGTGCAGGATGTTCCATCCTCTTTTGAAACAGCCTGCCAAACTTTCAGATGCTGGCCTGTCATTTGCAATATTTTGCAAGTCTCATATTGTGAAAAGAAAACAAAATGGGGGCATGGAGAAAAAGAACAACAAAAACCATTGTTCTCTGCAAAACTGCAGCTTTGCAGAGTTTGCGACAGAAAGATTCCCTGCTGGAGCAGTTAAAGTTGGAATGGAAACTGATCAACTCAGAGCTGAAGCTATCTGACTGGAGCTGGCCCAGCAGGGGTGAGATGATCCCTCCCAGCTCCGGTTCTCTTTGTTCCCTCCACCACATGTGTAAATTGAGGGAGTGTTGGTTGGAAATGCGGACGGCAAAAGAGTTTGGCCCTCCTTGCATGCTACAATAGCTCATCACAGTGTTCTTATTTTGTTGTATTATTTGTTCTGGCGAGAAGCTCTTTTCGGATCCTTTGCAGGCAGGCTTTTCTTTTCTTTTCTTTTCTTTTTTTTGCCGGATGAATTTCGCCAACAGCCACTCATGACTCCAGATGTTTCTGCTTTTGTTCATGGGAACTTTTTTATGGTATGGCGATGCCAAGATTATAATTTCAGGCTTAGTCTCCTAAGAAATCTATCCAAACTCCTATTTTGTTGTTGCAGAAAACGGCCATGAATGTGAAAATCTAAGTCTTAAAAATGGGTAGGCAGGGAAGGGCAGAACCCGTCCGAGGCTGAATGCAAAGTTTTGGAGATTTGGGACTTTTATGTGGCAAATGGTTGAAGCAGCAAGCCATGAAAACCTAAGACTTCTGGTCTGTCTGCACTAGGAATATGTAACTAATGGTCCACAAGTTGTGTCTGGCTCCAAGGGTTCCTGGTTGGCCCCAGCATGGTTTATAACCCCAAAATGGGCACAAACAGTTCCCAACACTTGCCATGTGGACATCATAGAAAGGGTCTTTTTAGTGGTGGTACCTCCATTATAAATGTCCTCCAGCAAGAGAAAGACACACCAACACTGTTATCCATTGAAGGGTTAAGGTCTTTTATTCTCTGAGGTTTTCAGTAGCGTTTGTGGTTTTTTAAATTGTGGTCTATGGTTTAATTGATTTTCCTCTGCTTTTTATGATCTTAAAAAGATTTTCCACTTTTTTGGTTCAAGCGTTCTGCTTTTCTTTTTCTTTCCTTTTTTTAATGGTTAATCATTGGGTTTATTCCTGTGAAGCAATTTCAATATTTTTAGTGCTGACAAGCAACCTAGACAGGTTGCAAATAATAAAGACATGATTAAAATAATGAAGAAGACAGCTCCACTCCAGCCGACAAAGATGAAAAGGCCCCTTGGACCTCCTCTCCCACCCGCCCATGGAAACAACAGCAGAGGCTCTTCTCACAGAATAACCATACATAATATCCTAAATGCGTGGATGGAGACATTCTGGTCACCTCTACCGTGCCTGATCCCTTTTCCCCTTGTCTTAGCCAGCTATGTGTGCTACTTGACAGAGGTTGCTCACTCCAAATCTAATTTTAGTTGTTCAGTAGTTTAAAAATACCGCTTTAAATTTTGCATCAACATTTTATTTCCCCTTCTTTTGGTATTTTGTTGCATTGCACGAATTGTTGTCAACTTCCCAGAGAGGTTAAGCTTTGAGGCGGCATGGAAGTGAAACTGACTTAAACTGAAAGGCAGTGAACCACTGGCAATGAACCACCTTGGAATTGTACCACTATGGTTAGCATCTGAACCACAGACTGGGTAGGAAGGTACAGAGTTCACTGGCCACCGCTTTCCCCATGGTGATGGGATGTGGACTATTTGTACTGAAATTATTCCTAAATGTATATCTTCGATGCATATAAATCAGAATCTTCTAATTCAATGCAGTTCTGTGCCTCTCTTTTGGCAATGTGGTATCGGCCAGTCCATCAGATAAAGGTCCGCATAGAAAAACGTTTTCACGTAGTGTCTGGAGAGTGAAGAAAGCTGACAGGAATAACATTAGTGCTGGAGGGGAGCTTTGCACATGCTCTGGACCAACAGAAAGACAAACAATGGGTCCCAGATCAAATCAAGTCAGAGCCTTCCCTAGAAGCAAAAATGGGGGAAAAAACATGAGTTTGTCATACTTTGGGCACATCTTGAGAAGGCAAAGCTCCCTGGAGGAGACAATCATGCTGGGGAAAGTAGAAGGAAGAGGAAGACCAAGTATGAAATGGATGGCCTTGATAAAGGAAGCTGCCACCTTGAATTGACAAGAGCTGAGCGGAACCATCATGGATAGGACATTCTGGAGGGTTTTCATACATAGGGCCACTATAAGTCAGAGATAAGTTGATGGCATATAAGAACTAGAACAGAATCTGTACCGATAGCTCTAGAATTTCCCTCAAAATCTTGTGGGAAGAGCTGCATGCATGTATCAGGGAGCTATGTCGGCACTATTCTCACTTCTATGGAATTCATCAAATTCAGAAGCTTGGATGGCAGATGCCATCCTGAGTTCCCACCCACTAAAGCTAACATCCCCTGTCCATGTGAAAAGGGCTTCTAGCTTTCCTGTTGTCCACCTCCGCTACTTGTTCCTGTCCATGAGCAGAGAGGGATAAGCAGAATGGACATCCTTACGGCACTTAGTAAATTCACGGTGGTGACAGGATTTGTACTGGCTCACATTTTCAGTACAAATTCTGCACCAGCTCTTAGGAATTTAGTCATAATAAAAATGTAACAATTGCCCAGCTGGATTGAGTTCAGTCTTCTGTCTTCAACAATATGTTGTGATCATCAAGACCACTTATGCCAGAGAAGATGCACGTAAGTGGTTTAAGTGGCGCAACATTAAATCTTTAGGACTTAATCCATTTGAATGAAAAAGAGGAAAAAAACACAGAGATACTTGGCAGGCCAGGCTTCAGAAATAGCATTTCCAGCTCTTCATAATGAAATGTGAACTTAATCAGCAGCACCTGCCATTGCCGATCATAGAAATAACATCACTGGCTTGGAAAGCGGGATCCAGCACCTTCTGGAAAGTAGATAAAGGGAAAAGGCTTAATGTTAGATTTCTTTTACTTTCTGGGCCAGGCGGAGGACAGTTCCAGTTGTTTTTCTTCATAATTTAAATGATAACATTTAACAAAAAACCCAAAGACGGGGATATCATTACTGCAAAGAGCCTATCCATATTTTATTTAAATAAAAAATTTCAACCTATCCATAAATCTATAACAAGAGTCCAAATACAATATGTGGGGGCTCCTTCTCTCTGCCTCTGGAGACAGTATGGAAGACTGTCGAACATAGTGATGGCTCACAGTTTGGATGACTTAAAAGGAGACTGGAGAAATACATGAAGGAGGACGCTATCAATGGCTAGTAGCCACAATGGCTAGTAGCCGCATTACCTCCAACATGAGGAGCACTCTGCCTTGGTAGACAGTTGCTGGGGAACACCAGCTGGGGGCGCTACTGTACTCTCATCCTACTGATATGCTTCCTGCAGGCAGCTGGTTGGCCACCACGTGAACCGAATGCTGGACATGAAAGGCCTTGGTCTACTCCAACACGGCTCTTCTTAAGTTTCAGGAAGAGCAGCTCTGGGCTAACATTTGACACGCATAAGTTAGACAAGGACAAACAGCTTCCAGTGTAAGTCGTGACACGTGCTAAGAGCGCTGCCAAGAACAGCAATTCACCTCCTTTTCCTCAACTAGTTCTTCCAGTCCCTGTCATGTATACTAAGGGAGCCAGGGGACATGATGCTATTTCATCATGGGTTTCCTCACCTCAACTCCATTTGACAGCCTTCCATGAACTGGATAGGGATAGTGACATTTAATTACACATTTCTCTTGTTTTTTCATGCTGTCAGTTCATCTCTGATTTATGGCAAACATTTGACTTCCTTTCCAGAATCAATCCATCTCCTGTTTGGTCTTCCTCTTCTTCTGCCTTTGGCTTTCCCTAGCGTGATTGTCTTCTCCAGTGAATCTTGTCTTCTTACGATGTGCCAGAAGTACAACATCTCCAGTTTCATTATGTTTGCTTCCAGAGAAAGTGGCTGTCCCAGAGCTGCCCAGTGAGCTTCATGGCTGATTGGGAACTAGAACCTGGATTTCCCAGGTCTCCAGTCCAGTGCTCTAACCACTGTATCACGCTGCATTTCAAAATTACACCATAGTCAGCAGAATCGTCTCATTTACTATGAACAGTACGCTTTAATAGCATTTAATATGTTTCTAATAACTACGTAGGTATCAATGTCCACATCACCTTGTTTAACTTATTTGGGATCTATCTAGCCCTAGGAGCAGAAAGGGGTTGTTTTTTAATCCTACAAGGCAGAATTCTATGCCAGAGTCTGTATTTGCCTAGAACACAAAGCTCTTCTGTTGTTCGTGTATTTGTTTCCTTGTGTTGTGTTTTTCAAGATGTCTGCTTTGCAGCATGGTCCAAAGAGAACAAAGGACTATTACCATTGCTAACTTTATGACATGTAACTGTATACTTTCCCCTCTGTCTACAGGCTGTTATTGCAGGTGTACTCATTGCTCTGGCTGAAAAACAATGGACCCAGAGATACCTGGTAAATTTATGCAGATATTCTATATGTTGTCATATTCTAGGCAGAAGGCAAGCAGAGTTAATCCAGGCACAGACTCAAGAGAAAGAAAGCATCCATTTTTCCTGCCTTAAGCTATGGATCAGATAAAGAATACAGGGCTTAAAGCAGGCACAATTTAAAACATTCAACCAGATTTACAAGACCAAGCAGGATCCAGAGATATTTCCTGACTTGAAAGAAGGGAATGTTATTAGAACCAATGAAAGCCATCAGACTGGGGGAACTTTTAAAAAGGTATCTTCTGCTCTTTTTTTGATACATGGAAAATGCATAAATAGGAAACACCATCCTTGCAAAACGATTCTTACAGTGGTTTTGTGTTTGTTTGTTTTTGTTTTTCGCATTTGGGTTTGGCTACATTTCCTTTTCTACCAAAGCAAAGAATTTTAGATTTTGAAAAGGATATTGTGCTTCTTGTCCACAATGAAACTCATTTAAGCTTGTCTGTTATTCTGCTCATGCAACAGCACAAAAGCAGATTCACAGATGTAATACAGATTTTCCTGCACCGTCCCATAATGTTGGGGAATAAAAGCAGCATTGAGAAGCATTGTCCTGCTTTGATCCATACCCCTCCTGAGCATTAGATCACTACCCCTCTAGGGCTTAGATACAGGGGTTCTTGGCACCACTGGGTAACTGCCAAGGCCCACGCAACAGCAGGGGTCCCACTGCTGACCCCACAGAACACTGGCAGCTCTTTCCTTTTGCTGCTGCTGACTCTCCATCTCTTCCCATGACGCCTGTTTTACAGAGGATGATTCCCTTGTTTTATTTGAAAGGATTGCAAAAGACAGTCCTCTATCTGATTGTAATCCATGTTCAGTTTAAAGAGAAAGGGCCCTAAGAAAGGAGAGTATGACCCTTGAAGTTCCTCATGAACACTTAGCGGTGCCTAAACAGAAGCTGGAATGGCTGCCTAGGTCACTCAGTCCCCATCTTCCTCACCATGGTTAGATATATCGCATTTCTATTTGAATTATAATAATTATTCCTAAATATGCATCTGCACTTAAGAGTTAGCATTTGCAAATTTTATGCCATTTTCTTCCTTTTTGGACATACTGTCCTTCATTTTTAGTAATGTCTAAGTGGCCACCCTCCTTGCCTCTTCTTCCTCTGAACAGCAGTGTGGATTGGACCCAGAGGGAGTGAGCAAGCAAATGGCCAGGAGCCACAATGAGGAGGAAGATTGGACCTACTCAGGCAAGGAGATGTCCTGAGAATATTTTTTTCCAAGTATATCCCCAAACCTTTGATCAGCACTGCAAGGAACCATGTGCTCCTATGCTTCCTGTTGGTGTCAAACCAGTTCATGAATATTCTGGATGAATGTTCATATTTTCAGAGATTGCTTCAAGCCCGAAAGTCTTGTGAAGAGAATTTGTCAGCATTTGCATGTGAAAGCAAGAGTTGTGTATCCAACTGACCTGACTGGGCCTCACATTCATCTCTCATCTCGGTGTCTCAGCATGGCCCACATTCCCAGACTCCCCCTATTTCTCCCCATTCCGATTCTGATCCCTCTGAGGCCCAGCCAGCAGTCCTTGCAAATGAGCACCCAAAGGAGCCAACCTTCTCCCTCCCAACATCAGCTGTAATTCCAAACTCTGTGGAAGATTGTCCTGCTAACTTGGCCATCAACATTGTTCCTAAAGATGCACTCTTCTCTTATTCCTTTGTATCCCTGATTATCACAGGCCCCCAACCATATGAGTCAGAGGGAGGACAACTAGAGCATAATTAGTTATCCAACCTGTTTCAGAGCTAACTAATTTCATCATAGGTCATTCTCAGAACTATCTTGTGGGAACAACAGAATCTCCCTCTGTCAATTTCTGTGTACAAAAATCCATCCAGCTCCTTACAGAACTCCTTGAATAGAAAGGTCCAACCCATCAACATCTAGGCTGATTGGCTGGACCCACTTACAGGGCCTTTGAAAGAGCTGGCTAAACTATGTGAGCATGTTGTTAGGAGGGGGTGCTATCCTGTTTTATTTTTCCTGGATTTTATGAGCAACATGGGCTAATTGGATTAATAAATATAGCTGTTTAAGTGGTTTTAATTAGAATTTTTATAAGCTGACTGGGAAGGAATCTGTTCCAGTTCCTCTTTCCCATCAGAGGAAAAAAAGTACTAAGCAGGATTGGTCAATGGTGCAACTCATTATAAGGCAGCAGTATATGGTTCATATCCTCCTACGTTCCTCAAAAAGAAAACGCCTTCTGATCTTTCTCTGATGAGGCAGTGGGTTTACAGCCTTGTTCAAATGCTGTGCAGTTTGCTTCTCCCTCTGCTCAACTGTATAGCTGTAAATAAAGCCAGATATTAGAAAAATGTCCTGCGCTTCCAGGGAAGTCTTCTTCCAAAGAAAAGCAAGACCAGATAAGCACTGCTTCCTTTAGCCTCTCACTGCTCAGGGAACTGGGAAATGCATAACAATATGTCATCTCAGCAGGGCAGAATGACATTGGCCACAGTGACATGTACAGTAACTTAGTTACATTCTGGTTAGACTACAGTAATGCACTCTACATGGGGATTTCCTTGAAGACAATTTTGAAACTGCAGCAATTTTGAAACTACAGAATGCTGCAGTTAGAACACTTCTGGGAGCTGGCTGTTTGGATTACATTACGTCTATTCCGCATCATTAACTTTGACTGCCTGTCAGTTTCCAGCCCAATTCAGGGTGCCGATTTCCTCCTCTAAGCCCTGAATGATTTCGGACCACATTATCTAAAGGACTACCTGCTTCCAAATGAGTCTGCACAAGTATTAAAGTCACCATCAGAGACCTTACTGTCTGGTGCACCATCCAGAGCCATTGTCTTGGAGGATACCAGGGTCTGGACTTCCTTGGTGGAGGCCCCATGCCTTTGGAATTCTTTCCCGAATGAGATACATATGGCCTGATTACTGCTGTTAAAAATATCCCAAGACATTAATTTAAGTTTGCACGGGATGCTTAAAAATCATTAGCTGTTTCCATGGTTACTGGTATGTATTTATTAATTTCAGTTGTATACTGCCCAAAAGTTGAGGTGTTATTTAGTTCATTGTAATGACCATGTTTCATATTTTGGTAATATTGCAAAAATTCCCTTTGAGGGCAGTGCATCCAGAAAGGTGGAATAAAGGCTTCGGCGAATGGGGCGGCAGAGAAATGTTTTAAATAAATAAATAAATAAATAAATAAATAAATAAATAAATAAATAAATAAAATTATTTCAATGAAAATATAAATAAATAAAAGTGCAATCCGATGGTCCTTCCACACGGGCAATAGGATTACCTCCTAAATGTCACATATAAATGACAATAACTTTTGCATCATCTATTGCTGAAAATAACAACAGGTTTCTGCTTCAATTCCAGTGGGAAGCCGGCTTCACCTTTAACATCTTAAATATCATCAGCTCCCCAGTTCAAGGCACCATTGCTTTTGCATCGCTCTTTCTCGGCCCTTACTGCTACTACTCTTTTGCTGGGGCTTCAGGTACAAATTACCTTGGCTATGCCATCCTGCTTCCTTTTCCTTATGGCAAGTTTGCCCCTGCATGCAGAGACCCATCACACTATGAATGGTACCACCTGGCTTTGCAGCTACTCGACCTGTGCTCAAGCATTGGCATTCTCTGCGCATCCCTGTCGACAGTAGTCAAACTCACCGCAAGACTGTTCCAGTTTGGACACTTAAATGTGAGTATTAGTGATGGTTGGGAAAGTAATGACTAGATCCTGAAGGAGGTATTTTGTCCAAGGGGTTCACACTTGTATGCATGATCCTACAACAACGTGGGACCCACCAAGCCAAATACTGCCCACCTGTGGATCACCCAGTAGGAGAAAACAGCAACAGGCGCTCTACCAAGCCGCCACTGAGTAATCATAAATCAGTGGTGGACTGCATCAACACATTTTCCGGCACATAACCTTCTTAAGCTGTGGAGCAACTCTGTAATCCCAAGCTGCTCAGTAGCTGCCATTGATCCAGAAGTCAGCACATGTCCCCTTCATGGGCTCTTATTTATTTATTTGTTTGTTTGTTTAGAAAATTTATATGCCGCCCCATTCGCCGAAGCCTCAGGGCGGCTCACAAATAAATCAATTAAAATACTATAAATTAACAATATAAAACAAGTTAACAATATAACTCTTTCAGTAAGCAGGCCCATAGGCCATCCAAATGTTCTGCATAAGGTACCAAAAATGTTGGAAGAAAGTTTGGAAGACATAATTGCAAACTTTTAAAGAATGATGTGTTTAAAAAATGAATGGGGTAAAGAAAATTTAAGAGAGCAGTCCCTCAGTCAGTAAGCTTGCTTTCTCATGGCCATGATCAATAGCTGCTATTCCTCCTCTTCCTCTATATTTATTTATGGTTACATTGATACATCATTGTATCTGTCTCGTCATGGCTACTACCAGCTGGTTGGCTGGCAGGGAACCATTTTCTGGTGCTCCTACTCATCATGGCCAATGTCTGGGCCACACTGAGCAGCAGATGACCTAGCTGGTTACAGTGGTGAAGAGGAGGAGCAACTCCAGGGGGTTCTTGCCAGTGGGCCCCCAGTGGCATGTGGGCCCTTGACAGGTGCCCATCTATCCCTACACATGGCGCTGGCCTTGTTATACTAACTGAGAACTTGTGCTTCCTAATATAGGCAGAGCAAGACCATGCAGGAGTCCCTAAAGCCACTCCATCCCACACCAGTGTTGCCAATGTTCTAGAAGGGCCCGTGCTTAATGCAGGAAGGAGCTGTTTCTTTTCTTTATGTCCTTGGAGCACCTTGGGAGAGGCAGCTGCTTCACACCTGTTGCTGAAGCACCTGTTCCCAGTCTACTCCCAGGGTGCCATGCTGCTAAGTTAATTTAAGAAAAGTCCGTGATCTTTCTATGGCTTGTGGCTTTTAAGGCATTTGTGGATCAGTACATCAGGTATTTGGAAATCCCACTGCCTAGAAGCAGTTTAACTAAACTGGGGCCACTAGAATATGCCTGCATTTTGATTTGGTCAGTAATTCCTAAGGAGTTCATTTTATTTGTTAGGAAGCCCAAAAAGGAAGGAAGGGAGGGAGGATGGACTAATGTTCAAATTCATCCAGGGTGTTTGAAGGAGGAAACTTCAATGAGTTGAAGGCAGGGGTGCTTAAAATAAAAACGAGACATCTCTAGTCCATAAAAAGGGAGCAGTGGATATCTTCCAATGGTCTTATCTACACTGTTTTTAAATGATCGGTCATCCTTGGTTTCATGAGATGAGAGGCAAACTGAACCTTTTGTATTATTAGGGCCACTGATTGATTTATTTTTCTAGTCCCGCTTTCCTGCTCTTTGATCTAGCTGCAGGATTAACTATCCTCTTTGCTTTGCTTCATATTCTTTGTAATACAAGCTTCACTGGAACTGCCCACATGCCTGAAATCAAGTATAGGGCTGACGTACCTGAGAGGTGTTATATTGCATGACTAAACTTCACCTTGCCAGGCAGCCAATGATCAGGTGTGCAACAGGCTGGGGGTTTCATTGTTGTGCCACAACTGAAACAAAATGACTGGAGGTTCAGAGAACACAATAAGTTGCGCTCAGACTTTTAAACATGCGCTGACTATGGACTGTTGTGCAGCTATGAATTGTTGCAACGTAGTTGTCTGAGTCCAACTGTGTTAAAAAGTTAAGAACAACTCATTAAGAGAATCCATGCTTTTATGTTGAGTTGCAAACTGCAGTTCGTTGGCCATGGTGTGCTGTCTTGGTTGAATTCAGACAATGAGATATCTCATTTTTGTTTTGATGGTAATTTATATTCAACCCATACTCAACCCTTGAATGTGGGTTATCGTGTGGTGTGAACCCATCATGTCCTAAGGCCAAAACCGTCACCATCACAGCATGACTCAATTCAGCTTGCATAACAATGTGCATAGAGATTTACATAACAGTAGGGCTAAAAAAGTGGGGGAGGGAATGCTGATTCTTTCTTCTCTGTCCTCTCCTGAGCCCCAAATCACATCTCTGTAGCTGTCCCCGCTGCCATTGCTGAATCCCACTAGAAGCAAAACAGCTGGGAACTAGATTGAGCACACATGGAAGGCACGTTGGGCACCTGCCAAGAATCCATACTTCCATAGGGTCTCATTGGTAAGAACCCCTGGAGTCCCCACTCCACCACAGCAGATGTCAGTGCCTACTCATGCCTTGGCTCTGTACCTCTCAAGCAAGGAAGGGGCAGCAAAGATTAGAAAGAGGAGGAGGACTAAGAGCAGCTGCTGATGGTGAAAGTGAGCAGATAGACTAGATGAAGGAGGGTATTTTTAGGATGTCTTGCCCAAGAGCCCTGAACATTTGGAGCTGGCACTGCATCCACTGCTTGACTCTGCCCTGCGCACTGCCTGGAGCAGTGCCTACCCTTCCACTAGGCCACAACTAGGGCTTAGAAAAAGTTCAGTGAAATTCGTCCCTCTAGTAATTGGTCCCTCTAGTATCTGCACACTTCCTGGCATGTTTGGCCCAGCCTTAGAAACGGAGCTGAGCCAAGAGGAAGTCCACAAACACTGGGAGAATGAAGGCTGTGCAACCAGCATTCTTCTTCCACATCAGGGCTCCTGGGGAGCCCCACGCAAAAACTCGTCTCCTACTTCATGTGCAGCAGCACAAAAAAAGCATGTGAAGTGGAAGAGTGTCACTGCTTGCACAGCATGTGGACTCGATTCCAGGCTTGCTCACCAGGAACTTGGCCTCAAAGCCATGACAAAGTGGACCAGAGTCCAGGGAGCTAAGCCCAGGTATCCAGTAGATTCCTGCCCACAAAATGGGTTCTCCTCACACCCCTAATCAGGCCTACCAGGTACCCTTTAGTTGTCTTGGGCAATAGCTCCCATAAGGCCTAACCCTAAGCAGCACAGCCGTTGGTTGTGGATTATGGCATTGTGCTCTAAAATATCTGGAAGGCACCAGATGCTCTACTACTGCACTTGATTTTATTTTGGTTTTGCACTGCCAGCATCCTGTCCTGTGATCAGCTAAATCATAGCTTGTCTTCAGGACCAGACCTCGGAGACCTGCCAGTCTGTCTCACCAGTTAAGTACAGGCTCAGTCTCTGTGGCTGAGCCAAGATCAGAGCAATCTTTGCGTCTTTGCACTGTTAGGCACAACAAGGGTTAAAGCAGTAGCATTCATTATGAAGCCTCCATGACAAATGCACTGAATTAGGTTAACTCACATCTTGACCTGCTGGGGGCAGAGGTTAACACCAGACTCCCTGGAGCGTGTTCTTGACCTGGTGCTTCTTTACTTTGCAGGAGAAAAGCAACACAGTAAGGAAAGCTTTGCACTTTACTTGACCTCACTTGGAGCCCTCACTGGAGATATGTGCAGTGATCTGACTCAAAGAGATTGCATCCAAACCAGCTGGTTCTGCTTTTTCAGTTTGGCCTACAGAACTGGTTGCTCCCACCCATGTTATGCCTCACAGTGTCAGTGGTGGTTCCAATCTGTTGGTTCAAACAAGGAAACATCAGTATCATTACACTTATTATAGATAAACCAGTGTGACACCAAGGGTGCACAAGCCAAACCAGCAAGCTGTTTCCATGTAGTTGTGTGATATTTCCTACTTGAGCATGTTTGATGCATAGATTGTGCAGTGCCCGCCAGACATTTTGGATTTCGTCTCCTAGTATTCCTGGCCATCGGCCATGCTGCCTGCTCCTGATGGGATAGGAAGTGCAACACCCCTGTGAAAGGCTGCAAGAAACAGGTTCCTCCCTCTGAAGACACGTATTTGGACCCTTAGGTGTTTCTAGAAAGGAACTCCCAAGTAAAGAGGCAAAGAACCTAAGACAGAGGGAGAAAAGGGAATCTCCTTCATTCCCTTTGCCCTCCTGCACACTAAGCCTTCTTCTGAAAGCTATTTCTACCGAGGCAACTTTAGCAGGGACCCACTGGTTGCGACAAGCAGCCACCAGGCACCAATTTTTCCCTTCTTCCCCAGTCAGATGTAACCAGCTCCCATATTCCTCAGCTGCCCTGTGGTTAGCACCTGCCCAAGACGTGTTTGGAGGCCGAAAGCTATGCTTGCTAGCAGTGTTGCAACTTTGCTAGAATGGGGGGGTGTTGAAGAGAGGGAGCAAGTCTACCCTTGACTTTGTTTCAACAGATCTGGTGAGTCAGTAATTCATGGGAGATGTCTATTTGCTTATTTTTATGTATTTATTAAAAGCGTTCCAGCCCACCACTTTTATTCATGTTAAAATATTTTTATGATGACGAGGGCCAATCACAAAATATTTATTGCTAGTGAGACTAAAAGATAAGGGGCTCATCCAAGTACAAGCTAGGCAGGCTCTGAACTTTATTTATTTATTCATTTCATTAATTTCTATACTGCCCAACATCTGAAGCTCTCTGTGCAGTTCACAACAACATATTAAAAAAACAATATAAAATACAGAATTAAAAAATATTAAACATTGTAAAAAGTTGACAGTACAAAATGTAAAAGCAACTTTAAAAGAAGTTTTAAAAGAGACAGTTAGACCGTATCTAATACCAGAAGGACTCAGTAAATAATTAAATCTCCTGTAGTAGAGGACAGTCTTTACCTGGTACTGAAAAGATAGTAAGGTTGGTGCTAGGTGGGCCTCAGTGGGGAGCACGTTCCAAAACTGGGGGCCACCACTGAGAAGGCCCTTCTAGTTGCCATCAGCCAAGCCCCTCTCAGAGGTGGCAATCAGAGAAAGGCCCCAGAGCTTGATCATAATGTTTGGGTAGATAAAGGTGGAAAGAAGTATTCCATCGGATATTGTAGTCCTAAACTGTGTGGGACTTTATGGGTCAAAAACAGCACCTTGAATTCGGCTCGGAAGCACATAGGCACCCAGTGCAGAATTGGTGTTATATGATCAGACCATCTGATCCCTGCTTTTAATCTTCCTGACACATTTTGCATAAGCTGCAGCTTCCAAACAATCTTGAATGTAGAGTGCATTGCAATAGCTTGGTTTAGAGATTATCAGCGCATACATCACTGATAGCAGGCTATCTCTGTCCAGATCAGGATGTGGCTGAGCTACCAGCCTGGTAGAAGCCACTCTGAGCCACTGAAGCCACCTGGGCCTCAAGTGACAAGGATGGCTCAAGGAGCACCCCCAAGCTATGAACCTGCCCCTTCAAGGGGCAACCATCTAGAACAGGTTGGATTCCTTCCATCTGGTCAGAAGAACCATCCACCAGTAGCACATCAGCCTTTTCTGGATCAGTTAGCTTTCATCCAGTCCATTGTTGCAGTCAGGTACCAGTTCAGCAGACCCACAGCCTCATCTGCTGAAGATGAAAAGGAGAGAGAGAGAGAGTTGCAAAACTCCAGGTGACCTCCCCAGTGGTTTCATGTAGATGATAAATAGCATGCAGAACAAGACTCCCCTGAAGAACCCCACACTGGAGGATCCAAGGGGGAGAACAAGAAGTCCCACCCTTGTGATGCCACATGGTGATATTTGGTTGGATGCAGAATGGCCAACAAGACTTCCTCTGAAGATTGGAAGCATTGACTGAAGCATCTCTAGGGGAAGATGGTCTGCTAGATAACAAAAATCCCCTTGGGTCAAAGAACCCCTGAGCAGGATAAACTCCACAGGAAAAAGAGGAATAAAATCACAGCAAACTCCCACGATCCAATATAAACATCTATCTTTGAATAAGGATTTTCTTGCGCTTTGTAAACGCCCTGTTTGCCATTGGAATGCAGATAGGAGCACTTGTTCTCCAAAAAAGTTGGCAAATCCCCAAACCTGTATTTACATTCACAAAATGCACAATGTTAAAAATGGACAACTTTAAACAATAGCTCAAGTATGTGTTTTTTAAAAATTAATATTTGAAAAATGCATAACTTTTCTTGTTCAAGCTAACTGAAAAGTAGGTAGCAAATAAGAATGAGAACCAGCTGGACTGTTCTTGGAAAAAGAGCATGGAGAATTTCAGTATGTTCGAGCTTACCTATCCCTAACAAAATCAGACTCAGCTGTTACTGAGACTGTTACAAAAGTTTGGTGCAGACGCAGGCCTTTGGGATGCCTGTAGCCCTTGGAATGTGGAGGACTAAAAGCATCCTGTGTAGGTCAGCACAGGAGGGGAGGGGACTGAGGAGCAACTGGGAAGTCTTGTACTTGGCTGTGCCAGTCTGCTCTCTCCAGAACGGGATGGTTATTCTTTTGCGACAGCTGCAAGTGGGGCAGGCCCTTTGAGCATGGCATCCCAACTCCAACATCGGAGGTGCCTTCACACATCGGAGCTGGGATTTTGCAAGATCTTATGGCAAAGTGCCCCCTAAGCACTTGATATTGTCCAAATCAATGCAATCGTCAACCAGCAGTAAGCTGGTGTAGCTTGGTGGCAAAAGTGTTGGGCTGGAGACCTTCAAGATCTGGGTTTAAGTCCCCACTTGGCCATGGGGTGACTTTGACCTTGGAGCCGGTCTCTGCTTCCCTTACAGCTACAGGTATGGTTCCTACCATGCTGGCCAGGCTCCAAGATGGCAGCCAGTTATTTGGAGATGGTTTTGGAGGTGGAGTGGTGAAGAGAGAGGAATCTTGGCAGTGTCTCAGCCTCTCCTCCTCACCGGAAAACTGGTCACCCAAATTTTTTAGAGGGACCATGCAGGGGAAATCCTTGCCTCCATCTTCCTCCTGCTGTCCACTGGACGTCTGCAATCCTCTGATTCTGGAGAGTTACAGAAAGCTACATTGGGTGGCACCCTAGCTAGGTTTGTGTTTAGTTTAGTTTTTCTTGAAAAAACAAAACAAAACAGTTTTTATCCTGCTCCCCCAAAAAGTTCCCAGAGCAAATTCCATGTAATTCATAAAACGAGGCAGTTGCTGCCCAGAGTTCCACTCTAAAGAGACAAAACACACAGGGAAAAATGGCTGGAAAGGAAAGATGTAAATAATATGTCGTCTTTAGTCAGGAAAAATTCACTACTTCGCTTATTCTGCTTTGCTCCCTCCCAGTACTCCTGCTGCTGCTGTTGTTGTTCTTCTTCTCCACCTCCTCCTCCTCCTCCTCCTTCTTCATGTTATGTGCCATCAAGTTGACTCTGACCTATGGTGACCCTATGAATGCAAAGCCTCCAAAATGTCTTGTTCATGACAGCCCTGCTCAGCTCTTGTAAACCCAAGGCTCTGGGCATGTTTATGGAGCCTATCCATCGCATATCTGGGCTTCCTTTTCCTCTTCTGCATTCTACTTTCCCCAGCAGTCTTGACTTCTCAGCATTTATACACCACCTTTTTACTTTTGTGGGGAAGCCAAGGTGGCTCGTGTGTACTGCTGTTCATGCCCAGAGAATGGTATTGAGTGGTATTAGAAATGAAATTGTTGTTGTTATTCTCATCCCCATCCCAAAAAGGGCACAACTGTGATTTACCAAATAGCATTTGGTATATGTAAGCCCAGATAGGTGCATGTCCACACAACTGGGACATCAGCCTAAGAAACAGGGACTTGTGGTATTAAGGATGAAATCCTATGTATATTTAGACAGAAAAGGGCCTACGACTCTAAGCGTGCCCCAGCCATAGGAATCATAAGACTTCTTTTTGTCCAAATGGTATTTGGTATTTGGCAGTCCTATAACAGAGACAGAGAGAGAGTCTTCTGGCTGTTGGACAGCATGCAAATGAAATTAATTAATTAATTAAAAACCCCTTTGGTGGCCTTCCCTTCCCTGTATTTGGTCACAGTGTTCCACGTGTGACTGTTGCACTGAGCTTCGCAAGAGCAGGAAAACTGTAATGGAGCTGCGTGGACATGTGCCAACCCACCAATGAGGATTTGTTTAACGAGCCTCGATATTTTCAAATGAGGAACTCAATTGTGAAACTGCCATCTGCATTCTTAGAGCAGAATCAGGAGGGAGAAAGGGCCAGAGGCGCTGACCTAGACAGGGCCCAGCTGTCTCTGACCACCGTTTTCCCCTTCCTTCAACCCCCCTCCTCCTCTGTCATGAAATGTAACTGTCCAGCTTGTTTTCATTTAATTATTGGAAGGGGTGGAGAGAAAGAAAGGCTTTTAACACACACACAAACACACAGAGCCAAGCATTTTTCAAGCTTATTCAAACATAGCAAGCCTCTTTGAACGAAACGAAAATACTAAACTGCAGATAAGCAGCTCCAGGGAAAGAGAGTTATAGGGCATATAGAACAGTGCATGGGCAGCGCCACCAAGAATAGCTTCTCCCAGGGAAACATCTAATAATAGAATAGCAGAGTTGCAAGGGGCCAAGAAGGCTATCAGTTCCAACCCCCTGCTGTTGCAGGACACCAACTTACGCTATCCCACTGGTGCAAGCAAAGAAGAAGAAACATACGCAAAGTTATGCTGGATCCAGTGACAGCCTAATGGAGCATTTTGTTCACACAGTGGACAAGCAAACCCCAGTGGGAAGCCCAGAAGCAGGACGTGGATGTAACAGCAGCCTCCTGCTTGTGGTCTCAAGCAGCTCCTTTACCAAAGCATGCTGCTTCCGATATTCATGGCAGTATCACCTAGCAAGACTAGTAACCATTGGTAGCTGCATCCTCCGCACACTTGTCTAATCTGACATCCAAGTGGGTGGCTGTCACTACACGTTTGTGGCACAAGATTCCATGGTTTAATTCTACACTGTGTGAAGGAGTATCTTTATTTGTCCTGCATTTCCCACCACTCAGTTTCTTTGGATGATTTCAGGGCAAAGAGAGGGGGAGTTTGAGCAGTTTGTCCATCTTACTCACTCTTTTTTTCCTAAGCTGAGAAGCCCCAAACGTTGTAGCTTTTCTGTGCTTCTAGTCATGGCATTCTAGCACACCATCATCCTGCACAGAATTTTACAGGCTCTCCAGACATCAGAATAAGCACATAAGCACATAAGAAAAGCCATGTTGTATCAGACCAATGGTCCATCCATTTCAGTGCTCCATGCACGCAGTGGCAAACCAGCTGTCCACAGGATCTCTCAAGCGGATGGGTACAAGATTTCTGCCTGCCCAAGATCCACGGCAACTGGTATATGCAGGCAACCCTGCCTCTGATGACAGAGGCAGCACATAGCTAGTAAGGCTGGTAGCTATTGAAAACCTCCTCAGTTAATTTGTCCAATCCTTTTATAACCCAACTCTGTCTCCCCACCATTTCTTGGGAAATCTGCTAAGAAAGAAAAGTAGCACTGTGAGCCAAGTCTTAAGATAATTCACATTGCTGCATTCTTGATCACTGCATATGGGTGAGAAAGCCGGACAGTGAAGAATGTTGACAGGAAGAAAACTGATGCATTCAAAACATGGTACTGAAGAAGAACTTTGCAAATACCCTGGTCTGACCAAAAGACGAGAAAGTGGGCCCTAGATCAAATCAAGGGAGGAGTTTTTCTGGAAGCAAAAATGATGAAACTGAAGGCCTCATACTTCGGGCATGACATGAGAAGGCAAGGCTCACTGGAGGAACCAATGATGCAACGGAAAGTCAAAGGCAGAAGGAGAAGAAGAGGAAGACTAAAGTAAGATAGTACATAACAACAAATACATATATTCAAAGGAAGGCAAACACCCAATGCAGGGTGACACACTACTATTTTAGCAAAAAATCAGAAAAAGAGCTCTAGAAGAAGCTATATGAAGGAGGTGGGTGTATAGCACCCTTAACACAACCCTGACCTGGTTTATAGAGTATGACTGTGGGTTCTTGAACCCTGGATTGCTGTGTTGTGTAAGTGTAGCTGGGGTCATACAATATAACAACCCACATTTCAATAGCAACCCATGTTCAGCCCATATTTGATCATGTCACATTATGTAAACCAAAAGAATGGTTTGAATCTGAGTGCGTTGAATCTGCTCTGATTTAAGACCCACTCATTTCAATGGGTTCACTCTGATGCTGGATACCACCCATGAAAGACCTGTGTTTCAGGACTGCCCAACATTTTGGACTGACTGACACATTTGAAATTTCGAAAGAGTGTCATGAAAGCTCTCAAAAATGTCTGAGGTGGCAGAAGTTTGCCTGTGGATAAAAGGGCTGCCGTGGTGGGCATCCTCAATCACAAAATACTGAGTCTCAAAGACCCAGACCTAACCAAGTATAAAGCAGATGTGGGGGCTAAACGGAGAAGCACAGCACCACTCCTTTGAACCCAAATAAAGATGGTGCTAGAGGGAAGTCCTTCACTTCACAGCCTCTCAGCCTCTCAGTTAATTTCTTTAAAGATATAAATATATAAATCAGGAGTGTCAAGGAGCCTGGCCTGAATGCACATTGGGCCTCATGGGCACCATGCTATCCCCACAGGCAATGGGGCAGGAAAGGCAAAGATGCTGGGATGGCTATCATATATTGAATCAAAAAACTGTCCAGATACTTGGCTGCTGCAGTCCAATTTATATTTAATTGCCTTTGCAATAAGACTTTGTAATAAACTTCCTTTCTTCTTTTTTTCTAGGGGGAAAGGAACTTGTTGTGATCAGGGACCCCATTCCTCTGGGAATATCTTCATAGAGATCCTTGAATATCACCTTCAAACCAGGATTAGTTGTCCAATGAATTGTTACTAAATTGCACAATGAATGTGTCACTTTACAGGCATAATTGTACAGGACCACACTTTTAATGAATTCAGCAACTGTGCTAAGTGATGTATATGAAGACTGGTATCCAGGGAGGCTGACGGTTCTGTACGTACCTGGGTGATCTTCCATTTTCCTTTCCAGGGTCTCGCAGCTTTAGAAAGGCCATGGCACTGGAAGAGCTCAAGCCTCTAGGTGTGGAAGCAGGGCTACTGGCAGGAGGGGAGAGCTGAGAAGCCCCCTCCTTTTGCATGGAGCACTGGGTGCAGCACGTTGGATGCACAGGAGTATTGGGAGCTGCCTTGCACCAAGGCAGACCTTTGGTCCATCTAGAATGATACAGCCTTGACTGACCCTGGCTTGCCTGCGTTTCAGGCAGGATTATTTTCTAGAACTCCTCGGAGATGCTGAAGAGAGGCTTTCTGCATGGAAAGCATGGACTCTGCCTCTGAGCTATGGCCAAGAGCCTAGTAAGTGCTGACACACTCTTGAAACCGCTTGAGAAGCACCTGTAGCAACATGACTCTTTCCTCCTTTGTAGTTGCTCCTGCACCAATAGGGAAGTGTATTGCTTGGGCTCCACTGGAAGAGTAGCAAGGAGGTTATGAAGGTTCAAAATGTAGTATAGTGAACTTTCCCAGTGTCTAAAAGCCAGGATAGTTTTGAAGCCATGCCAAGGCCTTAGAGCCTTTAGCTTGTTAGGAAGAGCACCAGAGATAATTGCCCTGGAGATGTTTTCCTCAACCATTCTGTAAATAAGAATTGCTCTTGGCTATGAGAACAGAAACTGTTTCCTTTACTGAAGCAGCTTTGCCCACTTCCTCATCTCCCAGGAAACGAGTCTGTGTACACTGATAGCCTATGGGACAGTGGGAGAGGGGAACTTAAGAAAGAGGCTCAGGGAGAAAAATTGATGCATTATATTCTTCAGAAATTTTGGAGTACCATGGGGTATCACCTGGGCTATTCAGAGAACCAATATGTCCACAGATAGAAATGAAAGTTTTCTGCAGCTGTACCCCATCACTGTATTCAATAAATTGTAAATAAATTGTCATCTTTAACACAGGTGGCTTCATTTCTTCTTAAGTGTCCTTGGATCTGAAGGAGCTGGACCAGACCTCTAGAGATTGATACAGGGATTGTTTGAAGTATTCCATCAGCCAGTTTTTTTTTTAGCAGGTGTGCTTAGTAGGCACACCAACAATGGTAATTTACAAATACCAACATTCATTTACATGGTATGCAAAGCTCATCCGCAGAAGAACAACACAAGTGAAAGACTTGAGATTTCTGAAGGACCATGAATCAGTCACAAAGGCAGCGGCAATGACACCTTAACCCTAGGATCCTAAAAATGACTGGTTTACACGTTACGCTTACTACGCAGAGACCACGTGGAACAGTGTCTACCTGGTTGTAATGTGGTAGCCATTCTATGAGCTGTTCTGCATCAGGAGCAGGAAGCCTCCAACCCGCTAGTAGAGCCCACCCAGCCCTCAGAACCTTGGACCTTCCAAAGCTCTGCCCCTCAGACGAGAGAGCAACCGTGTTGCAGCCTTGAGGGCAACAGACAGTGCTGTCTTCAGGCCTTTGAAGGCTGTGGACAAGAGATCTTCAAAGGCCTGCTGCCTCAGGTTCTAACATATCTTCTCCTCACCATTTTCACCTCCTCTGTCTGTTATCACTGATACTACTTGCTTGTTTGATGGGCAGAGAGCTAGGGAGTCGGGGCATCCGCTGTTCTGCTTTCCTTCAGAAGACCATCATCCTCTGGGCTGGAGTGAGAGGCAAGTGAACAAGCAGATTGTAGCAGGAGCAAGTCCATGGGCTCTTGTTGGGGTGTTGTCCTTTGGCACATGCCTGGTGATGTCTGCCACTGCTGCCAGCCCTGGCTGAGCTGCCTTATGAAAGAGGAGCAAGGTGTGAAACCAACTCAGAATGGCATAAATATTGAAGGAGAAGCTTATCTTGCCCTCAGCCAAGTCCTTAAGCCTGCAACCTGTAAAACAACAACAGGACAAGCACCTGTGTACTCAGACACACTTAGTGGACATTTGGAAAGGAGCTGAAGCCTTGGTAAAGTGACAGTTCAGAAGCTCCATGGACAGACACTCTATGACTGAGGCTTGGGTGGCTCAAGGCACAATCCAGTGTGATTGTCCCTAACCTTCTGAAATTGAAAGGTTATGGTAGGGTTGGAATCAAGCTCAGCAAAATCCATCCCTCCAGCATTCATGGACTTCCTCTCATGCTCACTCCAGTCTTGCAAAGCAAGCTGACCCAAGAGGGCATCCACAAAGGTCTTGCAACCTGCTGCTGCACATGGCACAGAAGAGGGAGACTGATTGCACAGGCTGTGGGGCTCAGTTCCTGGGTAAGGAAGTCATAATCAGAGTTGCAACAAAGTGGACAAGAGTCCAGGGGCCTGAGCCCAGGAATCCGTCAGATTCCAGGCCCAACATGGATTGTTCCACATCTCTAGGTTATGGGCATCAACCTCATTGCTGGAGTAGCACAGCACCTCTGCACTCCCTTCACTATCAAAACTATTTATATGGCCAGGATGCTCCCTGCAGCTGTCCCAAAGTTGGTCTTCTGTATTTGAGGTCTCAGCCAGCACAGAAAGACCTGCACCAGGAGAGAGGGCAGAAGAGGAGGCTTCCAAAGGTGGGGATCCTGCTGCAACCTTGAAGGACTCTTCCAGGATTGCAACGGCGACTCCAGCTTTCCCAATGCTCAGCCAGAGAGCACTTGTTGGCCGTGAGATTGTGCCCTTGTTTGCCAACACAGCAGTGGCCCTGGTATGTTTGCACTAACAGTCCAAAAGCTAGTTTACCTTGTGAGGGAAGGGTCTAGACTGGCTGATCAAAACACATATATCTATCTTCATGCCTAGTCACAGAAACTGCCCGTTTATTCCTAAGGACAAAGGTTTCCAGCTTGGCCGTCAGGGTACATCGTGTTCGACACTCACAATGCTACACAACACACAGCATTTGAAAATGGGCGAGGCAGAGCTGCAGTGAAGCAGCTGGTGTGAACCTTTCAGAAGAAAGCTCTTCCCCTGCCTTCTTTTACACCTGTCGACCACATGTTGCAAGTACCATTTGATTTAAACATATAGGTCTGACCTTTACAAGATAACAAGCTGTTGCTGCACAAAGGCAAAGATCAAAGTTACCGATGTTTTGAAGGGGCATGGCATCCTCTTTCTATTTGTTCAGTCCAGTAAACTCTGATTCGGATCACGTGGATGGCAGCCTCCAGGTGGGTGCCCAGGGTGTGTGCGTGGGTGTATGCAGGTTTGCCACTGTGTACCGAGGTGCAATGCTTGTAAAACATGGAGCCTGTCTCTGTGCAGCATCCGAGTACTTGCAGCCACAGCATCGATCAGTTTATTAGCCACCGAGATTGCCCAAGATTGGAAGTGTGGCACAGTGGTTAGAGGGCTGGACTGCGACTTGGAAAATCCAGGTTCTAATCCCACCCACTGGGTCAAGAAGCTCTTTGAGTGACAGCTCATTGAGTGCCAGTCACTCACTCTCAGCCTATTATACTCCACAGGGCTATTGTGTAGACAAAATGGAGAGGAGCAGGATCATGTGAGCTGCCTTGGACACCTTGCAAGGGAGGAAAGATGGATGACGCATATAATAATATAATATTAATATAATATTGTGCATTATAATATTTATAAGTAATATATATTATTTAAAAAGGGCACAATCCATATCCCCTGTCCTCAGTGCACATAAGGTTCCAAGACTGGCGGCATGCATGAAGCAAGGCATGATGGGGGTGATTTAGATGAAGAGCAAGGAGGGGCTCCAAATAATTCCATGCCCTCCCCCCCAACATGGCAGGGTTGCACCTCGAATGATTGCAACAGGTATTTTATGCACAGAATAGCTTCTTTTATTACTCAAGAGGATCAAGGATAGAGCAGGATAGAGTGAGGAGGGGATTGTTTAGTTGCCTTTGGGGCTCTTGCAGGCCTGACATTGGTCCCTGCCAAGAGGCATGTGAGTGAGGCAAATCTAAAATAGATATATAAAGAAGAACCTAAATTAGAGGGCAAGATCTCCTGCTGTGCTTGTGTTGGGTGCCCTGCAAGGAGGAAGTCCAGAGAGATTAGCCCAGTGCTGAAGAGGAGACATACAGGCAGAGTTGGGCAGGTGGCTTTGTAGTTTCAAGGTTGCCTAATGAAGATTCTCAGACAGAGCACGAGAACCAGCCTGCCTTGGGAAAGGAGGAAGACATTTCAAAGTGAAGGAGGGAGAGTTCCTTGACCCTGTGAGGAAATGGAAGGCAAAGCAAGTGGACCAGTTAAGGAGTATTTGACACTTCCACTCAAGCAGCAGGAGGCACCTTGAGGATGGAGTGAGACTCTTTGCTGAACGGGAGGGAAGGAGGAGATATTCCAGTCTGGATTCAGCTCTTCACATGGGCAGCTGCTACTCCCACATCTCACAGCGATCCTTATTTTGATTTATGCTGTTTTATAACCTGTGGAACTCAAAGAATGCTCTGTGCTTCCAAACTTGCATCTAAATCTGCTGGGGAGGGAAAAGGGAGTAGGGGAAACCTGCTCTTGACAGGCCCTTCATATCAATGTTAAAGGAATAATAACTCTGAATGGACTAAGCCAGGGATGCAGAACATGTTGCAGGGTCCACCAAAATGAGGCATTTTGTGATGGTGCCCACAGCACCTTCTCAAATTCCCAAATGGTTCCATGGGTCCTGGTGTAATAACTTTCTTAGGCCAACTCAAAGATCACAAAAGCTGTGCAAGCTTCGGAGTTCCACTGATCCCTTCATCCAACAAATTGTTACAAAAAACAGGGATGTTTTCAGGACCTACTGCAAGCAATGGTAGCTGACATCTTCAGGAGGTCCATGCAATCTGGGCTTCAGGCTCATCAACTCTGAAGGAGCTATCCGTGGTTCTGATGAGAGACTGGGATGGAGTTCAGCACCTCAGCCGGCTCCTTAAAATTCAGACTACAGGCAGGAGTGGATAGATTGCTCCATTGGGATGGTGGCTGCCACCTGATCGGTTTATGTAACATTGCCTGAATTAACATTGCATGGTTTTGTCCACTGACTAGAATGGGACAAAAAGAGTCATTGTCCTGGACAAGATGAGGCAGAACTCTCTGCTTGATCTGTGCCTTTCTGGTCTCTTTTGTCCTCCAATCTCATCTCATCTCATCTCATCTCATCTCATCTCATCTCATCTCATCTCATCTCATCTCATCTCACCGCACCTCACCTCACCTCACCTCACCTCACCTCACCTCACCTCACCTCATCTCCCTGGTCCCTTTTGTCCTCCCACCTCACCTGGAAAGACAAAAGGGTCACAAGACTTGTCCCTTCCCCTTCCCCGGTCCATCTGACCTCTGAGCTAACCAGCTAACAACAGACCTTCCTTTTCATCCAAAGTATCCTTCACATGAATGTACCAACATCTCTCCTTCAAGCAAGTTGGGAGTTTGTGAGTAAATAAACCTTTTTACTTTTTGTTTACAGTCCTCTCAGTGTGGATTCTAACAGATCCAGGTGCAAGCAACAGCCTCCTAACCAAGTCTACTGTTTAATGTTTACCTCTGATGGCCCTGCATGTACAACAGGTTCCCAACATCACCCGATCTCCATTTCTGAAAATATAAGAAAGCTGAGCTATGCTCTGTCCCGCATCCTCTTTGATGGAGTCTAACCACCTTGCTCTTTGGCAACCTGGCTTTCTGTTGTCACAGAGCATTCCAAGCATTATCTTTTTCTAATGAGCTTGATCCCATAACGTGGCCAAAATATGTGAGTCTCAGCTTTGCTATCTTGCTGGCCAGGGACACGTCTGATTTAATATCTCCCAGCACCTGCTTGTTTGTGACTCCCACTGTATATGTTATTGACTTCTAAGAGCCCACAAATTGATTTTTTTCTTCCTAGAAAACTTGCATAGGAAAAGTGTTGCTGGAGATCACAGCAGAAATGCACACTGAAATCTGCCTAAAAGTGCAATTCTAGGATGCTTAGACAGAACAACGTTCTGCAGTTCCCACCATTCCTCAGCCAGTAAATGACTTTTGACTTGCATTATTTAGCAGCAGCTGTGATGTTAACCAAGCCAGAAAAAGAAAAGAAAAATAATAAAAAATGATGAATGAATTATTCCATTAATATAGAATATTCACATGGTTTTCAAAGATGTCAGCATCACCATCCTAGAGAAGGAAAACATCTGTATATATTCACTAGAAAAATAAGTTAGGCCATTGTCCCAGCTTTTGACAGGTTCCCAATTGCCTACCACCTCAATCTACTTCTGCTGCTTGATTTTCATTGTTTTTCACATGCAAAGTGTGCAGACTGGTGGGAGTACGGTTTGAAATTGCAGCCAGATGTGAAAGGGCTGGTGGTGACACCCTTCTACTGACTTCATGGCTGCACCTGTACAAAACAGAGCTGCCTTCAGCCACAGATGCTTCTGTCTGGACTACTGCAATGCTCTCTCTTTTGTGCTGCCTTTAAGGGTGGCTTGAAACTGTAACTCACATGGAATGTGGCTGCCAAGTTGCTGCTAGGCGCTCAATCACCTGAGCATAGTCTACTGTTTTCACACTGTTTATCTTAGTTGCCTATTTAAGAATGCAATCCTAGGCATGTTTAGGCAGACAAAATTCTTACAATTCGCAGCATTCCTCAGCTAACTGGCAGTTGCAGGACTTGTTTTCTCTCAGAATATGCACTGGATTATGCCCTGCATGATTATGTGTACATGGATATTTAGAAATAATTATTATAATTTGCATCTCAGCACGGTGTGGAAGTCTGTTACCTGACAATCTGTCTGCCTCATTTAATCCCCTGTCCAGGTACAGCTGATAGGCAAGTTCAAGGCCCAGCTCTTCTCCTTGATTTTGGTTTTTTCTCCTTGATTTATTTATTAGATTTATGTTCTGTCTTTTTTCCAGGCAGGAACCCCAAATGGCTTACATAATCTACTTCTACAGCTCCATTTTATCATTGCAACAATCCTGTAAAGTAGATTATCCTGAGAGTCAACAATGGGCCCAAAGTCACCCAAAGTGGCTGTGTGGAGACTAGAACTCAATCTCCCTAATCCCAGCCCAACACCCTAGCATTATGCCATACTGGCTGTTTAAACTAGACTTGAACTGGAGCGGGGATGTGTTAGGAATCCATTTTGTGGGTAGGAATCTGTTGGATTCCTTGGGATTAGCTCCCTGGATGCTGGCTTGCTTTCCCACAGCTGTGAGTCCAGGTCCTGCTCAGCATTTGTGTGGTGCTTGCCAGGAACTGAGACTTGTGCAAACACTGCACAAGCAGTTCCCCTCTTCCACGTCACACACAGCAGTAAATGTGGAAGGAAGTTGCTGGTTCCAGAAGCATTCACAGGCTTCATGTGACATGCCTGAGGGACAGATTCAGTGCTTCCCTAGGCAAGACAGCCCTTCAAAGTAGATGCAGTGGACTGTCCTATGTAAAAGAGGACACCCTAACTACTATGTCTAAAGTCACCTTGATATACTTCAGGTGCAATCTTTTTTGTGTGAATTCTTGAAAGGAGGAGCTATTTATTTATTTATTTATTTATTTATTTATCTATTTGTGATGTTTATATGCCGTCCTATTGCAAAAGTCTCAGGACGGCTTACATAAATAAAATACAAATATCAATATACATAAATTATAACAAAATCAACATAAAAATCAACATAAATCGACCCACTCTGGCTGCAGTTAAAAATATAATATTAAAAATACAATATTAAAGCTTATTAAAATATTGATGAAATAAAAAGTGCTTAACCTGGCGCCGAAAAGCATATAATGACGGTGCCAGGCAGACCTCTCTGGGGAGCTATGCGAAGTAACTTTCCTCTGAGTCCCTACACTTATTGGGCTAGCGCTTATGGTTCAGGGTAAGAGTGGGGATGTGTGCCTTCCCCATCTACCATACACATAAAGTAATATGAAACAAGACAGCAATTCCACATGTATGGAGATCCAAAAATGGGTTCGCGGCCTCCACCTCGCCCACAGGGGTGAATCCTTATCCATCTCCAGACTTTTTTTAAAACAGCAAATGTATCACTTTGTTAGAAGAGGAGAAAACAAGACGCTTATTTGCATAAACATTGCAAACCAATAACCAAGGCTCTCCAGGACCTAGAGTCTAGGTGGTTAACAAAAGTGAATTGTGCTGCTTTGCTTCACCACAGTGCCACCTAGAAGTTATCAAGCAGAAAAGCAGGGGGAAAGCACCTTGCGTGATGCTCAAATCTCAATTCTGCCACAAAATCGAAACTAGGGACCGCTTAGTATCATGAATCACAAGATGATATGGTCGCATTCACCCAAGGTCCCACTTGTTTCACTTCATCGGCCATTTCGTCCCTGTTTGTGAAGAGGTCCATCTCTCAACCATGGCTATGTCTTGAGACCACACAAGACATTTCTTGTTATGCACTATAAAATCATCTCCAGCTTATGGGGACCCTATGAATGAATGCTTTCAAAATATCCTTAGATAGTTAATATTTCTTTTGTCTGATTCACTAGTTTCCAGTGAAACTCAAAAGAATATTTCTTTCCAGCCCTTCTATCCACATGCAAATGTTCAAATTGTCTTCTGTTAGTAAACGCTTAATATCAGTTCTAGAGGCCAGAGATAGGAATAACCCATTTTCAAAAAAAAAAAAAAAAAGTATAGTTAAAACCCTCATTCAACCTTTCTCTCCTCAGGACACCTGCTAGTGATTTATTATTGACAAACTAGTTCCTGTCTTGATTCAACATCAAACTTTCCTCCAACCTCTTGTCAGTCCTAAGTGTTTCTTCATCTCCTCTCATCTTTTGCCTGCCGGGCAATTTAGTTTAAAGTTGAACCACATGAAAGAAAGTAGCATTTATCTACATTCATGGCTGTAGACACACACACACACACACACACACACACACACACACACACACACTTGCAAAAAGGCCATTTCATAGCCTTATCTAATAATTAAATGAGAGCTGACCCAAGCACAAATAAGCATGTAGGGAGAGGGGAAAAAGAGGGCCAAAACCTTACAATTAAGTCATCAATGCTGTGGAAAAAATTCCTCTGCAATGATCAAAGGTTTTTAAGGCTGTCTGTTAATGGCAACACTTTCCTAAAACAAAACAGAAAGATCCCTTTGAAGAAGACAACAGCTGAGCACAGGCAAAGGTCCCAGTGAATGTGGTTCTTATAACATGCAGCTGCAACTGGGGGTGGGGAATAAGCATGGTGCATGCTGGTGCATATCAAAGCTTTGCCAGGCATTGTGGGTAATCCTGATCCAATTCGATGGAAAGGTGCTTGCAATTAAGGTGACTTCACTTCACCAAAAATAACCTCCAGTCATACACTTCTCATGCCAGCTGTTTCAGAGATCAAAGGAAAATGCAACTGAATCCCATCTTAGCCTCTTGAGCTTCTAGAAACTGGGAATTAAACGGGGACATTATATGTTTGCAACGGAGCTAATGTTTGGCCACATGGCCTACGCCGTGGGGGGGAGGAGAATTAGGGAGAAGCCTTGACAAAAAAGGGACCCTTCAGTGCTTACCAGTGATTGGCAGTTCCAAAAGGGCTCTTTGGCATCAGGGCCGGTAGACAAACGTTTATCCTGGCACTGTAAGACCGAGTTTTAATTTGAAGTCCTAAGGGCTTGATCTCCTAGATCAAGAATGTAGGGCACCATGCCACATGGGAACTATGCAGCAATTGATGACAATTTTCCCTTCCCAGTTTGCTCACTGTAATGTGTGAATGCTGTTTAAGTAACACATAGGGAACAGAGATTCAGAAAGGCTCCAACTCCTTGAGGTTCTCTGCTTTTCACCTTGAGGCTCCGTTCTCTTTGTTCCAGTTCCTGAATTTGTTTGCTTTTTAAATGGGAAAAGTGCTAATTTTTGAAAGTGTGCACACAAATGCATACTGTTCTACCAGTGGCTCAGGCATGAAAACACCCCCCAATGCATTTGAATGCACTTTTTTATTTGAATGTGTTTCACAAAAGCATCCTCAAACTTAGGAATCTGCAAAATTTGCCCCAAAAAGGACACTCACACTTGAGGTTTCAAAGAGCTCTGATACTTAACAAACTGAAACAGACTTCCCCAGTAGCAAGAGCATTGCTAACTGTAAATTAATGGGAATTCTCCATGTTTTTTTTCGATTCTTCAAACCATGATACTATGAATTCCCCATTCTCCTGAACTTTCCTCTATTCTCACTCCACTATCAAATTATACATTTTAACTTGCTGCTAAAGCAAATATCCATGGTTTGTACTTTTAGAACTTTGTGCTATATCTCAGCTGTTGGTTTTATCATGTGGTGTTTTCATGTTACTATTTTGTATTTAATGTTCAGGTAATTCATAGAATCATAGAATAGTAAAGTTGGAAGGGGTCAGAAGCCCAATGGGTCCAACCTCCTGCTGTTGCAGGACACCAAGTCACACCATCCCACCAGATAACTGTCCAGACACTTCTTGAATGTCTCTAGCAAAGGAGAACCCACAACTTCCCCAGGTAATAGGTTCCATTGTCTTCCTGGTGTGTACTCTAAATCTGATTTCTTTTAACATAAGCAGATTATTCCATGCCCTGCACTCTGGAATGAACAAGAAGAGAACTTGTCCTTCCTCTTTGTAACAGCCTTTCAGGTACAGTGGTACCTTGGCTCATGAACTTAATCCATTCCAGGACTCTGGTTGTGACCCAAATTGGTCATGAGCCAAGTTAAATTTTCCCATAAGGTTCAATGTAAATAAGGTTAATCCGTTTTGTAACCATTTTTTTAAATCAGAAAAATGTGAAGCAAAGTGACAAAGAACAACCATGATTGTGGCCATCTCCCCACTCCCCGAGCACAAGTGCAGTCATCTCCCCCCACCAAGCACAAGTGCAGCCATCTCCCTGCCCCCCCCCCCCCGATATCGTGACTGTTATCCCTGCATGCAACCGTCATCCTGGCGCACGGCCGGGGGGGTGGGATAGATGGGTGCGATCGCGGGCACACTGGAGGAGAGAGAGATGGGGTATGGGGGGGGTGGAGATGGGTGCGATCATGCTGGCTGGCGGGGGGGCAGAGATGGCTGAGATTGCGGTTGCGCTTGTGCAGGAAAGCAGGGTGCAATCACGGGCGCAATCTCGGCCATCTCCCCACCCCACCCCCAGCACAATCGCGGCCATCTCCCCACTTGGGGGGGTAGGGAGATGGCCACGATTGTACTGTTAGGGAGGGGGAGATGGCTGAGATTGCGCCCTTCTTTCCTTCAGGAGCATGCCTGTCATCACGCTCGTCTTTCCTGCACAAATGCAACTGCGATCATGGCCATCTCCCCACTCGGGTGGTGGGGAGATAGCTGCGACCTTGGTTGCCACCCAATGCAGAGTTTACGACCCACATCAAAATTTTCAGGAAATTTTTGTTTGTGACCCAATTTGGTCGTGAAACAAGGCGTTCGTGAGCCGAGGTACCACTGTACTGTAGAGGACTGATCACTCCTCAGTCTTCTCTTTTTGAGGCCGAACATGCCTAGTACATCAGCTGCGCCCCTACCTGGAGTACGACTGCCTGGCAACAGTGACACACACATTGGTGACTTCCTGACTTGACTTCTGTAGCGGGCTCTACGTGGGGCTACCCTTGAAGACGGTCCGGATACTTCAATTGGTTCAAAATAGAGCTGCCAGGCTGCTGACGGGGACTGGGCATTATGTTCACATGACTCCAGTCCTCCATCAGCTTCACTGTTTTCCCATTGAAGTCTGGGCCCAATTCAAGGTGTTAGTGATGACCTATAAAGCCCTAAACGGCTTGGGTCCTGGTTACCTGAAGGAGCGCTTACATCCATATATGCACGACCACCCCTTGAGATCTGCGGGAGAGGCCCTTCTCCGGGAACCCTCTGTGAAGGAAATTAGGAGGGTAGGTACTCGGAGGAGGGCTTTCTTTGCGGTGGTGCCCAATCTATGGAATGTGCTCCCCAGAGAAGTTCACCTGGCACTGTCGTTATTTGTTTTTCGGTGCCAGGTGAAGACCTTTTTATTCAAATGTTATTTTAATTGTTAATATTATTTATTTTATTCTTTGGCCAGGGTGACTTAATTTATATTGTTAATTGATATTATTCTATTGAAGTTTATTTATGGTTTTGAGCCGCCCCGAGGCTTCGGCAAATGGGGCGACATAGAAGTCTCCTAAATAAATAAATAAATAAATAAATAAAATAATAAAAATAATACTTGTCAAATGTCTGAATTAGAGAAGGTTCCTTGGCAAGCAGGTAGTTACAGTTGGGGTAGGAAAGGCAACACCTAACATTTGCTTTTTTTAAGAGACACAGTCCTATGCATGTTTAGACAGAAAAAAAGACGTACATCTCCCAGCCTGCCCCCGTCAGCATGACTAGCTAGGGCATGCTGGGAAATGTAGGATTTTTTTCTTTCTTTCCAAACATGCATAGGGTGACATCCCTCAGCTTATGAAATTTCATGTTTCCTAAGCAAACATGCAGAAATAAATCCAGTGTTGAAAGGTACTCATAGAGTGATCATTAAATAAGTATTTTGTTTAAAAAAAACACCCTGGAAATTAAATAGCCTGAAGGTGATAGGCAGAGCCTTCTCAAAACTCCTAACAAAACATTGTTATGACGTTACTTCAAATAAATAGGTTACTTGAATGCAAAGTGGGACAGACAGGGTCTTTTCCATTTTAATTAGCCTGCAGGGAAATAATATAATTATAGTTTATAAAGAAGTATTAGTTCTGCTTTAATTGGCATATATCATTATCAAACTATCAGAGAACACATGGCTGCGGACAAACTTTTCCACAAATGGCCCCTGAGGTCAGATAAAACACAAAAATAATCAAAACTTAAATTTACACACAATTTCCACTGTCTTTGTTCTATTTCTGAAAGCTGTGGTTTTGCCACTAATATCTGACATGCACTTTGGATTCAGAATTCACCGCTCCCCTTTGACAACTACAAATGTCTAGGCTTAGTTCTGTCTTTTCTCCACCTGCTCCCACTAGCATTAAAGTTTTTCCATACTGGCTTATTATTTTTGGGTTTGGGGAGGGCTTTTCTCTCAGTGCTAATCAGTGGAGCTAATTTATAAATAAACTGGCATTTACAAATGGGCCATACCAGTTCCCCCGCCTCTATTTTCTCTAAGTCAATATTACGTCCACATATTCCCTATATAATACATTTTTAAAGTATGAACCATAAGGTGGAATGGATGGGATAAAAGCCATGAAACCTACACCCAAACCTACATCATGCTACCATTGTACAAAGGCAGAGCTAAATATTGAAATGAGTTCATTTCTGGTATATGTTTCTTTAAAATTGGTTTCTTCCTTTATGAATTTCCACAGCAAAGCTTTTTCTAGATCCTAAATGAGATGGGCAACTTGTGGCCCTCCTGTGGGTTGGTTTACAGCTCTGAAGAGCCCTGTTCAACATAGCCCTATTCAACACAGCCAACATAGCAAAGGATGATGGGAGTTGAACACCAGTACATCTGGGCGGCCACAAATTGCCCACACCTGCTGTCAGGGTTCATCTGCACCTCAGACTTACCACAAGGAGGAAGCAGAGAAGAGCCTTCAAGATGGCTGCTGATCCTTTTGCTTCCAGTGGCTGAGTTCAGCCATCTTGCTGGGGTCTCATGGAAAGCTTCCATACATTGCAGCTGTATAATGACAAGTATTGCTACACACCTTAGTATGCGACAAACATTGAAAAATCATGTTTACTCTATATTTTTGTGAGTACAAATTTTATAGACACATTTTGTACTTCTTTGTGCCCTTTAGAAATTAAAAATAAAATGACGTAAAAGCAGCTGCCAACAAAGCCTGAATTGGATTGAGGCAGCAGTGTTGAGGGCAGAGTTTTAATGCTTTCCTAGAAAGAGGCAGATGCTTTTCCTAATTAACACCTCTAAGCTGTTATTTGCTCTTTACTCACATTAATATCTTTGGGTTAGTGAGTGACCTTGACCTGGGAAATGGCAGACCTGGAAAGGTGTCCGCATCTGCTTTTAAAATAAGAAAGGGCAATATTATCTGACATCATGTCTAGTCTAACCCTAAAGTTCTAAGCTAAGCAAAAAGAAGAGAAATAGTAGATTTCTTATGCCCTTTAATTTTTATGTTCTGATTTAGGGCAAATGATAGGATGGGGGAAAGCAAGGCACAGTGAGGATAGGAGAGAAGTGACGGGAACGAGTTAGAAATAGTGTCAGAGGGTGTTGAACCTCTCTCAGTCCAAAGGACAAATTCCACTTGGGAGGAGTTCTCAAGGGCCATATTTCTGATGGGTGGACTGAAAGCTAAAGAGGCAGACCCAAACACACACACACACACACACACACACACACACACACACACACACAGAGCATGTTTTAGCTTAAAGCTCTTATTGACAGTGGCTCAGCCTTAGCAAGGGCATATCAGCCTTCAGAATGGGGGAAGCTGCACAAATTCTGGGAGGCCACTAAACAAGCGCCTGGAAGAAGCGGGCATGGTCTTGGGGGAACAAGAGGTGGCTAGATTGAGACTCCCAGACGCCAGTGCTGGCCTCAGGCCTGCTCTCCTCAACTCCTGTACTAGCTGGTCTGCTTCTTTCATGCTGACATGTAAAGCTGATTGACTCCCATCCTTTAAGCCCATGCAGTCTACCCAGTTTATGGACCTTCTTTTCCCAGTCTGTATTTTATGAGGTGAAAGAAGAGTGGAAGGGGAAAAGGAAGGGGATGGCAAGAGTGTAGTGATGCTGGGCAGCTGACATTTTGCCCACACACCTAATGGCACCAAGGATCAGATCGCGGATGGAGGGGAGGAAGACTGCAAGAGGTTTCTCTCCCCCTGCCTTAGTGCAAGCCACAAAAAGATACTGTGGCCTGACTGAAGATCAGGGCAATCAAATTCTTCATCAACTTGCTGTAGCTGTTGTCAAGGGACTATTCAATCTGCGTAAGACAATATGGGACACTTTATTCATTTTATGAATATACTTCAGGGGAGTTGACACTGAAGAGCCTCTAAGAATATCTCTCATTAATTTAGACCCTCTTACAGTTCCATAAGTTTCTATTTCTGGTTTGATATGGGCTCACAATTACACACTAAATCCTGAAGCTTAATGCATTTATGCTAGACAATCCAATTTATATTATGGCCTCTGATACAATGACACATGTTTCACAGCTTTATGAGTTATTCACTCAATCAAGCTTCAGATTGTCTCTCGGCCCTGTTATTCTGAAATAACAGACTGTCTACAGAAACAAGGAATTTCGGGGAGTTTAAGGGCTGATCAGGGCATTAAACAAAGAGAGTTTGCTCACAGAGCTGCTCTCCTGCTGAAGAAGGACTATTTCAGACAATCCAGCTTGCGCAGTTTCAAATGTGCAAATATCAAAGGGAACCTGCTGAAGGCAGGAGAAATATGATTTCCTTAGGGTGCAATGTGACACAGGTGTAGACAGGAAAAAAGGCCTACAACTCCCAGCATGCTCCTCTAGGTCTTTTTCTTTCACAACACGTATAGGATTGCTCCTAAGGCTAGCTTATGTAGCTCACTGTTAGTTGTTTGGTAACAGAAAGCTCATATAAAAACCACCAGTGGCTCAAGTACCCCTTGAAATGCAGTCCCAGCTGGAGCCTTCAGAGAAAATTGAAACTAAGGTGCGCTTGTCACAGTGCTACTTTCAGATGCAGGGATACCAGATATTCCATTTAGCAAAGATCGAGATGGTCATGTCAAGCATCCTATGAGTGCATTTATGGTATAGGCAAGAATTCACCGAGCAGCATTACCCAAAGCTAATCCTGCTGCTAATAATGCGGAAATAAGTGTTCAGCTTGGATAGGAGTGGAACAAGCTAGCAGAAGAGCAAAAGAAGCCTTATTATTCTGAATCTCAGAAGATTAAAGAAAAGCACGGAGAAGATTTCCTGGTTCAAAATAGATGTTTTAACACATTTGTCAGCATTGGATTATCTTAGATAGAACTGTTTTATCTATTTATTTTGCTTTATTAATTGGTTTATCAATTGCACTGTGTGCTGTTTTCAGCATTTGTCTGCTGCCAGGAGAAACTTTGGGTTATGGGGACCCCAGAAGTGGGATGAAATAAAATGAAATAATGAATCCCTCCACATTTCCCACCTGGTATGTTGTATCCCGACCTTTTGCTTTTCCGAAAGCCATGCTTCTGCTGCTTGTACAGCTCAACAGACAGAACTGTTTGAAACAAGGTTTGGGAAGGAATAATGGAGGCAGCCCTGACAATGCTTTTTCCGCTTAGCTCAGCATTACCTGACTTGCAGCAGCAACTCTCAGGCCAAGTGCTTTCCCATCTGCTGCCACCTGATCTTTTTCACTCTGGCTGCCAAAGCTGTACCTGGGACTTGTTAGATGCAAAGCACGTGCAGTTCTGCTCAGCCACAGTTGGAACGATTGGCAGGAAAGTTGGCTAATGTATTAGTCAGCAGAGGCTGGTTGATCTAATGTCAGCAACCCTGCGTAGCCGTGCCAGATTTCCCCCTGTACTTTACAGGAGCTATCCATGGTGCTGAACCACATTCTCTAAAAGACGCATAACTGAGTGCTACAACAGTGGCAAAGAATGTGTTTTCACAATTATGTCTCGTGAACCTGCCAAGGCCCTACCTGAATCAGTCGAATCTGGACACAATTATCCATGTCTTGATTCCATCCACAACTATTGCATGACTGTTGCAAGGTGCTCAACATGGGCTTACCTTTGAAGAACACCCAGAAGCTTCCATGGGTCCCAAAGGCAGCAGCTCTACTGCTAACTAGTGCACAGTTTCAGGATTATTCTGATCCTGAAAGATCTGCACTAGTTGTCTGTTTTTTCCTAGGCTCAGTTCAAGATAGGAGCATTAACTTTGGGCAAAGCAACCCCAGCACCCCCCTTTTCCAACCAGGTGGCCTCCAGAGGTGTGGGATACAACACCTCTGGATAGCATCTGGTTGGGAAGGGCTGCAATACTCTTTTGTTTTATGCATGTTAATGTTGTTCAATGTACAATGGAAAGATGCTTGAAGTTTTTCCCAACCAAAGACTCCCAGAAGAAAAGATGTGCATGTTGCAAAACTGATTTTCTGCACCAGCCTTTAGAGGGTGTTTTTGTTTTTGAAACAGCACATTGATTGAGCCCTGGTGAGGATTAATCACCCACCCCTTCCGTCCCGGTGAGGCCTGGCTGTGAGTTAGATAAACAGAAGTGGCATCAGAAAGCTTTTTAAATATTTTAATTATGGAAAATTAATGAAGGTAGCTTACCCCGTGGGCTGTTTGCTTAGAGTCAAGCCTGGTTCTGCGACTGTCCCAGAGAGATTGCCGACTGATGTCGGTTCAGCATCCTGTCAGAATGCTTCCTGTGACTCAATGGGTATGAAGGGCGGGCATGAAGTGCTGGCGCTTCTGCTTTCAACATCAATCGTCCTTTGTGGCTAAAAGGCAGCTTTAAACTGCAGGCCTGCTCATTTGCAACATTAAATCAGAAAACTCATTTCAGGCACACTCATGAGCAAACCAAGTCAGCCTGGCTGTTTTGTGATGGCAACAGTAGAACCAATATTATGCCCTAAGCTTAGGTTTTTTTTAAAGAAAACAACAACAACTTGGCAACCAACAAAACACCACTTGTTATACTTAAGCAAGCTTTAGTCAAGAAGGCATCAGGTTTTAGGGCTGAAAGTTGCACTGTTTTCAATTTCTGATGAGAAGTGAGATTGGCAGCAAAATGGTAAATAAACACTAATGATTCCAGTTCTGCTACAACAGTGTTTGCCTCCTTAGTCCAGTTCCATCTTTCATAAATCTAATTAAAGGAAATAGGAGGGGTTCCCCCGCCGTCAGGAGGATGGGTTTCCTCCTAATTAAACAAGTGGGATTACACAAGAACATAAGACAAGCCATGCTGGACCAGACCAAAGCTCCATCTAGTCCAACACTCTGTTCCCAGCTGCTCCCACAATCGCTCAGGAAGGATGGGTGCAAGACCTTCACCTGCCCAAGATCCTTCGCAACTGGTGTACGCAGGCATGCCACCTCTAGTAGAGGAGGGAGCATATAGACAGCATGACTAGTGGTCACTGATAGCCTCCTCCCCCATGAATCTGTCCAATCCCCATTTAAAGCTATCCAGATTGGTGACTGTCGCCACTTCCCATGGCATCGAATTCCACAGTTTTGCTACACGTTGTGTGAAGAAGTGCTTCTCATCTTCACCAGACCTCCCACCGGTCAGCTTCATGGGATGATCCCAGGTTTGAATGTTATGGAACAGGAAGAAAATGCCTCCTTCTCCACTTTCGCCACTTCAAGCATCATTTTTAATCCCTCTGTCATGTTGTCCCTCACTCACCTGTTTTCTAAAATAAACAGTCCTAATTGTTGTAGCTCATCCTCAGAGGGAAGCTGTTTCAGACCCCTGATCATTTTCATTGCCCTTCTCTGTACTTTTTCCAACTCAGTAATGTGACCAGAACCGAACACTTAGAATATTAAGTGCAGTCATACCAAACACGTGTATAAGGAGAGTAAGATTTTGGAGTTCTATTTTGCATCTGTTTCTAATTGTGCCTAGCATGGAGTTAGCCTTTGTCACAGCAGCTGTGGACTGAATTGATACTTTCATCAATCTGTCCACTGCTACCCCAAGATCCCTTTCTTGTTCTGTCATTGCCAGCTCAGATTCCTTCAGTCTATTCTTGAAGTTGGGTTTTTTCCCCCCAACATACTTTACTTTACACTTTACATTGAACCACATTTCTCATTTAGATGCCCATTTTCCCAGCTTGGAGAGATCCCTTTGGAACTCACAATTCCTTTTGGTTTTAATCACTCTTCCTTGACTCTATGTATTAACCATACTGCTGATTTCCTCATTTGTGGTATGCACATTATATGTGGCACTATTATGCTGTTTTTGTGCAATCTTCAAGCACTCTGAAGGAATTTAAACTTTTTGATGCCCCTTTTCAGGTTCTTCTTTACCACTTCCCGAATTTTCGAGAGGTTTCCTTTTTTGAAGTCAAATGCAACTGTGTTTGAACTCTTTAGCAGTCTTCCACCTAACTGCATAATAAATCTGAATTGATCCACATTCGTCTTTAGTGACTTATATATCCCACTCTTCCTTTGAGATGCTCTAAGACCTTGTTGTCATTATATGCTGTCAAGGCATCTCTGATTCATGGCAAACCTACAAGCAAGTGGCTCCAAATGTTCTGGCCTTCACAGCACTGCTCAGCTCTTGAACACTCAAGGCGGTGGCTTCCTTTATACAAGAGATCCACTTCATACTCAGTCTTCCTCTTCTTATTCTGTCTTCAACTTTGCCTGAAGTACCACAGCCTCAGTTTCAACATTTTAGCTTCTAGGGCAATTTCTAGCTTGATTTCTTCAAGGACCCACTTGTTCATCTTTTTGTTGCTCTGGGTTATTTGCAGCGCTCTCTTCCAGCACCATGTTTCGAATGCATCGATTTTCTTCCTGTCAGCTTTCTCCAATGTCCAGCTTTCCTGAAGTATCAATGCTTGATTGATGGTAAGAGCCTGACAAGATAGGAGGCATGGCAGAAGTGGTTTCACACCCATTCATATATTTCATCTGGTGGCTCTGGGTAGAGACAGGACCAGAGAGGCTTGTAGCAGTGGGAGTCAGTCCACTGTCAGTCAGATGGTGCACCCACTCTAGGTTTTAATCTGAGCTTTGCAGGAGCTATCCATGGTGCTGAACCCTATTCCAGAAATCTGTTCTGTACCATGGGTAGTTCACATAAAGTTCCAGTGGCCTGGGGATACAGCAGATCCAAATCCTTTTCTTTCTCCTCCTCCCCTTTCCCTGTCTCTGTCTGAGGCTGCAACTCCAACCTCAAGAGAGTTGCTGGTGTGGAGGCTGGGAGCGGTTCAGCATATGCGGTGCCCTCTGGGCTGAAGAACCCCCATCCTCACAAGCCAAATCTGGCCCTCTGGGGTGGCCATGCCTCTTTCTTTCACCCCCACCGATGATTGCTTGGCATTTTCCCAGCTATTGTGCAGGTTTTCCACCATTTTAAAATGTTGAAATACTTTCCCTTAGTTACTGGCAGTAAGAATTTTAAGCTCGTTTTACTATTTCAGGTTCGCCCTCCTTGCCTTTGGCCCCATTCACCATTGGTGTGCAGCCCCTGAAAGTTTTTCTGACATTGGATTTGGCCCCTGACTGAATGTTTTCCTAGCTCTGGGCCGTAGGAATGCCCCGTGAAAGCACAGTCCAGCAGCGATGCTGTGGATCTCCAAATGCAGAGGATTACGGTAATCAGGTACAGGGTCAGAGGAGCACGGAGGTGATCTTTGCCTCCATGTTGCTTCCACCCTACAGTTCAGCTATTGAGCAATTTTGGCCATCTATCTGAGATGCATCAGATCAGAAGGGAGGGAGAATGGTGCACCCCCAGGAGATGTCACCTCCTGGGGGCACCATTCTTCTCTTTTCCCCATTCCCCTGGAAGGCACTCTTTCTTGTTTATTTGAAGATGTTGTTGTGACCTTGAAAGAGCAACTGGCCAGGCTCTTTCTGCCCCTGCTGGAAGTGGAGAGAGGAAACTGGCATGCAGGTCTCCACCTCTGAGGCTGGAACTCTTTCACCACTCCTTCAACACTATTCAGTGGGGAGCAGGATCACTCTATAAGAGACTTTTATACGTTTTTTAATCATCTGTTTCTCCCCAGCTTGAACAGAAAATGTTAATGGGATTCTTTGCTAGTGAGCATTTTAGAGCGGTGCTTAAAGATGCAGGACTTTTCCTTGGGCCAGGTAGTCTATGAACATTCATGGTGTTACCCTGCAAATTACTGGATTGCTTTTATAGGTTCATGCCAATCTTAGCAAAAAACATGGACTACCTAAACAGTAACACAGCAACTGCCCTTCTGAGCGCCTAGTCTGAGTGATGCGGACAAGGAAAACACAAAAGTCGGGGCAAGAGCTCACATTAGTCTTGATTTGAATTAGGAACAGAAGGGTGTTTTCAAGTGTAGGGGTCCACATCTCAAGAGCACTAGGACATTGTAAACTAGGTCAATTCACAGTGCCAACCAGATACAACTGGGTTTGGATGGCATCCTACTTCAAATGCTACTTTTGATGCCTTTTGTTAGCAACCAGAAGTTAAGTATCCAGGTATCCAGTTCACAGAATTGTTTTCTGCCAGTATGAGATCTTGATGATTTTTGCTTTGATTTGTGGTAAAATATCTGCTACAAGCAAATAGAAGCTCCGAAATGCCATGTTGCTTGCTCTTTTGGTTTATACCCTTCCTAAGGGTCAAGGAATGTTAACGATACAAAAATCGTGTGGGGAAAAGTGGCTACCGTTCCTCCTATTTTCAGTATGCCGGCAGTGATTGTCATTAGTTATATGGCTAACATGGTACCAACACAAACCCTAAGGATTGCAAAAGTACAAAAAACCTTTAGGGGGAAAATCCTAAAGCCACAATTCTCAGCTGTATTGCAGCAATAGCCTTCGATGGGGTCATTTGATTAGGGTTTGTTCCCACAGCTCTCTGCTCTTACTTTACTGGTACCAGGAAGCAGCGTTTCAGAAAACAATTCTTTCTTTGCCTTAAGGCTACAGCAAAAGTTAACTGCTCCTAGTAAGTGAGGAAACAGTTGGCTGAGTCCAGATGCTGACAGATTTATCACTCCTGTCAGTGATGATAATGGGGTGATTACTACCAGAAAAAATCATGTGTAGGTTCTGAGAATTCTGAAGGGCAACATCCGTGTGGGCTTGATGAACTACTAATCTCAAAGCAGGAAACAGGCGGTCTGTACATCATAACCAAGTGCTTGAAAGACCCACCTTTGTGCACTTTAGCTTTTGCAATACAGTCAGAATGTGACGGGATCCCTCTTCCCCAACCGGAAGCCTTTTCTCAGCAAGCCCCGCCTTCCAGCTGCTTTTCTCCTAGCTTGACCTGAGGGCCAAAACATGATGTGGGAGATCAGATTCAAAGAACATGAAAACCCACCTTCAAGGTCTGAGGTAGGGCTGTTGCTGAAATATGGTTAGTTGGCTGTCTGAATCCAGTTGTGTTAACAAGCCATGGCTTCTTAACCATAAACAACCCATGAAGAGACTCCATGGTCTGTTGTTGGGCTGTGGACTGTGGGTTGCTCACCATGGTTTGTTATCTCAGCTGGGTTCAGTCAACACAATAATCCACATTTCAACAACAGGCCACATGTAACCCATATTCAACCCTTAAGAGTAGATATTTGTGTTGTCTGAATCCAGACAACATGTTTTTCCTCTTAAGGGAGCCATGGCAACAGGCCGGGCATGGGCAGGGAGGGAAGACCGATCTGATTGTACAGGGGCATTGGACTGTAGTAAAATCCCATTTCAGAGTTCTCAGGACATATTGCAGTGATGAGTGGGACCAAAGCAAAATAGTGAGCCCAAAATACCAAAAACATCATCACATTTTACCTTAAAGAATTTTCCCTCAGTAATAAATCTCTAGCAGAGAAATGTTAACCTTTTAGGATACGGGAAAAACTGACCAAAAGCAGGGAAGCCACCAAGCCATCAGTGGTCAGGAGAAAAGTGTACAGGGATTGGGGAAGGGGGCATGGTTCTGGGGAACCCAGAAGGGCTGGATATACACCCCCGTCCCCCAGGCAGGCTAGACTTCATCTCCTGGCTCTGGAACTCTAGGACAGTGTTTGGAACAGCAACATTTTGGGGCACTGGTCATTTATCCTGACTTTTTGTGCTGTTGCATACCCTAAATTTCTCTCTTACCCACCCCTATAGCTATGATTAGCCCCATGGATATATTTTGCTCCTACATTCCACAGCTGGGCTGATAGCAGTTTGGGAAGGGCAATTTTCGGTGGACAAAACAGCAGGGAAAAGGATGAAACACCCTGACCAATTTGGAGTACCCCATGGCTGCTTTGAATTGTGGTCCGAAGGAAACAGGAATACTTTAGAACTCCTCACCTGTAGTGAAGCTCCTAAATACAAGCTACTTCCTGTGCCAACCATTTCTGATTAAACTGAACATCAAGGGGAAAATGTTTGGGCCAGTACTGTTTGTCTTAGGATGAAGGCTGCACAGCTTCTATGCCTGGCCTCACATGCATTCCATTTCCTGGGGTCACTTCACATACCCCAGCTGCATTTGTACAGTCAGAGTTTCCCTGATCTTACAGTGCATGGAGGGACCCTCACACATGGAGATCCAAGGAAGCCCTGCAAGGACCTCCCATATCAGAATGTCCAACTTTACAGTTTTCCATTGTATCATTTTGGAGGGTATTTCTGAACATGCTTGCTTGCCTGGTCCCTTTTCCTTCCTCAGATTTGTTTCTAATGCTTATCTTTCACCCAGTCAACATGACATATTCCAGGTATAGGAATGAGATTATGTGAGGCCTGTTGCTAAGTATACAATTAACCTAAAATGCTAGAGCCAGTGAAGGGGGTACTGGGATTTTTAATTGCAGAGAGGAGAGTTTATCTCTCTGGGACTTGCATAGACATAATACAAATGTTTTTCTTTCGCTGTCTCCCTCTTTAACAAGGCCCTCCTGGTTGCAAGGGAACAGATAACACAACTGTGCCAAAATTGGCAGCTTCCTGGAGAATTTGTGACCAGCAGGCAGGCAGGTTAAGGTCAAAGAAGCCTCACAGTTAGCCAGGGCCTCCGGGGTTTATGGAGAACAAAGGTAAATGGAGAAAACTACTGAAAGAAAAGGACCTGTGGAGGAAACAGAGAGGAGCTCAACTGCAAAAGAAAAGCATATTGTCCAACCCAAATGCCTCCAGACAATTACCTAACCTAAATGCATTATGAAAACAGCTTTTTTTCCATAAAGCAAAGCAATTCTTGAGCAGATGTTTCTACCAAGTCTGAGCAGCCTCTGGCACTAATGGGTCTTGCATTGCAGGAAGTACAGGGTTCAATGGTTCCCCAAATAATGACACAGAAAACTTCATTCAGTAAACAGTTATCTCTTCTGGACACATAAGGCAGCTGCCCATGCCTGGCCCACACCATCTCCCCTACCCCACACAGATGCAAAAAGGTGTCTCTGTGCTAACTTGGGAATCTGTGCATTTTGGCCAAGGAAAGAGGCAGATTAGGGTTCCAGAATACCTTTGGTATTTTGTCAGAAGTGGAGATCCAGCATTGCCTCCCTGTTCCAAAATGCATTGCCAGATGTGATGCTAGCGCTGACTACTTCATTCAGGCTCCATTTTGAGAATGGGTCTATCTCACAGTAGAGTTCAAGGCCAGATTCTTCCCCATGTCCTGCATTTTGTACCGTCTCTAGCCTGCTGGAGAATTCTGGGGACCTTGAAAGTTTGCTCAAGCTTGTGGAATTTGGCTGGTCCTAATTATTTCCCAGCTGCGGATACTCGGACGATGCTTTGTGAAGGGAGTAGGGGACATACAGAGCAGACCAATCATTTACTCTGGGCAGCAGTTATGTCATGTTCCCATTTATGCAATGGGTATCCTAATGCCCTTTGACAAGTGGGGTTTGAGTGCTTTCCCAAGTTTTGATTGTGGGGAAAAATGAGTCAGTCTGACAAGCATCCACATGCTCCATGATGTATTACTTTTCTTAAATGGGCTTCAGAGATAAGCAGCAATTGAATAAGAGCTGAGTCAAACAGTTTTGACTGAAAAAATAGGGCTGGCAGGGAGAATGGATGTCGGGGGGGGGAATTCAGGGGGAATAGGAGAAAATATATCAAATGGCCTGGGGGAGGAGCTTAGGTAATAAACAGTTGCCATGGCTTCCAGGAGGTTTCCATGGACTTGGATTTGCAATCAGCAGCCAACTGGCCTAATGAATCACACTGACGTTTCTCCCACAATGCCTAGCTGTATGGAAGAGGCCATCATTGGCCTGGGATGGCTTTCCAAAGAGCCATGCCAGCCCAATTTTCTGGCAGACATGGCTCTTGGAGGAGCTCAGCCACCTGCTGCTTCCTTCGAGAGGAGTAGCAGAGCAAGCCGGGATGGCAAAGGAGTGGTTGCAATACATGAAGGAGTCAAGGGGAGGGTGGGTGGCTGGGCAGACCCTTCTACTGGGCTCCCATAGTCCTTTGCAGAAGGACTGGTATGGTGAGGACCTGCCTGGAGCCTACACACCAGCAATGGGCCAGCAACAAGGACCCTGTGCCTCCCTTTCTGGCCCAGAGGAGGTGGGGTCAAGAAGCACCCACAAGAGATGCCATTGTCTACTGGAGCAGCGCCAGCATTAGGCTTGGAGGGCTCTTGAGCTGCACCCATGCAATGGTCTCCTTCTTCATGAAGTCTACCTTCTCACTGACACTCTCACCTGCCGCTGCTGCTGCTCCTCCTCGCCATCCCCGCCACCTTTCCTTGGGCCAGAGTGAGAGCAGGAGAACAAGCAGATTGCCATGGTGAAGTGGAGGAGCAACTCCAGTGGGCTCTTCTCAGGGGGCTTCTAGTGGGCGTCAGTTCCAGGCCGTTGCCCCGCCATGCCTCCTTTTATGCCAGTCCTATTTACAAGGAGCCACAGTGGCCAACCAGCAGGGCCTGCTGACCGATGAGGTAGTGTGAGTCTCCCTCCAGATACATCACTTGGGCCATACTTGGGCAACACCGTACAGTGGCCAGCAGCCCTTCTCCAGGAGCCCCTGTGAAAGGACGTGACAAGGGAGGCCACTGACAGGAAGGCCTTTTTTCTTGTGGCAGCCCAGCTGTGGACGGAGCTTCCCAGGGAGGCTCCTCCGATACCTTTGCTGTGCTCTGCCGCCACCAGGTGAATACTGTTCTAGCTTCCCAGGCATTTTAGTCTTGCCATTTCTATGGTTTGAAATTTGTCACCCTGTTTTAAACCTTTGCATTGCCACTAGGTTTTACTTTTAGAAAACTTCTATTTTATACTGTATTTTAAAACTTGTATGGTGCATCTTATGCTGTGGTTTATGGTTTTAATCGTTCTGAGCTGCCCAGAGAGCTTCAAACATTGGGCAGTATAGAAAGAAAGGAATAAATCAATGTAACCTGATCCATTTCAGGGGAGTATGGCAGGCGAGGGTTAAAAAGAAACTTTTTTTTTATTTATTGCATTTGTGTGCTGCCCCATAGCCCAAGGGCTCTCTGGGCAGCCCATGGGAAACAGCAACATAGCATACATATGATAAATACAACAATACCTGCTCAAAACCACATAAAATCCAACTAATATAAAGTGTGAAAACAGGAGGATAATGAACAATAATATAAGCAACAATAAAACCAGCAAAAACCAAATAAAGGCATGATTCTAAAACAATTACTAAATAAAAAGTTCTTTACTTGGCAACAAAAACAGAGTAATGAGGATGCCAGTCGTGCCTCTTTTGGAAAAGAATTCCAGAGATCAGGTGCAATAACAGAGAAGGCCCTTTTTCTAGCCACTCACTTCATTTGGGGAGGTTCACGAAGGAGGGCCTCTGCTGCCAATCTGAGTGAGCTGGTAGGGATATATGGAGACAGGTGTTCCTTTGGATATCCCAGTCCAAAGCCATTTAAGGCTTTGCATGTTAGTGTAAACACTTTGAATTGGGCCCAGCCAGTAACAAGCGGGCGATCCAATTGGTAGAGGACTGGCATGATATGTTCTCTAGGACTGGTCCTTGTTAATAACCACACTGCTTTGGTTTGAATTGGTTGAAGTGCCTGGACCATCGTCAAAGGCAGCCCCACAGAGAGCACATTACAGCAGTCCAGGCGAGAGGCTACCAGTGCATGGGTAACTGCAGCACTAACTATTCCCATCCTCCCCTGAAAACAACCAGCTGCTGGTTCTGCCACTTCAGCTTATCACTGCATCGAGTATGCATGAAATTTTTCCTATCATCAAGAGATGATCCCAAAATGTTACCTCAGTTTTGCAAACCTCTGATGTTGGGATGCAAACTCGGGACAGTATTTTTGGCTCGATGGAGGGATGCTTCATGTATGGTGCATCAAGGCTTATGGTACTGTTTTTCATTTTCCACACAAGGGATGGAATGGCTGCCTTTCTTCTTATCCTGCAAAATGTTTCTCTTTTACTACTAACAATCAGTGTAGAAGGTGCCAATTACTTAATTTTGGTGCTTTGCAGTTTTGTCATGCAGCCTCAGTATTTTAATGTCTATGTTGAAATCTTGAATGCACCATCAACCTTCTACAATGCAAGACAGGAATTAAGGCCAACAGATGACATGTCAAAGAAAACAGGCAGGATGGCTCCATAGTGTATTGCTATTGGTGTTGTTTGTAGGGGTGTTTTATGAGCCTGAGAATTCGGTAGCAGCAAATAGGTATGGGAAGAGTTCCAAAATGGGAGCAGGCAGTTGCCATTCTGTGTGTCTTCTTCCAAATCATTTCAGGCTCAACACCAGAACAATCCAGAAAGAAAGCAACTGTGGCATGCACTCCTATCAAATCATATTGCAGGATTTCTAGTGGTGTGACTTGACTAGCATAGGTTTACCTTCTCTTTATTATTTTTAATCACCTTTTAAAGCAGGATGGGGAAACTTCAGAGGTGATCTGTTGGGGCCACATGCCAGCTGTGATCACAGCCAGAACCAGAGTGAGTGGAGCCATGTTTTCCCTCTCTCTTCCTGCCATCTGTTCTCTCCCTTCTCCCCACCCCTTTCTTTCAGTGAGCTGCCAGTAGTTTGAAATGATTATTTGCAAATCTGTTCTAAAATTAGGCTGAGGTTTAGTGATACAGGTTCGACTGGTTTTAGATCTGAATATCTGTGGGACGTCCTCCACCCATATGAATCTGCACACATACTTTGGTCCTAACAGGACGCCTCACACCATGATCCGCCACCATCTGAAGCAGGAGTTCCTAACACAGCACTAACAGAGAGAGTCTCCAAGATGGCCCCTGTAGGCACCCAAACTTTCTCCTTTTAAAGTACACTTACATGGATTTGTAAGTATACAGCTCTCTAGCAATTGGACATAGGTTTCACCAAAAGTGGATCAAATACTCAAATAAGTATGCATGTGAAGGGGGCACCTGTATGCCACCTGTTCAAATACTGAGTGTTATAAGGTCCTCCATGCATTGCAGCACAGGTGGTAAGTGGTTAAACTTTTGATTTTCTCATATCAGTTTTTTAGCTACCCAAAGACTGCATTTTCCTTCCATTTGTTAATTTCAATGAAGCAGGTAAATACTTTAAAGGAGTATGCACATGAGTAAACATCAAAGACTATTCCAGAACAAAATTTATCTGTGTAATAACCACCTCCCAGAAAGAAGGGATGTTGCCAGAACGTATGGTTAGAGATACATTAGCTATACTTTTCCACCAGCAATTCACTGATTTAGACAATCCTTTACTAATAGACATTGTAGTGTCTGATAGACACCTAACAAAAAATTTGCTAAATAAGTCAAAAATTCATGGATACAGCAGGTGGACACCAAAGCAGCAATCCATTGATTAGGCATTTTGTGGTGGTACCCACAGCAATGTCTCAAATTCCCAAAGGCACCCATAGGTCCAAAACTTTTCAAGGGATCTGATCTGAGCCATGTTTGGTGACCAAAAAGGCCTCCTCAGTGATGGCACGTCAAATGGCCAGAATACAGAGCTTCCTTTGAGGGGGTGTGCAATCCAGACATGGTTTACAGATAAAGATCTGTAATAAGAAAGCATGGAGAGGTCCTGAAGCTGCCCATCAACACTTAGCACCTGGATATCAGTACCCAGAGAAGACATTAGTTCATGCATTTCTTGTGCATTATGCATATCCTCTTATTTGTCGTCTTCCCTGGTTGGAGTTGGCTGAATCCTTCTCTCACCCCAAACCAGAACGTATTTTCCCAGAATTAAACTCTGCTGTGCTTGGTGGGACTCACTGCCTATCAAAACATGCTTAGAACTTTTAGCATTGGCCAAACTGCAGATTACTAGAGGAAATCACAAGACATTAAAGGCATATTGGACACTCCTACTTTGTTCCTAGCTATCACCATCTTGTGTGTTATTATTGATTCACTTGATTAACAGATCAATGTGTTCATTAAATGCTTCTGGGAAGTCTGTACTGTAGAATCTCATGTGGTGAAAGGGTAGGGCAATTTCCTAGGTCTCAAGTGAGGCATGACTGGAAGCAAAACAAAACAAGGTTTCAGAAGTTGACCAGTAATGGAGTCTCTGCGTTACAAACATCACTTCTGTGCAATTTTAATAGACCCAAAGGGAAATATCAAAACATTCTTTGACATTTGATAGTGGGTGTCAAAGCCAACAGACTGCCCTTCATGATTGTCCAAATGCCATCCTCATTTCTGGATAATTGACATTTACTGGTGTGTGTGTGAGAGAGAGTTGTTTAAAAAAAAAAAAAGATTCATGGCATAAAGCTTGCTAACCCTTGTCACAAGGCCACTCACAATGTTCCTGATAAATGTCAGTAACAACCCATTATCCGAGCTTTACTATAACTGAGCATTTGCCTTTATTTTGCTTAATGCAAGAAAAAACAAACCAAAACAGAGAAACTATTTTAATATTTAAATATAATATTTAAATATAGATCTAGGAATGTATTCTAGCTAAATATACATCTAGAAACTTTGGGAAGGATCACAATATAAACCAAAATTAATAGTTTTGTTATTAATTGAAAAAGAAAACCATATTTTGTTCTTAGAGGTTTCAAGCACTTCCTTACTCCAGGACATAGAATCATAGAATCAAAGAGTAGCAGAGCTGCAAGGGGCCAGAAGGCCACTGCGTCCAACCTGGGTCCATGATCTGCCCTACTAAATCATGCAGCTCTATAATAGAGAATCTCTGTCACAGATCCTGCAGAAAGGAGGAATACGCATTCATGTGGCACCTGACTGAGGCAAAGTGGATGAAACTGAAATATACTTTAAAGAAAAATCTGTATACAGAAAGTCGTTCAGAAAGAACGAATTAGCATGTGCGGGACGTGACATGGAGCAATCCCCTTTTACCTCAGTTCTGGGTTACAAGAAGCCAAATATGCTATGATAGAATTTCTTTGGGCAGCTGGGCCTGCCCTCGAGGCCAAGATGGGCACTGCCAACTTCCTTACTGAGCGTTGGCTTTCTTGGCCAAGAATAGGTTTGTTTTTCTGAAGTAATTTCTCTTCCTCTCATGATCCAGGCTCTGACTGGCCTTGAAAGTACTTGGCAGCCTCAGCCTCTCTGCTCTCCCACTTTGTATGTTTCTCTTTTCTGGAGGACAGCAGGGCAGTTCTTTTGGGAGAAACGGCACAGAGACATTGTCTAGCTTCAGCAGCAAGAAACTCCAAAGATATTCTGATGCGAGACCAGCTCCCTGCTGGAGTGAATGTATATGGCTGCTGGCTCTGAGTGAAGGCTTCCCTTGTTTCAACCTTCCTTGCCCTTCTGGATGTGTCTCACTACAATTCCTACCATCCTCAGCACCATGGCAATTGTCATGCAGAAATGAAAAAAAAGGTTGATCTCTCAAGGCTGTCAACATAAGACAACATTTGTCTGCCCCCTTGCTGTTTATGTTCCACCAAAGACTTTTATGTCATGAGCTGTCCCCTTGCTTTCTTCTTTCTGAATCCAAGACTCGGGATACTTCTTTGAAGTACAGTTCTTCCATTCAGACTCCACAGAGAAGAGAACAGTTTTTGCTTTTAGTAGCATTCCACCAAAGCTGAAAAGAGAAGCTTCTGCTCATGCGAAGAGCTCAGTCCAAACTGGAAACTTCCCCATAGTTCCTCCTTGTAAAGCTTCTGGTTCCACCCTCAGAGTGGCTCTCACTGCTGGAAACCTAGATGGCATGACCAGGAAAGCCCCTCCAACTGAGCAGCTTGTTTCTCCCAACATTTCCTCACTGGGTCAAGGACTGTGTCTCACACATGCTCCCCCCCCCCCCCATATCCTGAAAACCCTTCCTCCCCTTCTAAAATAGGCTGCTTCTTATGCTAAGTCTGAGAAACTTGACTAGCCAAGGATGAAGGAGTTTCAAAGTCTTTGCCCCCAAGCCCTACTCCTTCTCTTGTTCAGAACCCAATAATAACTCCCCCTGAACAGTCTGCAGTGTGTGAGAGACTGGTCCATAATCTGCCCATCATGACAAGGCTATTAATGGCTACTGGTCCCGATCCCTATATATGCATGGCTTTATGTCCGGTGGAACAAACTTCGTTCACATCCTGCTTGTAGGCTTCCTACAAGTATCTGGTTGGCCACCGTGTAAGCAGAATGCTGGATGAAATGGACCCTTGGTCTGATCCAGTAGGGCTTGTCTATGTTCTGCAACACTCTTAGCAACAGAGATCTGGAGTCTACCGTCGTTCAAAACATTAATCACCCCAAAATGAAAAAGGGAGATCTGCATTGTCAGGAGTACCTGACCTTCCTTTAGCTCACCAAGCTTTTCAGTAGCCACCAAAGGTGCAACCAACCCAGGGACTTAAGTAACTGCCTCAAGATCATGTAAACACGGCTCACTGATACTTGCTTTGTTCTTGGCCTCCATCCACTTTTCTTTCATGTTCATCATAGTCAGCTTGCATTTTTATCTCACCTTTTTCTTCTTGTGAGACACTCTCTTGTGGGCCACTTACATAGTTCTTTGTTATCCATACAATAATACCCTGTGAAGTGGTTGGGTTGAGAGTCTGTGACGGGCCCAGAGTCATTCAGTGAGCTCCATGGCTGAGCAGGGACTATAACCCAGATCTCCTGCTTTTCTATTCCAGCACTCTAACCACCACGCCACACTGGTTCTCAATGGCTGCCTACAATAATATCATCAGCTGCATGGCATACTCATGATAAAAGATGGAAGAAACAATTCCATATGTATTAGGGATGTGTGATGCAGATATTTTTTAAAGGACTGGGTGTGCAGCACCTGATGTGGGAATCTAGCTATTAATTTTCCCCACTTCCATGCATCTGCTTTATGGAACCATAGGGCATTCTGAAACAAGCCATGTTCTGTAACAATCAAATATTGCCCAGAAAAGGGATATGAGGAAGGTAGATTGCAGTGTGCCAGTGGGCCACTGAACCATGAGTGATGGATGTCCGACTGCTAGACTCCTTGCCAAGAGATCTGGATCTGCTGCAGAAATCCTCTTCAGAGGAGTAGCTAGAGACCCCACAGACAGAGAACATCAAAGGACATTCCATGACAGAAGACCAGTGCAAAACTTGGCCTCTGGAAGAGGAAGCTATGGGGCTATCCCACAAGAGGAAGAGTTAACTAGAATTGCAATAGAACAGTAACTCTTCCCACATGGCTGAGTGAAAGCTCAAGGAAACATTCTATTTTTGGTAAGATCAGAAATGCAAGTTTACTCACAAATAGAGCTTACATATGTACAACTAGTTTCAAAGGAATCCCGAGCTGTCTTGTGGAGCTTATAATGGTCCAATGGCAGGACAGAGAGAGAAAAAGAGCATGAAAAGAAGTGGAAAAGACAAAAGCAAGAAGACATATGACTTGTCATAGAGTTCCAATTAACTATCTGGTTTTAACATTTCCTTGCCTGCAAGTTTGCATGAGGAGTTTCACTATATCCAAGGATTGCACCTGCAAGACAGATGATGAGCAACCACTGAGCTTCTGAGGACATTGGCATCTCAAGAGGTAAGTCAAACCTGTAAGAAAAAGGGTGTGTTTACCAAGGAAGGCTCTTCATGAGTAAAGGATCTTCATGTGTAAGTCTTTATTCACAAGGAGGACTTCTTCCAGAAGCCCTTGATGTGCCAAACGGATGTTCTGGATAGGTTTGGATGCTTCAGCCTCAATCCTAGGCAGGGAAACATTTGCTAAACAGCAGCTTATTTCACTCTTAGTGCCTTGAAATCTTGCTTCTCCTGGGACCAATCCTTTATGTTGCTGGCTCCTGGATACCTAGCAAGAGCTTCTGATTTCTCTCTGCCTATTGAGCTTTCGAGCTGAATTTGTCCCATGGACTGCTTCAGCACAGGATGTGAACTAGCTAGAATAGAATCATTGACTTAATGAGAAAAATTATTCATTTCTTCTTTAGCAAGATTGCCTACAGGCAACAGATTTGTTATGCCTTGAACAGTTAGGAAAACCTGAGTATGAACTCTTGTCTTTGACATTTGCAACACACCAGTGGGCCACTGTCCCATTTCTGCCATCCCAGTCAGCTCCCAGGAAAATCCATCTTTTGGGGAGCTATCCAGCAGAGAGCACAAGTGAAGGATTAGGTTTCAATTCTTTTGGGAATGCTGAAGTTCCACCCCTTCCTTGCTTGTTAGTAGAGCCCCGATTCAGAGAATGGTTCCACCTTTTGTGTAGGGTTCAAAGACAGCTGATGTGCTGCCAGACAAACACTGCATTTCCTGCTCTGAACTTCTGTCTGGATCTGATGCCCCCTTTGCTCATGGGGTCTTGGAGTGAAGCTGGTAAACCTGAAGCAGGGGACTGTAACTAGCCTAGTGCTTAGGTTTTTGGTGATGGTTTCAGAAGGAAGCACTCTTTGGCTTCTCTTGACTCTTACACCAACTATAAATGGTGAAGGATCCTCTTCTCTTTTTCAGATCTTCCCAGGTTCCAGGAATGTCTTAGCAAATAGATGTTGGTATATCACAGCCACAAGGGTTCTAGAATTTTATAATATAAGACTTTCAACCTTTGCTTTAAAAGGCTGAATGGGATGGAAACAGATGAAGTTGTGTACAACCAGAATGGCAGAAGGAAGATGGGCACCTAGTGCTTGATCTCCAGGTGATTTACAGGAGATCAGCAAGAGTGTTGACTCTACAAGCTTAGACATTAAAAAAGGCCTACAGCAATGAGTTTGTCCCAGCAAGCATGGATGTAGGCCTGTTGCTGTTGTCATGTAAACTTGCAGAACATACTGTCTTGGGAGGGAGAGCATCCTTTAAACTTAATAATGACAAAAAGGTTCCTTCATTCCTTCTAAATTAGGCTGCTGGGATCCAGAATTTTTTCTTTCTGCAGGCATTGATTTTTGTAGGAAAGGCTGTACACAGAAACTCTAGTTGTGTTCTTGAAAATGAATGCCTCCGCTCAGCATGTGTTCAGGGGCAACTTCTTCTGCTGTCCTTCTTCAGCTGCTTAAGAAGGATGACAGTGTTAAACACAGTCAACCCTTAAGCTCAATTCCCTTCTGCCCCCACTCTCCACCCCTGCATACCAGTGAAGTGAGGTATACTTTGAGGTCTGACATGTAAAGTTGTAGGTGAGGAGCCCATGGCTAGGAAGTAGAGGCCCAGTATGGAATTATCTCTTACTGGGTTTATTTATACTACAGACTCAACAGGCATCCCTTTTCCTAAAGGCCACAGGAGACATTCCTTAATACAGAGTGCATTGCTATGGATCTTGTTTTTCCTTAATTAATTACAAGTGCCCAGGGCATCAAGCCTTACTGCTAATGCATTTGGGCAGGCTTATCTCTATTCTCCTGAGCATGTGAACCCAAAATCCCCTCTGGCTCTGTGCACAGCTAGAACAATTAGGAAAACAGTTTCCTGCACTGAGCACCTGTGGAAGATTTCCCCTTTGTGTCTTTAATTAATAGAAGTAGCTACACACTGCACATTAAGCCTAACATATAATCTGAGCCTAAAGAAATCCTGGCAGATGTAGTCCCATGGGGCAGCAAACCAGCAATCTCCAACAAAATTCTCAGCAACTTTATTCCTGTGGATTCTTTGGGAGAAGTCCTGTAAGTTAGACCAGTCTCAGTTTGATATAAGTTTGCTAGGGAGATGCATTCCTGGTCAGTATCGGTATCTCCCCTCATCCTGCTTTAGGCACAATGGCAGCTATTTTGAAAATCTGCACATGGGCAAGTTTGTGCTCATGTTAGCACTATTGTTCTTGCACATAAATGGATGTGTACACTGTTGGGAAAATTCAGACAAATCCTGGTAGAAAGAGGTTGCTTATATGTGCCTTGGTGTTATAAAATCAAACCTGCACCTCTTTCTCAGAAAGCAGCAGAATTCTAAGCCAGGTTACTGTTTAGCTTTGCTGTTACTTTAAGAAGATGGAATTCTTAGCTGGACCGAGAAGCTGCTCTAGGCTAACACTATCAGTGGGGAAATAGCAGTGTTCTGATCAGCTGCAGACCACTGAGACAAAGATGTTCATTTGTTTCTGAATGGACCCATTTAATCAACTAGTTCCACAGAGGGAAGTGCCTGTGCAGTGTAGTTGTCAAACCAATTTTCCCGAGTGGTTCCTCAATCAGACACATTTGCATGTTTAAGTAGACCCAGGCTGCTCCAAACTGTCAGGAATTCACTGAACTGACTCGTCAATAAGGCTCAAGCAGGAAAATTTTCTATTTTATTGTCACATGCATTTCTTATTGGTTTAGAGTATTGTTCAGTGTATGAAGACATCAAGATGCTATTATGTTAACATTATCTGGAAATCTAATAATCTGACTGGAAGGTTATAGAAATGTCTATACATAGGCTGTGATCTTGTAGTTGGTGGTGAGAACCCAGTAGCATGGTGTCCTAAGTAACTGCAGGGGACCTAGCGTGGTCTTTCAATAAACTGCCAAGGTTCTCTTCTTGCTGAGGCCAGAGTGTAAGGCATGGAATAATCCGTTCAAGTTGCAACACTCCAGATTCAGGCTGGACATCAGGAAAAGCCTCCTCACTGTCAGAGCAAGACGACAGTGGAACCAGCTGCCTAGAGAGGTGGAGGGCTCTCCCACATAGAGACATTCAAGAAGAAACTGGACAGCCTCCTGAGAGGGATGGTGTAACATGGTGTCCTGCAACAGCAGGGGCTTGGACTTGATGGCCTTCATGGCCCCTTCCAACTCTTCTTTTCTATGATTCAATGAAGGCAAAAGGGGTCTTTCCTGACTGAACCCACTTTTCCTGTCTTGTGGCTGCTATTGAAGCATCCCAACAACACCATGTAACTAGAACAATGGGGGAAAGCAGTGAAACACCCTTTTCCTTTGCACTAGCTTTGTTGCAGACATGCTAGGAAGCACGAGATCAATAACGTTAATAGGAGTGCACTACTGGATACTTCCCATGCACAGCAACTTTAAAACACTCCAGCCTGCATTGGCACCAACAAGCAGGTGTGGCTGCAGACATACATCACATTTTTCAGGTTTGGCAGGAAGAGCATCCTTTAAACCAGTCGGCTCCTACTCAGATGAAGAAGATTGAGGGAACCATTATCAGGTGGTGGCAAGCCAAGCGATGAATATCTGCTTGCTAATGAGTTGTGATGGTCAGCAGATTTATCTGGAGCAAGCTGAAGAGGCATACTGAGTGGCTTTTGATGCTTGAAGACTGATAGCTCAGCAACTATCCAAATGAGCCTTGGTAGCTGGGGGTCCCACATGTTTGGATGGGGTGAGGAAAGGGGCTGCCATAATCTGAAATCTGCAAGTGGCTGCATGGAAGAGTCCTGGGAGATCCACATGGCTGCAGTGTCCTTACCTGGGGCGCTAATGTAGCTTCTACCTATGCTCAAGGTTTATATTTGCAGATAAATAGAGGTCAAGGAATGCCACTAGTGCTCTCCCTTGCGAGGAAAAAGGCCTGGGTCAGACAACTTGCTGGCTGTGTGCTAAGTTCTCACTCAGAGGGGAGGGAGGGGCTCAGGGCAGAAGAGAAAATTGGAAGTGGGGAGCCAAAACAGACAGAGAGTTGGAAGGAGGGGGGAGCCCTCTGCAAGCGATAATTTCAGATGTGGCATGAGTGACTTGACCTTTCCCTGGCAGCTTGGTGGGCAGGGAAGAAAAGAAAGCAGGGGAGAGGGAGTGAGAATAAGACAAGAATATCAGAAAGAGAAGCAAAGAGAAGGGAATGGCAGAAAGAAGGGGAGAGAGCGAGCGAGCGAGCAAGAAAGGCTTTTGCATGTTGGTGGTGGTGGTGGTATTATTTTTATTTCATTATTATTCTAACCAAAGCTTTCCAAGTGGTTTACCAGAATTCATAAAGTACAAAATACAGATACAATGAAAGGCAGCATAAAACGCAGCATAACATTTCAATATATTTTGTTCTGGTATTTTAATATATTCTGCAGAGCTTTGCTCTAAAGACTACTGTTTTTCTCTTTCACCCTCCCTGCTGTTCCATGTTAGGATTTCAAAAAATCAGTCTGAAATAGCACTAATTAAAAACCAAATTGGGTATTCAACCAAAAGAACCAAGGTAGAGTAGAAAAAATAGTCATCCTCTGGCAGGTTAGCAGAAAGTTCAACATCTCCCTCACCTGTTTTGGGATGTGAAATCAAGGATGGATGTTTTATGGTGTTTTGGAGTTCATTTACACTCAGCTAAGATGCAGCTCTTGTTCCCACTCATATCTTTCATTTCTTGAGATGTGTGGGGCAGGGTGGGATAGGGTGTTGTTTGAAGAACAGCAACACTAGCAACTCAGAGTGACAAAAATTTGTCAACCAGGCATTCCCCAAAGACAAAACAGAGATATTAGCAGGGGGAAAACGAAAGAATACTACAGCTGTCTTTGGTAAATAGGAATCAGTAGAGTTTAATTCATTTATTGAATTCTAAACTACCCAACAGCTGAAGCTCTCCGAATAGTTTTTTAAGCTTATTAAAGCTTTAAAATTCATCATGAAAGCCATATACATATAAACATGTAAACAGATAACACACAGAGCAATACATACATTAAAAATAAGCAATCAACAAAAATAATCCAGGTTTCTGTAAGCACTGGGTTTCTATGTGAATTGCAAATCTTATAGAATTCCATAGTATCCCTCAAAGTGACTTAACTGTCAGCCCATCAGGGAAAAAGAATGCAAATTAGAGAGTAAAACTCTGATTTGCATTATCCACTCTTTGCAAGATATTGCATGCAAGGCAAGGAGTCTGCAGACAGTTGAGAAGGCAGCTAGAGGGAAGATCATCTCAGCACTGCATCCCTTTGAAGAAGTATGTGAGATGAACCAAGAACAGTGGTCCAGGAAGAAATGGGTAATGTGAAGCACTGAAGGTAGCTCTGCATGAAAACAACCTATCCTACCCTATGTTCATACATTACATGAGCTTCCTGCTTTTATTCTGTCTGCGGTGGACTTGGGGACTGCCTTTCACATCGAAAGTACAACTCCTGGCCAAAACAAGAAAGTGCAGTGCTCTGCAAAATATACTAAAATAACAGGATGGCATATTTGAGGACACAAATGAAAAGTTTGCTTTGGATTCTCTTCAGATTGTTTGGTATGGGGAATTATGTCAATACTTATTTTATCCAAGCTGGTTTCCTCTTCGCTGATTGGACTCCAACCTTGCCTGTCCTGGTTAGGAAGAAGAACAGATGATGTTGCCAGTGCTGGTCACCCCCCCCCCCCATTCCCTCTATGGTTGTTTTTCCTCTCCTTGTGGCCTGTGGCATGTTTGGCCAGTTTACATGATTCTCCAATCCACAGTGGCTTCAGCCAGGGCAGGCAGGCAGGCAGTTTGAATATTCAATATCCAACCATGGCTTGCTGTGTCATGCAAACCCAGGCACCATGGGTTATATGAGGGTCCCCAGGTTTGCATGACACAACAACATATGGCTAGATATTGGATATGCAACTCCTGCCTAGCACATGCTAGCACAGGGCTGTTCTGAGTGCCCAAACCAAGTCATGTTTAGGTATACGGATATCCTTAGGAAAGCAAGCACTTTCCTCGATAGTTTTGTAAGGTTATCATAGACTGGGGAGACACAAAATAAAATTCTATAGACACAAATCAATGGAAATCGGATTTGGAAGACTGGATCTCTCCTGGTAAATACTAATGACTAGATACAGCAATCAGTGTTTATCAAGTGGGCAGAAAAGCGGAGGACAGGTGGAGTAGCTCACTACATTGCACTTGGATGGGCACATAGACATCACCAAAAACAGGAAATGCATCACCAGAAAGGTGACACAGGTTTGCATAACAGTGGCATATTCCACAGATATGTGGAAGCAAATTTAGAAATAATGACTATCATTTAACCAGCAATATAGTAGCTCTCCACCTTTGTCTTCTCTCTCCACAGTGGAGTCACCCACCTCCTCACACAATCTGCTGTGTTCGTAATCTCTAAATCAAAGTTGGGTGGGCTGCCCTTCAAACAGAGGCCTGCGCTTTAACATTCTATGTCCTCTCTTCTCTGTAGTAGAACACCTGGCTACTCTATCCAATGTCCATATTTTGATTACATCCCATGTATGATGATTTCTCTTTTTCAGTGCATTATTTCAGTTGATTCTTTATGGGGTATTGGCAATTTCAAAATCTGTCTACTTAACTGTCTATCCCAGTATATTCCTCAAGAAAAGCCATTTCCTAGTGATTCTTCCTAGAGTATTCCTGTCCTGTCTTGTCCATTATAAAACTCGGGCTGGACTTGCTACTTAGGGAACACTGCATCGTACCAGGGGAGAGATCCTTCACAAACAGGACCGTCCTGGTTAACTCACATAGGCCACTGGGCTAATGTCATGACGGCACCCTTAAAGCCAACCTAGACAAGAAGAGTTCTTGATGTCTCTGCATTTGGTCAGTTTTTGAATACCATGTTTTTACTGTGTTTATTCCTGATTTACAGCTTCAATACCCTAGTTTCAGGTAGGATTTTTCCAAAGTTGAGTGCTGCTACCTGTTTTTCTAGTTATATAATAAATAGGTAGCAGCATAATAAATAAAATAAAAATCCTCTTACATGAAGGGGGTTTTTTGGTTAATTATTTGCTTCAGTAGTTAGCTTGTGACAACTGGACAGCCATTTGAGTAGGATGGTGTAGAATGGTGTCCTGCAATGGCAAGGCGTTGGACCCAATGGCTCTCATGGCCCCTTCCAACTCCACTATTATATGATTCTGAGTGTAGAGCATGGTTCCTCTGCTCCAGTTCTGGGGCCTTCGGTGGTTGGCTGAATCACCTGTCCCTAGTCAAACCAGAACCTTCCCTGGAAGGTTCAAGTCAAACCAGATCAAGTCAAACCAGAACCTTCCCTGGAAGCAAAAATGACAAAACAGAGGCTGTTGCACTTTGGACACATCCTGGGAAGCCAAGACTCAATGTAGAAGACAATCAGGCTAAGGAAATTTGAAGGAAGCAGAAGAAAAGGAAGACCAAATCTGAGCTGGATTAACTCCTTGAAGGAAGTCACAGCCTTGAGTTTATAAGATCTGAGCAGGGCTGTCAAGCATAGCATGTTTTGGAAAGCATTTTCATAGGCTAGGTATAAGTCAGAGGTGGCTTAATGACACATAACCACCACCACCACCTTTGGGTTCCTCAGTCCAACCAGAGAACAGGAAGTAGGTAGGAGAGAGAGAAGGGGTACTTTCAGATGGGACTCTAGTTCTACCCAGTCAAAGGCACTGTGCAGCTATTCCATCCTTTTCTCTTTAACAGATTTTCTGTGAAAAGGAAAGAGAGGAAAAAGGAGTGGAACAATACAGCAAAGTGGAAGTAAATAATATCTGGATCAGCCCTGAAGTTCCATGAATACGGTCGTTTGATGGGCCAATCAATGCCTTATCTGGAAGTACTCCAAGAAAAGATGGACAAGCTGCAAGGAGAAAAAGACACACAAGACAAGGAATTTGCAAGAATTCCTATGTCATCTATCAAATTCTGGAAGGTGTAAGATGTGTCCTGGGTCTATTTTAAGGTTCATGGTTACATCAGTCTTCTCATGGATGATCATAAACCAATCATCCTGCAGAGAAGAAGGAATCTGTGAACCAATGAAGAAATCAAGTGGGTTTTCTTTTGTTCCTGCCAATGTAAACAAAGCTTTGCCCTTGAGAGTTTCTTGTTTTAATTTTGCATATTTTAGCTAAATCGTTGAATTTGCAGCCACATTTCCTGTACCTTTTTTCCATATGATGGATAGGAATGCAGCTGTGGTCGTTGCCATGCCCACAGCTGGGATTGTCATGTCCCCATTCTGTTTTGGCAAAAGCTTCTGGAGCTAGCCCATGTTTAAATATATGCAATTTGGTTACATGAGCAGATATTCACAATGCAATCCTATTCATCTATACTAAAGTGAGTTTCATTGACTTCAGCAGGATTTACTACCTAGTAGACTCATAGAATTGTAACCTAAACTAGGGAAACATGATCAACAGCAGTAAGGGGAAAAAAAATCAAAGCAGCCCAATGCCTTCCTATTAAGGAGAATTTTAATATCCTCCCAAATGATCTCAGTGTGCTAGTTAAGCAACTCTCTCCAAGCAAAATATTTCATTAAAAGGGTGCCACCAATTAAAAGCCCTGCTACTTATTGCTGTAAGCCCTGTGTCTAAAGTCAGTTGCACAAAAGCAGAGCCTCCATAAAATATCCCCAGCACTGGAGATGGAACCAGAGAAAGCAATGTGGGATCTCCTAGACTTGAACTTTTTAGAGGGCCATCCAGGGTGACTGCCCATAAACCTCTGAACTCAGAGGCTTCCAGGCGTCTACTGGAAGGCAGGGGAAGTATCAAGACGAGGTGTTTTATCCACTGGCATCCTTCAGAGGATGACCACGCGTTGCTCCTTCCCTCCATCTCCCCCAGAATGCCCCCCATGCCGACTCCGAAGATGCATGAAAAGAACCATGCCAGCTGTGTGGGCAGCTGTGGGCCCTCCAAATCAGAATTCCAGCTCCAACCTCAGGCTGTTTTCCTGCAGTCAGATCTGAGACTCTGATCTCTTGTATGCTCCCTAAGACAGTGTTGCAAAGCCATTGGATTGCACCGTAGAGTTTTAAAATGACATTAACAGCAACTAACAAACACTAACTTGGTGGCTAGATTCCTTGTTTGCTGTGCTGGGAGTTCCAGAGCTTGCCTTTGGGTAAAGTGAGATGTTTGCCTCAGGCATCTGATTTTGAAAGTCATTATTTATCCATTTATTTATTACCTTTCTTTATTAGCTCTTTGGGTGGTTCATGGCACAATTGTATGCAAGTTTAGACAGAGAAAAAGGCCTGCAGCAGGGACTTGAAGGCCCTTGTTTGTCTAAGCTGGAGTAAGACTGAGCCTTTAAAGATGCAAAACTCATCTGGTCTTTTCTATGGATCTTGGAATTCTGCATAGCTTGGTCTTGATTTCATAATGGATAAATAAATACGGTGATATCCCTGACCACGGGTTTTTGGGTTATCACATTTAACTTTAATTGTTTTTCTGGTTGGAGCATACTGGGAGTTTAGATCTGTTTTCTGTTAAACTTGTATAGGATTGTTCCAATATGGTGAAATGTTATGCACCTTTAGAAAAAACACAATTTGATGGAACTGTAGCCTACAGATATAACAAATATAATAAATGAATAAATAAGCAATTAAAATAATGCACTCCCTTGCATCCAGATGTCATTAGTAGCCCATCCACTCTATTCTATATCACTCTGGATTTTCCTATTAATTCTGAAAGGTAGCTCTACATAGTGAGCATTGCACTGATCCCAACTGAAGGAGGGGAAGGCATGCATCTCAGCAACTAACAGCTCTTATCTTCTGGGAACACAGGGAAGGAAAATCACCAACACTTTGTCCACCATGACCTTTTGACCCTGTTAGTGTATGGCACGGTGCTTATGGTTTGCATCTACTGGTAGCAATTCCCCTTTCCGCTTCTCCTCATCCCAAGACAAAACCACCCACTTTGAGTGCTGCTGGGTCCCCAGAAAGCCACACATTTCCATAGGTCTTTACTTCCTCTTTTGTTTCATGCATTGCATGTCTATACTGCCCAATAGCCAAAGCTCTCTGGACAGTTTTTAAATATTAAAACTCTTGCAGAAACACAAATCTACAAAAATGAAATATTTGTAAAACAATGGGCAGTAAATCTCAGGACCCATTCAAAACACGACCTTATGTCTTTGTAGGCCTGGGAGCAGGGGAAAATCTTGACCTGGCACTGTAAAAATGACAATATGGGTGCCATGCTGGTCCTCCTGTTGGCGACCCAGCACTGAGAGAGTCCTCTCCTTTGTTGTCCTCCTCCAAGCTTCCCTTGAAGGATGCCCTGCAAAGGATGTCGAAGAATGAACATAGCATATGCATAGGTTTGTAGGAGGAAAGGTATTTCTTTACAAGGTTGCTTTTTGCTTTGTTCTTTGGCCATTAAAGACTCCTAGCTTAGAAAGATCAGTAATAAGTACCTGCCCTCAGGCCTATAATCTATCATTCAGGTTTCTTTTTCAACCAGGACTGTGAGCACAGGCTTAAGTTACAAGAAACAGATTTTGCCTGAACATCAGGGAAAACTCCTAGCCGCCAAGGCAGCTAGAGAATGGAACCACGAACCAGGGAGGTGATGGGCTCTCCATTGCTGGAGGTATCCAGGCTGAGACTTGCCACCCATTGATCAGGTGTCAATACTGGCAGGAGTAGTATTCATTGGCCTAAACAATCCCTTCCAATATTATGATTCCTTCTACAAGCCACAACAAAAAAGAAAACAAATTGGAATGGAAGAGAGAAAATTAACACACATGCAAAAAACCTCAGGGACTAGCTTTTCATTGCAATGCTTATAATGATCAGCTAGTAGAGATACAGTTTAAGGAGAAGGGGAGCTGGAAGGAGCTGGTCTTTCAGCTGAGCCAGTGGAGTGACCCTGATTTCATTTGCAACTTCATCTACAGCCTGCTGGGATAGCTGCTCTCTGGTGACACTGACTGGAAGGAACCTCCTGAAAGAATTGACTTCTCAGAAGAGCTCATGGCGGCCCAGCTTCTTTTGCTCTCTCTGTTGTACTCTGATGAAATCCTTGCTTTCTTTTGTTTCGCCTTGCAACTCCTAGCCTCTTCAAGTCTGGCCTTGCTGTTTCCTGTCAAACTGCTACGTGCTATGGTAACAGCAAAGACATCAAGTCACTTCTAGGCCATGTTAAATTTCCGTCAGACTGTCACCCAGGTCAAATATTCCATCCATCCCTCCCTCTCTGCCTGCCTGCCTGTCTCCATCCATCAGGCCTTTCAGAGTTGGTAAAACATTTGTTTACCCAAACTGAAGCTTAAACCAATATAAGATCGCTACCTATACCAATCCAAGTGAAATGGAAAAAAGTCAACAGATTTTATTTACCATGCAGCAGAGCCAAAATACACCACAGTATACCTGAAATATCCAGAGTCTTAATTTTTCCTTCTCCTCCTCCCTGCCTGACTAATTGCTTTATAGTTGGCATAAAATCAGTTTAATAAAGACCAGATGGGTGGTAGAGTTTAAATTAAAAATCAGGGTCCTAATTGATGAGGCAAAGCACTCCTAGCAAAGTTACTTGTTCTTCTTGCTCTCACCCCACACATGACATGCATTTAGTGAAGAACTGGACTACTGCCCAGGAAGGGTTAAATGTGCTTACCTGAGTAAAGAAACCCCCCCACCCCACCCCAGACAGGCTGGTTACATTGGACACAATTCTCCATTCCACAATCTAGATCAGCAGTTAATATTTTACAGAAATTCTTGGAACACGGCTTGGTGCGCCTACGTTTTCGTCGAATTAATTCAGTCATTTTAATCCCATCCTGTCCCTGAAGATTGAGGACAGTGTGACACTGGACAGTAGGACAACATATTTGTTGAGAACTAAGAAGTCCAAGGGGCAGTGCTTACCCAGGTTTGGTTCTCTTTGGAAGAGAGACGACTGGAGACATGAAGCATTTCTGTGATACTTGCATCAGTTCACAATTGTGCCAGTTATGCAGAGGTATGAATGTAGCACAGATTAACACTCCTGTTAGAATTTCTGCCCTATACTGGTTCTGTCAGAAAGGCATTCCCCAGAGATTTATTTCAAAGCTTGAAGCTGGTTCTCCCCTCCTTCTCAGACAGAGAATTACGCCCCTCCCTCCTCCAGCATCCTTACAAGCAGCAGCATTGACCAAATGGTCTGTGTCCTGGTGCGCATATTGATTTGGACATCCGCTGCATCTGAAAGGAAAATAAGAACCATCTTAGCTAAGGTAGTTGTCCCTTCCATATATGTACCCAAACTGACAAAGCAGTTCAGATTTCACACCTCTTGTTCCCCAACTCCCTTGTGCTCAGTTTTGGGGGACAAATGTTGAAACTGGACATGATTTTTGCAGTCCTCTTGTCAGCCACCTTGAAGGCAGAAAGGCAAGAAATAGACGGACTGATGGTTTACAGTGAACGTGCACTAAATGGGACAGGGAGGACCAGGAATGGGCCTATTAACCTTACGTTCAGAGTGCATGGATTTTGAAGAAATTGTGAAGAGCCTGCACACCTACTAACATCATGTCCATAGGCTTGATATAAACAGTAAGGAATCCTGTTTCTAGAAGGTCCCTGATAGTATGGATATAGTTTTCAGGTGTTGAGTTTATTGTACCTATGTACACTGACAGCCTCATTGACTATGCTAAAGCCTTTGATTGTGTGGATCACAACAAATTGTGGCAAGTTCTTAAAGAGATGGGAGTACCAGACCATCTTATTTGTCTCTTGAGAAACCTATAGGAGCATCAAGAAGCAACAGTGAGAACTGGGCACGGAACCACTGATTGGTTCAAAATTGAGAAAGGAGCTCGGCAAGGCTGTATACTGTCACCCTGCCTATTTAACTTATATGCGGAACGCATCATGAGAAAGGTGGGGCTAGATGAATCACCAGTTGGAATTAAGATTGCCGGGAGAAATATCAACAACCTCAGATATGCAGATGATACCACTCTCATGGCAGAAAATGAAGAGGGACTAAAGATCCACTTGATGTGAAGGAGGAGAGTGCAAAAGGTGGCTTGAAACTTAACATTAAGAAAACTAAGATCATGGCATCCGGTCCTCTCACTTCCTGGCAAATAGATGGGGAAGAAATGGAGGTAGTGACAGATTTTATTTTTCTGGGCTCCAAGATCACTGCAGATGGGGTCTGCAACCAAGAAATTAAAAGATGCTTGCTCCTGGGGAGGAAAGCTATGGCAAATCTAGACAGCATACTAAAAAGCAGAGACATCACCCTGCCAACAAAAGTGTGTATAGTCCAAGCTATGGTTTTCCCAGTCGCAATGCATGGCTGTGAAAGCTGGACCATAATGAAGGCTGAGCGCCGAAGGATTGAGGCCTTTGAATTGTGGTCCTGGAGGAGATTCCTGTGAGTCCCTTGGACCGCAAGATGATCAAACCGGTCAGTCCTTGAGGAGATCAACCCTGACTGCTCTTTAGAATGCCAGATACTGAAGATGAAACTCAAATACTTTGGCCACCTAATGAGAAGGAAGGACTCCCTGGAGAAGAGCCTAATGCTGGGAACAATAGATGGCAAGAGAAGAAGGGGACGGCAGAGAATGAGGTGGCTAGATGGAGTCACTGGAGCAGTCGGTGTGAGCTTGAGTGGACTCCGGGGGATGGTGGAGGACAGGAAGGCCTGGAGGAGTGTTGTCCATGGGGTTGCAATAGGTCAGACACGACTTCGCAACTAACAACAACAACAACACACTGAGAGCCAGTGTGGTGTGGTGGTGACAGTGACAGATCCAAGACTATATATCCTCCTTCAAGATGGGGCTCCATCTCTGGCCTTCCAACTTAATCCTATATCTGCTTGGATGTTTCAGGAACTGCGGGGCTGCAGCCTTCGTGTAATTTTAATCAAAGGACTGCATTTGTAGAGAGCCATATGGTATAATGGTTAGAGTGTTGGACTGGGGACCTGGGGGATCCAGGATCTAGTCCCCACTTGGCCATGAAGCTCATTGGATGACTTTGGGCCAGTCACAGACACTCAGCCTAATCTACTTTACAGGACTGTTATGAGGATAAAGCAGAGCTATTTAAGCCACCTTTGGTTCCTCACAACAGGAAAAAAGACCTGGATAGAAATGCAATGTGGTGGTGGTGGTGGTGATGTAGGACATTTCATGTATGCCAATTGTGTGTAGAAGAATGGTTGCTAGTGAACACAACCAGGCGTGATCCCTGTATTCCATACAATCTGTATACATTCATGTTGCACCCATGCAGCTTGTATATTGTCCTGCCTCTTAGGAATTATTTGGCATTCCATATTTGGAACGTAATTTAAGTATTATTATTACTATTAGGTGAGAAGGGATGTTGCACAGAAAGGGGGCCATTAATAATTGCACAAATGGGTAGATCTCCTTGGTTAGCCAAGAGATTCCAAAGTCAGTTCCCCAGCCAGGCCTGCAAATCAAGTCACGCTACAGAGGATCCACATCAACACATTTTGGATGTGTGGGAGAAAATCTGAGCAGATAACCGACTTGCCGCTCTTGTGACCCAGTGGAACGCCAGCCCCGGCAGTCCTGTTTCTTGTTAGTTACTGCACTGATAACTGCTGCGGAAAGGCCAGTACGTATTGTAAACAAAGCACAGTCACTATAGTAACGGGGCCGTTCAACTTTTAACTCCTTGAAACAGAGGTAATTAGTTCTCTGGCTTTGTATTTCTGCCTTTTCGGACCAGCAAAAGGAGCTCGACCGCCTCCTTTCCTGGCTGGACATGTTCTGGCAGTTAAGATCCAGCTGGGCTCAGTTGTCTTGAGAGCATCTTGTCATTAAAACACCAGGAAATGCTCCAGCGCCACCACAGATCTTCTTTTAAGTGCTCGCGAAGGAGGATGAGACAAATGTTTCATCTTTACTGCTCTCTGTAGTTTAAAAACAAACTCCCTTTACTGCTTCAAAGGCAAAGGTCCTCGCTTCACTGCTATTGACATTTTAGGTGTGTCAGGTTCTTACCAGGTTGCCACCTGGCCTCTTTTCAATCATCCCTCCCACACCCCTGCCTTGCTATATTTGCCTCACAGACAGATTTCCACCCACCTTCCCGGGAACTCCATGTTCCATCCCAGGCAAGGGTAATGCTATATGTACATTGAGGAATGTTGGGTAGATCTGTAGCCCTGCCTATGTCAAGGGCTGATGACCAATCACAAGACAGGCATAAAACTAAGCAACCAAGATTTAAAATGCAATCAATGCTCAATCTCCTGCCACACACAAGATTAGCACCTGCAATAAAACCAAGTCCTGATTAAAAGAGTAATCCACAACTTATCTTCAAATTACTGGGTGAAGGGAATTCCCCCACTGAGATGGAAATTCCCAGGTTGAACCACAGCATAGGGCCTAGATAAGCAAATCAGCCAGCTGGTTAGGATGGCACAGTGCCCAGGACATTAACGTATCTTTGTTCTCATGCTCTCCTGGCTTACCTGGCCTCTCATGTGCAGCCCAAAGCACAGCCTGGAATCCTTTGTGACATCATAGTGGAATGTGGCATGAAGATCCGCAGAAGACCAGGAGACCTTCCTGGGGGCATCTTGCTTGGAATGCATGAAAGGGCTTTCAGCTCCAAGACTGTGGAATTCCCTTCTAATGAACTGCATGCAGTCAGTCCGCACTCTCCTGAATTAAGGAAAGGTGTGAAGATGTTTCATTTAGGACACAATCCAATGCATGTATAGTTGGAAGAAAAGTCCTACAATTCCCAGGTTTCCCAGCCAGGTTTGCTGCTGGGGAATGCTGGAAATTGTAGTACTTTCCCATCCCATGTAAATGTGCATAGAATTGCATCTTTAACCTTTTAAATTATGCAGCTGTTTTATGGTTTTAATGGTCTTGTGGGGGTTGTGCTAAGGTTTTATTGTTTTAAATTGTTGTACACTGCATTGATGGTTTTTTTAAAAAAGCAAATAAGTTGGTTTATAAACATTAATAAATACACATATAAACACATTTGTACCCTGCTCTGCAATTCAAGAGGTGGACAAAGTCCCTGTTACTTGGCACAGAAGATGTTCTTTTAGACATTAGAACAGAACAGAAATTGTCCTAGAAATATTGGCCACAAGCCATTTAGAGCTTTATCAATAGTAATCAGTATCTCAAAGCAAGCCTGGAAAACATTAGGGAGTGTTTGGCTATGCATATATGGATATTTAGAAGCACCTCAATGCAAAACCACTTATGCTGGAAATGTTTATAGTTGGAGGATTCAATCTCTTGGTTTCTGTTCTTCAGGAATTCAGAGCATGAACAAAGATCTTTCCGAAACTGGGATGCAAACCGAACCACCTAACCAAGGGTTATATCCCAGGGTAATTTGTAAGGAGTTAAACCAGGAGACCTGAAGAAGTTAATTCTCCTTTTTTTAAAGAGACACATGTTTTTAAAAGAAGGGGAAGGGCATTCATGCTTACATGTTAGGAAAAGGTAGATGATTGCATGCTACTGGGAGGATTTTGAATTATTCAGTTTATTTATTATCTTGTTCGGCTTGCAGGATGACACAATATGTCAATACTGGAGAGGAGAAAACAATAAAACCCTCTTTTATCAACTGCTTTAAGATCTTTAACATGTGGGGGTATTGTGGGTTTGGACTTGCAGAATGGTAGCTGCTTCGAAGGATTTCATTGCCAATGGTTTTGAGCACTGTGCTGAGAAGATGCACCCTCACTCATTCGAGAAACCAGCTAGCCAGCAACAAACGCCAGTCCATGTGACTGGTTTTTGGGGTGGGTCTCTGGCTTCTGTTGTGCGCACCTGGGATGGCCCCCACGGCACACTGAGAGTAACTTTCTGAAATGGGTGAGGGACACATCTTCGACTTGGGTCTCAGGTAAGCAATTAAGCGATAAGTGATAGTAAATCATAGCATTTTCGTATTGCTCAGATAAATGCTCTTGGTGCACATATTTCCTGTTCCCTTAATGGAAATCATTATGATTCTTTTACTGGAATTAATGACCACTCATTGGTTGAATTGTGCCAGTTGTCTTAAGAGCTCCATTGGCCACAGATATGCATGTGAAGGTTATTTCCTTACCTGTGGCAGTTTCTGGTTGCATGTATTAGGCCTGGCTGCTGTTTCTGTGCCCACAGAGGCATGCGGTTAGTTGTGCATTTGAGCTCTCAGGGTGGAAATAATTCTCCAATGCATAGAAGCACAGCTGTTAGCACAGCTTGGTAATTGGCATGATGTTTGCTCAGGAAAGATATTAACCTTTATTTTATGCATATTACTAAAACAGAACCTCATCACATATGGAATTTAAACATGTGAGGTTTAAATGTTTCAATGTTTTTAAACTACTTTTCTACTGCCACGTGTCCAAAGTTGCTTTTGTTTCTTCTGAGTTGCACAACTTCCATAGCAGCAGTTGTGGGCAAACAAATTCACACTTGGGTGCAATTCTATAGCATCCCAGCACTGCCATCAGATTAGTTAGAGTCTTAGCTCCAAAGTCCACTGAGGCCCTTTGACTGCAGAGCAGGGACACCAAATGTGGAGCCCCTGCCCAGAAACCTTGACAGATGGTGCAGAAAGAACCAGAAAACAACCAGATGGTGCAGAAAGAACCAGAAAACAACCTCAGAGAAGGCCCAAGCACTGTGCTGGGGAGTAAGAAGAACCTGACATTACAATAGTCCTTAACTGAGCATAAGGACCTTTTTAATATTGTGTTTCCTTAGGATATTTCAGGTCTGTCATGGGTTGTTCTGATCCTCCTTCGTCCTCCATCGTCCAGCTTCCAGCTGTTCTGGCTTGTCTCCTGGAGGTCTTTTAGGCAAAACCTACCTTGTCTCCTCATCCCAGTCCCTTCACTGCTCATCACTAGCACATTTTAATCCCTGGATTATTTTTCCATTTTCTTGGAAATGTTTAATTGCAGCCATTGTTCAACCCTCATTTCATCATCATCCATCATCATCGTTGTTGTTGTCATTGCTGTTGTTGTTGTTGCCTTTCCAAACTGTCCAATATGAGTATCCTTGCCTGGTCAATTTCCTTAGATGTTTCAGTTGACAAAGGGAGGGGAATAGAAAATAAACAAGGCAATAGATAAGATGAGGTTGCCTCTTGACTAATTTGCAGACCACTGTGAAGGACCAGTGGAGAAATAAAGATAAGAGAAAAGACGGACCTATAGTACAAAACTGAAGCCCTGAAACTCAGAGGAAAAATCAATGGATTAAGTGAATCACAAGATGAACAAACTGATGACGACGACAATGATGATTCCAGTTGCGCATCTTTGAGGCACCGAAAAAAACAAGGTCAGGGAACAAGTGACAGTCTTGCCAAAATGCCATTTCAGCCAACAAGATCACGAAAGCAGGTGGGATGGGCTTTTTTGCTACTCTTACCAAGCAACTTTGTAACCAAACAAGCAATGATAAACTCACTCTTCTGGGTTCAGATGACATGACAACCCTTTGTGAACAAAAACAACCCTAGAGTCAGCCATGGGTCATCTCTGTGACTTGCTTCCCTAAAATAATTCTCTGCATGGAAAATGCTCTGGCTTTGGTGACATGATCATACAAGAGAGTTGGCTGTCCATTGGGTGTTGACATGTCCTGTGAACCCTTTTCATGAATCTAGCAAGATAAGAGACTGGCGCTCATGTGTCCATGTGCCCTCGACTATAAAACAGGGTCAAAGATCTGCAAACAGCATAAAAGCAGCACTATGTACAGATTTGCTTTATATGTACTGGGATAGCCTTGTGGCAGGTGGCTTGCCCCACTCACCTACTCACATGGTGCCATCTGGCTGCATTCATGTGTAGTTCCCCCCTTTTGGCTTGTGGCACATTTGAGTTTGGATTATGTATTTTTTCGGTCCTCCAGACCACACCGCATGGATCCCTATGCCTGTCTTACAGTTGAGGATCTGACTATATATGCCTTTCCTTGATGTTCATGCTGTGGCCACTTCCTAGACAAACAGGAGTGTGAGGTGCCATGACCTCTGGTCAGTTAAGCAGGGGCAGGTTCAAATAGCCCTCTGCCTATGCTCAAGTGTCTCTGCATACCCAAGAGGGCTTCATAATTTATGGCACAAGGACAGTTCTCAGGCTTCCTTGGAGGATCCCATTACTTTCTAGACTGGGTCGAGGAGCACATGTGAAGGGTAGGCAGTGGGAATGAAGATGTGGAAACACCAGACATGAGCAGCAACATGGAAAAGGGGGGATAGTTGAGTGCCAGAGCCCATAATTGGGGTGCAGCTAGTTCAAATGCAATTCCCTGCACCTCTACAAAATTAACAGCTGGAGTAATTCTCAGGCTACATTCAAGGCTTCCTCAGAGGTTCACATCACTTTCTGGAGTGGGTTTGAGGATCACTGATGGAGAATGAGGACTTGGAGACCTTCTTCATCTATTTCCTCAAGGGCAAGTGGAAGTTTTGCCTGGAGCTCTTTGTAACTTACCCTACTCCTAGAGTAAAAGAATATTCACACAAAGTTTGAACATGGGCATAATCTACTCTTTGCTCATGGTATTTGCAGTAGGAACTTAGCATGACAGAACCAAGGAGAGCCTAATCAGCCAAGTCCCCATCCAAAAAGGATTGCATCCATAATCAAACGTCTCCTCAAGAGCAGATAAACCTCAACAAAGTTTGGTAGAACAAAGTCCATAAGCCACTGCTGCTGTGGTTTATGTGAACTCTTCAATTTGAAGAGGATTACTTCCCACAATGATGACAGGGCTGACACTGTCCGTGCTATCTGGCCAGCTCTGGGAGAAATTTATGATTAGAGATCGCATGACAAGATAAACAATGGTGTGCAGCATTTTATTTGATGGTTTTCAAGCTTGCCACTTCTCAAGAGGGTAAGCTGCACAGCCTGGAGAAACCAGAACAAGTCTTCTTGCAAGGATACAGGACCTGGATTCACCATTCTTTAATCAGCTTCAGCTCAGAGGTATGACTCAAAAGGTGAAGAGTTTTCAAGGAAGGGATGGGGACAAGAAAGACAACTGTGCCGTTTAAGCCTAGATCTGTGTGCTTGGCACTTAAACATTTCAGAAACATTTATTTTCAAAGCTGGATATATTTTCACTTGTGTGTTTTAAATCTTATCAGAGGACATACAGCAAGGCCCAAACACAATTTCCCTGAGCCAGATAAAAATTAGGTGGAACCCTTTCATCGTCCAAAAGACAATGCATGTTTTGAAAAAAACAAAAAACAAAAAACTGAAAGATTTCTGGGTGCCCTTCAGCTTATTACAATCCTTTAAGCTGCTTACATTTCTGGCTGCCCGACAGTGGAGATTGGTAATGTTAATGAGAGAAGGGTTGTGTATTCACTCCAGATTTTACTCTAAACTTAAATGAGCTATCCATGGTTCTGCACCTGTGGGAGATAGGATTCAGCACCTTTGAAACTCAGAGTACAATCTGGAGTGGATACCTGTGATGTGGTTGCTCCTGCTGTGCCTGGGAGAGGCTTTGAATTGGCTAGATCTCACAGCCAAGAATGGGCTAACAGAAGGAAGCTCACCAGCTCAGAGCAGGCATGCTTCTCCTCCCTCCCTTTGATGCCAATGGGAGTGAAAATCTGTGTGGTTTTAGAAAGACAGAAAGGGGTGAGAGAAAAAGAGGACTTCTACCCCCTTTCCCCCTGCTAGTTAAGCCCCAGAGCTATGGGGCAGCAGGGGGACTTGCCTCTTCATCTTTTCCTTCCCTGCTTCCTGAAGCAGTCTTGCTAACTTGATGCCATCCAGATGTATTTGACAGAAATTCCAATCATGGGAATGGGAATGAAGGGCGATGTTGTCCAACACATCTAAATGTCACCAGGGTGGGGGAGACTGCTCCGTATGATTGCTCTGCCCAGACAAGACCTTCCCGTTTCAGACTTTTAGCAGGTTTAACCTGGGAGTAATCCTCACTGAATATATTGGGGGAACATTAGATGAGGTATTTATCATGCACTTGTCGTTCCCTACCCATGGTTTCTATATAGGTTTGCTTCTGTGTCTCACCAGCATTTTGGTGAGTTTTTCTTGTCGAGAATAATGCAGAATTTAATTGTGAAAGTAAAAGAAGACAAATGATCCTTATGTGTTTGCAGAATTCAGCTATACCACAGGGTCTCCTAGAGGTTATGTGGCAGAAAAGCAGGAAAGGAGATGCTGCTTGCGCAGTGCTCAGAATCCAGTTCTGCAACAAAACTGCGAGTGAGGACCGCAGATTAACAGACTTGCAAAGGTCTGGCACTTCTTTCTGAGCAGTTGATCGTGCTGCAGTGTGAGATTTTGAAGCCTACTAGCTTCTGCCGTTGAAGTTCATTGGTTTATCTGTTCCAATTTGCTTGGACTGACTTTGGACAGTTTTAACTGCAGTTTTAGTTTTGTGCACCATTTTCAATGATTTCTCAGAAAAGCATCATCGTTACGCCATTTGCAGCAGCTGGTATCCTGGATCTGCTATGGTAAGAACACTATGAGCTGCCTACAGGTTTGATTAATTCTGAACCATTGTGAGAACAATTATGGCTGAAGAGCACCATACAAATATGTGATAAAGATGACTTCTGCTTCCCCTCCACCCCAGCCCTCTTTATTTCACAAACAGTACATCTCTCACTTAGTGGTGCTTACATTCGTGCGGGCGAAAGACATGAAATCCTGCTGTTTGTTCCCAGATTAGGCATAGAGAGTCCACAGTGACCATATCACGACCTCAGCTTGCCAATGACCTCAACTGTGTGACCCAAACACAAGTAGGTGACCTGAACTAAATTTATAGCAACAGCCTCGTTGGCTCTGCTAACAGCAATGAAGGACAGCAATGGTGTTCTTCTTATTGACAGCATCCGAGCACAGCAGTAGAATTCTGAAACGCCAGTTTTGATGGTCCTTCCAAACACTTGAGGAACAGCTCATTTATCAGCCTCACTTGGCAGAAAGATTTTTGCTTCCTAGGTGATTCTGGAAGGATGCATTGCAGTCTGTGTGATGATTGGCTGCAGCAAACAGGGGTTCAGAGTCTCTCATTGGCAGGGCAGTGGCGGGACTTGCAATCCCTTGTGTGCTTAGGCAGAAAAATGGCCTACAACTCCCAGCCTGGCTGGAGCACACTGGGGGTTTCTTATATCGGATTATCATTTTTCCATTCCTAAGTGATCATTCTAAATTGCAGTTGAGCTGACATTGTAGGAGGCCTATTTTTTCCTGTCTAAATATGTGTAGAATTGAGCCTTAGATGTACTGGATTCTGACCTTACTGATATCACATGCGCACACCACCAGCAATTTACCAAATGCTTAACTGGGTTACATAAATAAAAAGGCCAATCCTCTGTCCTAAGGAACTGACAGCCAGATGTTTAATGGCACACGCAGTGGCGTGTGGAGGAGAAGGGCAGCCTTGTTCTGCACAAGAGGGCAAAAGTCCTCACTTTCATGCTTACATGCTGGGGCCTGATCTGGGAAGGGCCGTTAAGGTTATGGTAGACGGTTCAGTGACAGTGTTGGGTCAGAGCACAGCAGCTCTAAAAAAAAGAAAAGTCCGTGCTGGGGATCATGGGAAAGAGATCTAAATAAAAGCCTCAACATCTTAATGCCTTCATATAAACCTATGGTTAGAAGGAGAGGAACCAGAAAAAATGGGGGGGGGGATCCAATCCAGTGAAAAACAATATGGGGGGAGGGTCCCAGGGATGTTTGGAAAATCTGGGCAAAACCATTTTCCTCTATGTCCCTTCCACGTTATTATCTTGTTCCTGATTGTTTCCCCAAGACTTCCTCTGATATAACTGCACTTGGAGTGTGGCCTGCTATCCTCCTTCACATCCTTGCACTTCATTTGCACCCCTTCCCACTGTCTCTCACCGGAGCAGCAGAGTGGGAGGTGGCAGAGAAGGGAGTTTTCAGCTTCCCAGCTCTGCAGTCACCCCTCCTGATTGCTCCCAGAAGGGGTTGGTTGATTGGCACTGCCCCATCCATGGCTCAGGGAGGAACAGGGCGTCTTTTGCTCCTCCATGTTAAGCCCAAAAGGTGGGGGGACGTCAGACTTTGATGGCCAGAGTGACTTAAGGCGACATTTTCTGGCCAAAACACCTTTTCTCATCCCTTAGCTATCCTGAGAATGGAGCTTAAGGAATGGGAGTACCCTTGAATGTGTCCCTGGGAAGCTGGCAAGAACAGATAAAAGCCACACTGGATCATCAGAATGGTCCATGCCATCCAGCAGTCTCTCCACGAGTGCTCGACTGGATGGACCAAGCCAGCCAAAATTAGGGTATTCAACTGCAAGGAAGCCTGAGAGGTGAGACTCCATACTTGGGGCCCAGATCTGTTCCTACCAGTACCACTGCCCTAAAATCCTGCTCAGGTGCTTGCTGATGGTAGCACAAAGCTGGTGTGAGGTCAGTGTGATGTGATGGTGAGTGTTGGACAGGAGGCCCAGGAGATCCAGATTTTTGTCCACTCTTGGCCATGAAGCTCTCTGGGTGACTTTGGAAAAGCACTACCTCACAGAGTTGTTGTCGTGAGGAGAAAATGGAGCTTCATGTGAGGAGAAAACGGAGCTTTCCGAAAACGGAAAGCCACCTTGGGTCCCTCACAGGTGGAAAAAGGGAGGGGTTTATATGCAATATTATGCTGCTGCTGCTGCAAGTGTTTGACGCTTTCTCAGCACCCTGCAGAATCACCGAAGTGGTTGCATTTTGCAGCTTGAGAAGCCTTTGGCAAAAACCAGTCCCTTATTTGGCTTCATGTGCATTACAATCTCTCTGCTACTAAAAGAGTTTCAGATCTGTGTCTGCAGTTGCATGGTACAGGTTCAAGGCTGTGTAGATGAAATAGGAGAAGCAATTAGTATGCTCACATCGCAAGGATAAGGACACCTCCTATCTAAAATCATGCCTTGGGGTAATTTACGTAATTAATGTTTCCACTGAAAATGGAAGTGCAAGTCACCTCTGAGGAGCAAAATGTTACTTTCTGCCAGGAGCGGAATATAACAGTGTAAGGTCTAGGAAAGAAAAATACACTACTAACAACATCCAATGAAAAGTAACAAGGGAATGCTTGCCTGATTTGATTTTTGCCAAGAAGAATTGTTACAAAAGAAACTTTCACAATCTTGCTCCATTCACTGGAGAAACATTTATAGTTCAAGGCAGAGAGAAGTACCTTCTTATTAATTGTCATAATAAAACTTGATGGATTTATTTTTAAAAATAGACTGCCTAACAGTACTCTGTTCATTCACTCTGCGCTCATGACTTCGTATGGTACGCGCACCATATTCGTGCAGAGGAATACTCTGTGGCCAATTGCACAGCGCTGTGGGTTTCCCCACTGGGCTGGTTGGGCTGGGCTGGGCTGGGCTGGGCTCACTTTTGGAAGGCCTCCATAACGAAGCTTCCTTGGGGCTTGTTCCTCCCTCCTTCCTCAGCAGAACAATGCTGGCAGTGACAGTGACAAGCAGTCGTTCTGCTTTGGAACGTCTTCCTCCTTGTCACCGTTCCTTTGCTTTCATAAGGCCTGGCATGGTGACCCTCAGCTCTGATTTTGCATTGCATCGCTATACAGAGGTCACTTGAAATAATCATGCTTCAGGTTTTAATTTAAATAAGGAGCAGGCTATACAAGGGGTTGTTTCTGGCTTTGAATTCCAAGCACTGTGTAAAGCTCTGTATTATTTTCCTTAGTAGATTTTCTGGAGTGGGAAAATTGAAGGAAAACATGGTGAGAAGATAATGCAGGGTTACCTGTTCTGATAAATTTCTTAATTAGATGGTTTACTGGTCAAACTTCACTCATTTGTAATGCTTACCTTTTTAATGAGCCTGGATGAGCGTTTACGAATTTGCCATCAGGTTCAGAATTGATCAGAAGCTTTTGAGCATGCACAATCTATATCTTTGCACCACTATTTCTGTGTACTCACTGGGTCGGTTGGATTAACCCTTTTCCTGTGAACAGGAACTGGTGGTGATGGCACATCTCTCTTAGACTCAGATCTGGGCCATCAGCATTCATACAATACTTTCCTTTACTCACCGTGCTTACTGCTGATGGTGAAGGGAGAGTTTCTCTGAGAGGCCACACCAGAACAACCAATCAGGAAAGGAGCATCAAATCCTTCAGCCCATTAGGTCAAGATACATGCTAAAGTTGCTGATAGTGCACATGCACACACAGAGAGACTTGTTTGCAGAGAATGGGCTTACAGAGGGACAGGTTCATTTTTAGCCAAGAAATAATGCATGCACCCAGGCTAAGTTCAGCCATCACTAACTACAAATGGGAGGGGACATCGGCCGGACCTCCTGTATCGTTCTGTGAATGAGAGAGAGACTGAGAGCAGCAGCGTGCAAGGAATCGGGTAGGAATCCCTGGATTTCCCTGGAGGGGCTGGCTGGTACACCCAGGGAAGTGGTGTTCTGCTTCTGCACATGGGACTTGGTGTGCTTTGTGCAAAGAAGGAGCACGCTAGCATTCTAAACATTCACAGATCTGCTCTCAGCTTGGCTTGCTACGTGGCCAGGGCTGAACACAGGAAAGAAATCAAGTGAGCACTGGAGGGTCAGATTCTAGCCGGACCTTCACATTCCTAAGTGACGGTGCCATGAAAGCCTCATCTAGACATAGTCAAGCAGCCCTGCAGTTACCTAACTTTAGACCATGAACTTAATGCTCAGAATGGTCTTTGCCCCCATCTCCCATTTCACACTTTTCAACTGCTTCTGCATTCCTGATAGTTTAGCAACAGAAGTCCTTACCAACGTAAAGATGTTTGACTTAAACAAAGCAAAACATCTCTGGGCGTGTGAAGTTTCTCATTTTAAACTCAAGTCAAGCAACTTTTTGATTACAGAATACAACTCGCTTTCTGTCTGCTGCTCTCATTATGCCCCATTTTCCTGGTGGGTCATTTGCATACACAGCCCAGACTGTGAACCTTGGTGCTAGTTCTGAGCCCCACCCCAAATGTCCCAGTCCCATTTCCTATCTCCCCCACTCCCTGAATAGCAAGCAGTTTGTCTATGGATTCTAAAAGAATACTGGTATTTCTTCAGTAACATTTTTGAGCTACTCCACACTGGAGCCCAACAATTGTGTATCTATTGTACAGCCCAGAGGGTCAGTCTCCTAGAAGCAGGGGAGATTAGTAACCTCATGACATCTTGGCTGGCTTTTATTAGCTGTGCCAGACAGGTTTCAGCCCCAGACTTAGGATTTAACAGTGCCAAAGTACCAGTAAGAGGAAGGTGAAGGAGAAGTGAAGGTTAGAGAAAATCAGGTGAAAGCCAAGAGCACAGAGTATTCAGAGCTAAAGGACAATTTGCAGTCCTCTGCAATTACACTCCACCAAGGAGACTTATTTCTAAAGCATATTAGTTGCAATATGGTTTGCTTCCTTAGGCTGTGAGCATCCAAACATGTAGAAGGATATATTTTATCACCACTTTGAGTCTTGTTGTCTAAGAACTTCCAGAACTTTCCCTCTGGTTAAAGGGGGAATGAAGAGGGGGCATAATTATACACACATTGTTAATAGGTTTCATGTAAATTTAATTAGGCAAAAGCAATATAATGCAACAAAGGTGGGAGGATTTCTCTTCTCCACCCTTACAGAACACAGAAAAGTGCCTTTCATTTGACTTGGTCTCGACCAACCTTTTCAGATCTTTTTCACTAAAAACACAACAAAGGTTATGTTCTCAGAGGAGCTGCATATCCTTGAATGCTGCAATTGGCTTAATCTTAGTTTAACCTTTCTTTTCCTGTTTGCTGTTTGTTTCTTCAGTCTCTGCCAGCAACTATCAAGGCTGTGCTACAGTGGATCCATTCTCTTTTGAGGTAGGTCTGACTGGTATGTTTTGGCTTTCCAGAATGTGTTCATTCCCTTGACTATATGCACACCAGAGCTTTTTCCCCTGAGGATTCCTTAGCGATCAGAATGCCTTCAAGGGGAAATGCTTGCCCAAATCCCCCATTTTGGCTTTTAAGCAAGAGCGAATAAAATTATATCAGCCTAATAAAGTAAGTTTACTTAAAAAGAAAATCATCTGCTTCTATTACTTCTTTGCACTATTGGTGTGCGTGTGGATCAGTAGCTCTGTGTGAATGCTCTCTAAATGTGGATTCGCAGAAATTGTACTCCAGCATTTTTACAGCAAATGTTCCAGAAATAATCTGGAGGGATGGGGGGGGGGGGCTCTCTAAAAGCCATTTTTGTATGCCAGCTGCATTTTTCTCATTAGAAACTTAGTGATAACAGTCTTTTCTTTTTTTTTACAAAAACCCGTAAACTCTGCATTTCTGAACCTTGTCTCTGTCAGCTGATAAGAAAATGTCCAGAGGAACTTTGCTAATAGTTTCCTGCATGCAAAGTTTTTCCTTGAAGCAAGACACCCAAACAAATTATTGGGAGACAAAATAGTATACATGGTCTGATCAGGTTATCTCTTTTCTTTTGGTGGAAGAACTAGAATAAAGGTACCCTATCTGGGAATACTTGCACTGCGTTTGAATTTAGTTTGGGGTTTTAGAAAACCTCCTGCCCTGGGTCATCCTTTTCACATCCATTTGGCTAAGAAGCTCTCTACTTAAGTAGGCCTTGTATCTTCAGGGTGGAGGTGGGAATCTATGGTCCTCCACATGTTTTAGCCAGCAAATTCCACCGGTATCAGTCAGCAAAATCACTGGGGAGCAATAATAGAAGGCTGGGAATTGTGTGGCCCGACAGATGTTTTTAGAATCCAGCAGCCATCAGCTCCAGCGATAACTGGCAAGAGTCAGAGCTGATGGGAGTTGTGCAGCAACGACATCTGTAGGGGCACCAGCTTCCTAGCCCTGCCCTGGGTCATAGCTGCCTAGCCTATCAAGGGCAGTTTGGGTAAGAGGTCCATCATGACCAATATCTTGATCAAGCACGCTCTAAAAACTTCTTAGGATACCCAAGATTCCTATGATTATAGTTCAAAAACCACTAGAATATAATGGCTTCTTTCTGATGGCATGATAAACCATGATTTATTTTGAGGCAACTGATGAACCTTGCCCACTCCCCAGACTTGTACACTTCTCCACATTTTCTCCTTGTGGCAATGCTGGGAAGAGTGTGGAAACTTTTGCTTTTGTATTGATTAACCACAGCTTGTTGTGTCCTTAGATAGTTAACCTAAGAATGAAAGCAAAAGCTTCCAATCACCTTGTGCATTGGAAGAAGAGAAGGGAAAGGAGTCTGTGAATGGGGAGGGAAACCTAGGCTCATTCTTGTCAGGATAATGTCTGAATACCACCATTGTCTTCTAATGGGAAAGGGGAGGGGAGAGGAGAGGAGAGGAGAGGAGGGTCTTTCAACTCCAGTAGGCCCGACTTTAAGCAGAGTTACATGATTGGCCCCATAACAGCATGTAGGAGCACCTGCTTGGATGCCTCTCTTATACTGAAACAAAACATTTGCACTTAGACAACTAGCATATCACAGAGAAAGTTCTACCCTAATCTACCTCAAGACATTCTGATTTTCAACATGCAGGGATGTTTGTTTTCATATGCCCAACCTGCCCACTGACATGGCTCAGCTCTGCTCTAGACGATTTTGCTGGAGGTCGCCCCTCCAGAGAGGAGCTGCACCTTCCTAGCCCACTCCGCTCACTGGCAGCAGTGCAAGGGTTGGACAACAGCCAGCACAGCCCTGTTGAGAAGACCAGCTGAGGTACCACGGTACACAGTGGCCATGCTGGCTGCAGCAGCTGCGAAGACTCCTGGGCCAGAAGCCTCTGTGAGGCTCCCTTTTCACTGCCACCAGTGCCCATCACTGCTGTTTTTGTTCCTCTTCTGCCCCACGGCCCTTCTATGGGCCAGACCATGTGCCTTTCTGGCTGGCAGTGGCACCTACTCTTCCTCCTTTGCACTTTGTTTTCATGGCCACCAAGAGAATGAGAGAAAGAGCACTGAATAAGTAGGTTGCCATGGTGAAGAGGAGGTCCAGCTCCAGGCCAGCTTCTTCTCAATCAGTCCCTCTTTGGGGGCAAGCCCTTGGCATGTTCCTGACCATACCTAGCCTTGATGCTCTCTCTCCAAGCTGTATGGTTTGGCCTTTCAAGCCCAAAGCAATACAAAAAGGGGAAGACCTACTGCCAACAGGAAAACTATCCTGAAACCAACATGTCTGGAAACTAACTGTCAAAAATGCAGATCCGTATAAAGCAAGGAAACAGTACTTGACCTAAATTAAGGAAGGTATCTAATTCAGCCACACTAATCCAAACATCATTTTAAAAAAATTACACAGAGCTGTCTGGTTTACTTTCAAAGTACCACCAGCCAGATCTGAGAATAATGCTTCATATTTTGTCTGTCAGCAAAAACTCAAATACCCCTTTATTTGGTGCAGGAAGTGCTTCTTGTATAAGAGCATTGTGAGTGTTCCTATATGCAGTGTTCTCTCGTTAGCCTCAATTTAGCTATCCCAAATATAACTTGAAAGCATTCCTGAAAAATTATAGGCTGAGAATGGTTGGCAGACAGAGAACTGATAGGAGAACTCGCCTGCCCTTCCTGTGCTTCAGACCAAACTGCCTGCAAATGTGAATGCCTGTAGCAACAGTCAGAAAGATCTTCTGAGAACAGGAAAAGCTGCAGTCAGTGAGGTCATTTGGGAACAGGCGAATGGTGGAAGAGGAAACCGGGAACCGTTTTCCAGCTCCAGAGGTTTCTTTTCCCCTTTGCTTTCTTCAGAGGTTTGAAGTGCACCTTTGTACAGACTTTCCTTGCTCTAAAAGCAGTGGTGTAATGGAATCAGAGCCTGCAGGGATGTAGCCCAAAGCACTTGCTGATTAACACAGATGATGCTGTTGATTGCCACTCTCCTTGGACTTCTACCTCTGTGGCTGAGCTTAGCTGCATTCCTTAAAGTAGCTGGGAGGAAAAAGGATTTTCCCAGTAACCATATAGTGTTTCTGCTGTAATGCAAAGTATTTTGGGGTGACATGATCTTTAATGGGCAAAGCAAACCCATTAGTTTTACAACAAACCCACTCTTGTGGGAAAAAAATTCCTAGAATGGATTTGTTGATATGGATCGACACAGTGATCTGAGTCTGAGGCTCTCCTTGAGGGTCTGTCTATCAGGGCAATAGTGATGAGTGTCTGCATGTCACAGTTTACCAAGACTCCTCTGTTTAAAAAGCTCATTTGGCTGTACTTGCTTAAATTTCAGAGTACCAAGTTGTCTGAGCCCCACTGTGGTTTGTGCATCTAGCATGAGTAATCCAGTTTGCTTATGAGCCCTGTGATTGCCAAATGGATCTGGAATTCTGACAGGAAAGAACTTCCTGACCCAGAGAAAATGAGGCAATACCAATTTTGCCATGCTTGCAACAAATCTGGAACACTCTATGGTTTTTAGAAAGAAAATAATGGTTGGAACATTAAACCAGTTGGTTTAGAAACCCGTTTGTCCTCTTGGATCTGGTTAGAAAAAGAAAATAAAAGGAAAAGGATATGATGCAATCACAGATGTGGAACAATTATGGAAGTATGAGATAAGTGCACGTTACAACTTGCTTGGGATACCTCCCTTTATCTGTAATTCTTCAGCATGATTTAATGTTACTAGGAATATTTATATGTTTTGATTAAGGGTGTTTCCATATAAGGCACCATTGCCCTGCCTCATACAGTGAATGTTTATGGGGTCCAGACAATGTCTTCCACTCAAAACTCTTTCAAGTTTTCTCATTGTTTTTGTCAGGGTCTAAAGTATGATGCTGCTCTTTCTGGTAGCCTGATAGAGAAGGCAGCCCTGTTCACCTTGCAAATACTTACAGAATTGCTCCTGGCCTAAAGGGGCTTGCAGGATTAGGGCCAGTGAAATCATGTAGACCAGCTGGGAGCCACAAGAGGCCTTCTCAGAGCTTCCAGGGCTGCTCAGCTTGGTCACTGCAGCATGAGACTTTGTGGAAGCTGCTTTGTGGGCCTGATGTGGCAGCTGCTGCTAGTCCTTCAAGGTCTTCTCTCATGTCTTGATCCTTGGCTATTTCTACTTCTGCCTTTGCCTTACTCCTCCCAAGCCTTGCTGGTATTTGATCCTTGCTTGTTCTTCACTCAGCCTTCACCTCTGGCCCTACACTAACTTGGCAAGTGTCTGAACCTTGCTTGAGGAAGCCTTTATTCTCCTTCCACTTGCATCTCCCTGACCCCTGGGTTTCCTGTCAAGGACGGCTGCTGCTTCTGTCTCTGAACAAATAGCTTTCAACTTTTTTTCTTACTGCAAAAGCCGAATTCAAACCTTGCCCCTATGAAACAAAATAAAATTGCTGCTTCTATCCTTCTAATTAGGACCCTTTTATCTGGAAGCACCCAAATAATGCACAGGATAAGTGATTTCACGGAAAAGCATGAAATGATAGCATGCACAGAATTATGTCCAAATTTAAGAGAAATGATCTTTCTTTTCCTGCACTGAACTGGAAAGGAATAGCAAATATTTTCATTTGAAAACTTGATGATAAGCAGTACACCACAGAAGGGTTTATCATGAAAACCGGTTTCTATCCAGTCACTTAACCGAGGCTTCTGCTTCTGAATTCTTTGCAGGATGTTTTCCCAGCATCTGACCCTCAGGACTTTTCTTTTTCTCTGCCTTTCTACATGGTCCATCACACAGTGATGAGGTGGCTGCATAGCAGAACTGCAAAAATCCAAATGCTGCTCATTCTTCCATTTCCAGATAATAGTGTCCTTTCATCACTCTGAACAAAAAGACAAAGAATTGGTTGGAAGGCACATAAAAGGCCCTGGAGGATGAAGATGATGGAGAAGTTCCACGGGTAAGGAACATGAACATACCATAAATGTCTCAGATTTGTTGCTGCATGCTGCAAAATCTCTGACTTATGGTGATCCCAGGAGTGACTGGCCTCCAATGCAGAGAAGCCCCCAGATGGTGGAATCCCACTGCATCTTTCTGCTAATAGAACGGCTTCTGCTAGGAGAACCAGGAGCAGGGCAGTACAACTTCCCCCTTCTGTTGCCCTGAACCCCCCAAAACCTGCTCCAGAGGGATGGAGGACCCTCAGAAGCCAATTTGAGGGGGTGCAGTGGGCACAAGAGAAGGAGAAAGTTCAGTTCCCTGGACTTCCACTCATGCAACATTGGATTCTACACTATAAGATTATCCTATCATTACAGTCTCCTAATTATATATATAAAAGAAAGTGGGATGAGGAAGGGAATAAGAATGTATTTTTCAAAAACCAGGAAGAAATTATATAGTGCTGGGGTAGGGAACATGAAGCTTCCCAGGCTACATAATAGGGAGGGTGAATGGAAATTGCAGTCCAACAATATCTGTAAAGCCACATGTTCCCAAATCCTGGTACACGGATGTTAAAAAGCAGTTGTTAGGTTCAAGATGCAAATACAATTCCATTAAGATGAGATACACGTGGCATCATGCTTCCCCAAAAGTATGAAAAATATACCAGTTAGATGATTAGCATTGCATCCAAGACTGCCAGAGAACCAAAAGCAAATGCTGCTTCCTAAAGTAACCCCAGAAACAAACCAAAATTCTCTCCGCCAGAATGGGGCAAGCCAGCCGAGTCCTATTGATTTGCCTCATTGGTTCATTGCTGGCCATCTACCTGTTGTGTTAATGGTGGGTTCCACAGGTATGCAGGCATAGTGCCTGTAATCTTGCTGGAGATGCAAATAACTAAATGCAGGTTTGGAAAGATCTGGTAGTCATTTAAATGTATAATAAAGTTTTTGGAACATGTTGCTAGAATTAGCAAAGGGATTGCAGGAAAAACTGTAGGTTTAAAATATCAGACTGTCTTGTATTGGGCAATTTATCTATCTGTCTATCTATAACACACACACCACCCCCAATCTTTAGTAAACAACTTGCTTATCACCACTTGTGTACTGATTGCAAAACAATGAAAGAATCAAGCTTACCTTTGATGGGTGAACAGCTTTGAAGTTACTGGCAAACTTTGATAATGTCAAAAAGATTCATTTTGTTATACTAGAGCTGAACTGAAACAAGCAAAAGAGTGTGATGATATTTTAAAAGGAGTAATTTCTTTTTTCCTGCTGAGAGCAACTGTAGGGTTTTAGTTATTTTATGAAAACAATAGAAGCAAAAGTCATGCAAATTAAATCTGGCACACATTTGCTTCTAGACATGTGTTACCATGTGTCCTAATTTACACATGTCAAATAGTACATGCATGTTAGAGAAACATGTGGCAGAGTCACCATGTACATCAATGGGAATTGGAATCCCCATGTGGAATATGTAACTGACCTAAAACTCACAGACTAAGAATTAAACTAGGCCAAAGCCAGAGATTAGAAAAATTAATAGAAAGATAGTCTAAGGCACATAGGCAGAATAGAGATGGGACCAGCACCCATGGAAGTGTTTGTGGGAATGGAGAGAAGATAGAAGACACAGAATGGAGAGAAGATGGGATCCCGGCAGAAGTCTTAACTTCTTTTTGGCCTTTCCACATTTTATTTTGTTGTCGGCTGGAACTGAAATGGACTTAATAGACAATTGTTACCACTTGATACACATGCGATACTCAAAACCCTGAGGCTACAAAAACAACTTTTGCTTGTCCTCCTCCATTTCTTTCATTTCTATACCAACCCACAGCCAAAGTTTTCTGGGCAGTTACAACAGTCCATAAAAACAGAAAGTAAAAATACAAGTATGAGAAAATCAGAAAAAAACATTAAAAAGTTTTAAACAGGTAAAAACAGACAATAGCAGATAGTAACAAAGAATGGTTGGGCAGTACATCAGATAATCCCCTTCAGTCCACCTGGGTGGCCAAGGAAGTCTCTAAGGCCTCAAAAAGAGGGCAATCTTGACCTGCCTCTTAACCTTATATGGATATCATATTAATATTGTGCATCATTATAGCACAAAATTAAGTGAAAACACCAAACTGTCACTTATTGGTTGCATAAGTATCCATCTGCCATGACATGCCTAAATCTGCTATGGCGCATCCTACTATCTCTAGAAGTAACCTCCAGTACAGTAAGTGGCTGAATGGAGCTCACCAGTGTGCAATTCACATGCCTCAGGATCTTGAGTTAAACACACCAGCTTCTAGATGGCTCAGAGCACAACTAACATGGAGATGCTTCATGTAGGCCAAAGAGCTATCAAAAAACTCTGGGATAAAGTACTGCAGGCATGCCGATTAGGACTGGATTATTTAAAAAAAAATCTCAAACTATGGAATCCCCCACAGAGCATCGTTAAATCCATTATTACCAAATGGAAAGAATATGGCTCAACTGGGATGCTGCCTAGAGAAGGTCACCCAGAAAAACCCAGTGACTGGGTAGAGAAGGCTACCAGTCTTCTAGAACTAGAGGAGCAACCAGGAGGCCAGTGGGAACTCTGGAGAAGCTGCAGGGATTCACAGCTAAGATGGCAAATCATTCATGGGACGATGATCATGATGGTGAAAGCATCATGTTGTAGGGTTGCTTTTCCTTAACAGAGACTGCGAAACTGGTCAGGACTGAGGGCAGGATGGAAGGAGATAAATACAGGGCAATTCTAGAGAAAAACCTGTTTCAGTCTTTAGGGAACCTGGGACAGGGGCAAAAATTCACCTTCCAGGAGGACCTTCTTGTTATCTCTGCAGTTGGAAGGCTAGAAATCTCCCCGTTTTGTTCAAATCAGATATTGCAGGAGTCTACCTAAATTCCATGAACATTTCAAATGACTCAGTGGGGTCAAGGAAGGTGCATGTACCCCTCAGAATGCCAAGTTCCTGCCCTGATAAGCTCGAAATACATGACCAACCAGTTTCAGTGCATTCTTTTAAAAGATGCATTCAGGAAACAATCAGTGGAACCTAGAAAGCAAGTAGAAGGATTGCCATTTTGAAAAAACAAAAGTGGCCATCCATTTTTTTAAAAAAATCAGCTACATAACTTGAAGAAAATCAACAAGGGGTGCAATCGAATCACCCCCATGCCCAACTTTGATGCACGGAAGCTTCCAATCATGAAAGTTGGTGTACCTCCAAGGCTGCCATGAGTTGCCCCATGCATGTTACCTAGAGAGCCATCTGGGCACTGACAGGAGACAGACCAGCCTTCTCCCTTCCCTGTCCTCCAGAAAGCCTCTTGCCTTCAGGTCCATTTGTGCCCTCAGAGAGGCCACAGCTTTTTCCAGATTGGCCATGACTCTTGGCCATTGGAGCCCCAGCACCAGGGTTGCAAGACCACAGAGTTGGGGCTATGGCCTCCCAGATGGTCAGGAACCCATAGGATCCACCCACGATATTTATGAATTGTCTTCTCAGTAAGCTGCATGACAACAAACTAAGGATCAGAACTGATCTTGTGCTTCACTTCTGCATATCTTTTGTTTCATATCTTTTCCATGTCTTTTTCTGTGAGAATGAATAGGCCAAGACATCTGCTGCCCAGAGTCAACAAAACAGGCATTTAGTTAAGCTGTCTCTTCTGGGCAGCCCTGCAACGTGGACTGTAAGTAAACAAGTGTCATCAGAGCAGCAGATACTTCAAAGAAGCAGATTTATCACTTCTGGAAGTGTAAGTTCAATCCAAGAATTGATACTTCCTCAGAAATAAGTTCTTCCTCCTTATTTGACTACTGAGATGCAACGTCCATGCATGGAATTTTCACAAACTTCATAAAAATTCTCTTAATTTCCCTTGAAGTTGCTACTGGTGAATTGTGTTGTGTCATTTCACATTTCATACTGGTTCAAATTTGACAGAAAGCTTAAATGCCAAAAACATTATCAATCCAACCAAGTCTACACCATTGTTACAGGCTTAGTTATTTTATTGCTTTTCCAGGGAGGTGTCTAAACCATTAATGGAAAAAAATCCAGAGCTGTTTTCTTTTTCATTTTGTTTTTTTTAAGATATTTTTGAACAACTCCAAATGCTTTTTTTGTCTCATACTTAGTGACTCACACCTCAAGGTAATTTCTGGCCAGTTAATTTAGTGATAGACTCATGATCTGCCATTCTGGAAAGGATGTTGGTGCTTAGTCAGTCTTTGTGACTGAAGATTGAAATCCTCTTTGTCCTTGGAAAAAATAAATGGCAGGTGAAACATTAAGGGCACAATCCTTTGCAAGACAGAAAAAGATCCTGTAGGGCCTTTTTATGGCTTATGCCCTAAATCATATAAGCTTCTTCCCCCCACCCTCTTTTTTGGTATATCCCAAAATTGATCCAAATAATCCATTCCTGTGAGCACTTGAGTTCTTTATAGAATTTATCAGAATTAGCATTTACATACATTTTTGCACCAAAAGGGTGATGCTTATATGTTTATATTTATACGTATTTTTTAAAGCCAGCTTCAGTGATGGAGAAGCTTTATCAGGCTTAGGGAATGGTTGGAAGTGAGGTGGAGAGAATGAAGTGGTAGAGAATTCACCTTTTTCAAAACCTGCTAAAGAGAACCACAAGATATTTAGATATTAAAGATCTTCTTGCATAAACAAGCCAGGGTAAGAGGTAGGGGAGGGGTTATTCCAGGCCTGGGTGATCTTTGTTGTTTCAAATGCCAAAAATTAATTAGCAGTTTCAGAATATGACGGACCCAAACCTAGACATAGAAATTTACAGAGAAGTGAAGAGTCTTGGATCCCTGACATGCTGTTGCCTAGAAATCATGGAGGTGAACCTATTTGCAGGCTGGTGTTCAGCATCACGGATAACTCCTATAAAGCACGAAAGAGACGTTGCAATGCTTGAGTTGTTCCATTGACCCAGGAGGCACCAACCTTCCTTGGCTGCAACCAAATAAAAAAATCATGCATTTAAACTGGTTAGAGCAACACAGAATTCCAGGTCATTTATTACTTATTAGATTTATATCCTCCTTCTTTCTTACAAGGACCTCAAAATGGCTTACATCATTCTCTTCCTGCTGCCCTCAATCTAATCCCCACAACAACCACCCTGTGAGACTGCTTGGACTGGCCCAAAGTCTCCCAGCGAGTTTCATGGCTGAGCAGTGACTCAAACCCAGATCACCTGAGTCACAGTCCTGTGCTCTTAACTACTACATCATACTGGCTCTCTACACACCACACACACACACACACACACACGCACGCACGCACGCACAGGTTCACAAGTCACAGAGCACAACCCAAGAATAAGCATTGCTGAGCTCCTTTCTAAACAGCATGAAGTTTTTCAGTACATGCGTATTAGGCTACACATTAAAACACAAAGAGATTATTATCATGAAAGCAAACAGTTTTAAGACAGCAGCTGATAAAACCAGGTCCCAAACAGATTAAAAATCCAGGTGCAGCAAATGATAAAAAATCAACAATCCAAGGCCTGCTGGAACAGAATAATTTTCAGTGCACATCCAAATGCTAAAAAGAAAAGGGCCAATAGATCTTCAAAGGGAGGAAGTCTCTTTGGTTCCCCTCCCCAGCCTTGTCATGAGTACTTATGATTGGAAAGACTTCTGTGTAAGTCAGATTCTCTGCTGTGCCACTTTCCCTCTGGAGCAGCCACACTTAACTGTTCTGGAAAAAGCTTGTTATTTTGTTGCTTTTGTCTTTTATGATACATATTGGGCACTATCTAATCAGACAGTAGTGCTATGGTAAATGACGTGGCACTAGCATCAGGGGCCTCTGGCATAACATCAATACTGTTTGTAGGTGTGGAAAAACACTTTACACCATCTTACCCTTGACATTGCATTAGAGGCAATGAAACCCTTCTGAAACTAACACAATATAATTTACTTTTGGGCTAGTGTCTGGATGCTGCACAATGTGACTGAAAGAAGAAAAATGGTGCATCTATTTCCAGAGGGAGGGAGGGAAGGAGGGAGAGAATCTGCTGCTCAAAGCAGCCATTTCCTGTTGCGTCTCAGCAAAGCAGACTCCAGCCCTGGGAACAGCTGGATGGGTGGCTTGATGTACTGTGCAGCCTCTCTCTGAGAAGAGGTCTTTCTCTCAGGAGCAGTTGAAAGGCGGGTCACTTCTTTCTAAGACTAGGTCCTAAATTGGACCCAGACAGATAACATCTGGGATCAGGTTCAGAAGTCTCTTATCACCAGTGCTTGTGTTTTTTGGAAGCACATTGGCCATCTTTTGGGCTGCTCAGAGCACTTTCCTCACAGTTAGCAAGGCTTCAGGAATTCATCCCATTGGGATGCAGGAAAAGTAGGATGCAGGTAGATTCTTCTAGGATCTTGCACATGTGTGTGTGTGTGTGGGGAGGGGGTAGGTGAACAGCTGTTTCCTTCTGAATTTGTTTTAAAAAACAGGGAAAACTTTAAGCAAGGCCATCTTGTATGTATGTGTTTTGTAGCAGAAAGTGATGGAAATGCCTGGAAAGGATACAGCCCCAGGGTATAAAGCATTGCTCAACTACTGGATTGTTTAAAAGAAGCAGAAGGGGACTGACTTCCAAGTCCAGTGAGCTAAAGCTGTTGTACTAACAAACAGTTGTAGCCAATATTCACAGGAGCCAAGATAATAGTTTCACTGGAACTATTAATTTTCCCCTTTCTTGATTTTTGGGACAATTATCAAAATTAAATCTTATAGCAGAGGGACGCACTGCAAAAGGCTGAGTGTGAGAAGGGGCTGTTCTACTCACTCTAAGTTTCCTGTAAGTACACATGCTTGGGCCAATTTTGGCTACAAGTTGACATAACTTGCATTTTTCGCTCCTAGTCCTTCGCTATAATGCAGCTGATCTCCAAAAGGGCTGAGTGGAGTTAGCCAAAGGAAAAGCTTGCATCACAAGTTGGGTACTTAAATAATTTATTTAGAACCGTTCTTAAGGCCCCGTCTTCCAGGTTGTGTACTCAACAGGCACAAAGCATTAGGTTCAGAGTCTTCTGTCTATGCTATGCCTTCCCCATGAGAGTTCTGCAGGATAAGAGGAGGATGGAAGGGATTGCACCAGGAGGGAAGCAATTTCACCCTTCATTTAAAATGCAGACTACTTACTTTTCAGTGGGTGGGGAGGGATATGGAGAGCCCTACATAAGCTCTCCTTTCTTTTCTCTCCCCACCTATCAACACCCCCTGATACTGCAATTACAGTGCCATTTATACTCTGCCTTTTTCCCCTTGCAAGGAACCCAAGGCAGACTCCATGCTCCTTCTCACCATCTATCCTACCCTTCTATGGGCCAGGTGAAGGTCTGTCATTGGCCCAAAGCCGTGCAGAGAGCTTCAGGAAAATGAGGACTACAACCCACATCTTCCACGCTCCAATCCAGCACTCTAACTACCCACCACCCTGCCTCCCTCCTCCCTGACTTCTCTCACAGAATTGCATTTGTGACCTCATGAAAGGAGCTTTCTGCAGTGGCTGGAAGCAGGGAAGGGAGATGCGTGGTCTGGTGGCTCACCTCTCTTCCATGATCTCCTAGCTCTGTCGATGGGTTGTGGATGAGGGGATTTGCAGTGCCCAAGATGCTGCTAAGGAGCCATAGCATTGCTTTCCTATAATTTGTCTTTTTCTCAAAAAAGTGGTCCAAGACAGGAAGAGAAGGAAACTGAACATTAATGGCCATCAGTACAAGATGAGTTTTTAAAAAACAGATCAAAGCCACTTTTTCCTTGAGAGCATAAAACTGGGGTGGATGGAGGAACTACTGGCCAATGCAGTTACCTAATTCCCACGTATAAAGAGGTAGGTCTTTCCCTAACAGTTCTAAGACACCTTACAACTGTTAAATGCATAAAAATGTGGTTTCCATCCAGACAATTTTCTTAATTCTGAAAGATTTAAAAGCTGGACATTATAACAAGTACACAAGAAAAAGAACACCAGCATTATGATCAACATATTCCAACATATGGAGCTAATTCTTCCCATGTATTTATTTATATCCCCCATGCTCACACACATGTACATACATGCAAACTTTTGCACAGTGGTGTAGTGTTAAATGCTGAATCACAGACACTCATAATGAGTTTAATAGCCACACCCCAAAAGAAAGTCCTAAAATGTAGGCAGCTGTGTGGATCCCTGTCAATAAAATTGCTCCAGCTATTTCATCTCCAGCTAATGGGCATTCATTCATTCATTCGATTTATATCCTGCTTTTTCTAATATTTATTTATTACATTTATATTCCACTTTTTTCTTATGAACTCAACTTTATGGCTCATTCAAGCCCTAGCCAAGCTGCAAATGATATGCTTGCTGGGGAAATGCATGCCCACATCTCCCCCACAACTCCACACGAGGATTGCAGCCAAGCTCAAAGGGAAGAAGGAAGTCTTTGGGTGGGACAGTCGGCACTGTGCCAGTGTGCTGCCTAAGAAAGAAGCATTGATGCTGTGTCTCCACGAGCCCTGGGTCCACTATGCTTCGACAGGTAAGCCTTTGCACAAATGGGACCTGAGTTACCTAAGAATGCATCTGCTCCTTTATCAACCTGCCCAGTCCCTGAAGTCTTCAGATGGCATGGCCCTGGAGGTCCTACATGGCCTCATCGCCCAAATGGAATCACCTGGAGCAAAACCTTCAGCATGGTGGCTCCATTTCTCTGCAACTCCCATCCTCAGGAAGTCAGACAGGTACCAGCAGGGTTGGTGAAAACATCTTTATTTCAGGAAGCCTTTCTTTCTTGACCAGCCATGTTTTGCAGCAACACTCCATTTGGGGCAGCACAATGCTATGGCACTCTAAACAGGATCTTGGAACATGCTCCCCTGACTCACAGTTGGTGCAGAAAGAACCACATCAGATGCTTCTTTCAGGGCACAAGTGTTTAAGGGGCGGGGAGAGGAGGAGCCTGGCGTGCCAAGATGCCACACCTCCTGGTGGTACTTCAGGCTCTACCCCCACAAATAACTGACTAAATAAATGAATGTATGAAGGAAATTATTGCACCAGCAGATGCAATTCCAGCACCCCCTTCACACACTCCTTTGCACACGTGGTGAGCATCTGAACAACCTGACAGTTCTTTTGGCATATGATACTTCATCATGACAAGCCAGCAAAAAAGACATCTCAAAACATATTGAAACCTCTATAATGATATGCTCTTGAAGTTGGTAATAAAATATGTCCATGCTTGCAAGTTCTAACACACCGGTTTGATAGGACTGCTCACAGCAATGCTGAGTGTGCATCTGTGAAAGAATTTTTATGTTTGATGTGGAAGTAGATTTTTAGAACCATGTAATAAATTATCAGTGTTTGCATCCTGGATGGTTTATGTGCTGTGTTTGATGATAGTGACAATCAAATATAACAATAACAAACAAAAAGATGGGAAAGCCATGAAATGGAAGGGGAAGGAAAAAGGCATAGGATAAAACATAGCAATATACAAGAGTCATTCACATCACCCTTATTAAAAAAATGGAAGCAAGAAAAATGGGGGAGAAAGAAGGATTCAGAACTTCTGTTTCAAAGTTAAATCATTCTGTGTATCCATCAGAGACTAATGATGATAGAAGATACATTCAAATGCAGCAAGAGCAGTAACATCTTCAGCCCAATGAGTACTCCATGTTTATCCTTCTAAGCCTGAAGTATTAGTCTCTTTGCAATTGGAAGGGCTTCCAATGCCCATTTTTGTTGTCCATCTATTAATCCCCACATCACAGGAATGCAATTTAACGGCTCAGGAACATCTGCTATTATCAGAGCATTCGCAAGAACATTTGTAAGAGCAATGACTTCCAGCTGAAAAGAAGCCACTCCAGGACATGCCTATATCATATGCCTCAATGAGGCATTGTCCTCATCCCATTGCCAATGTCTAGCAGAGCAAGCCAGTTTCTTCCCAAGAAGCCCCTGTGGTGTCCAACATATACAAAACATCAAGTTTTGTTGAGATAGGCTCAGTTTTAAATCTCCAGAAACAGTACATATGAAAACTAGTGCAACTTTCTTTTTATTAGACAGTTCAGAGCATTCCAACTCCCTGTTCCATTTCTCTCTTACATTCTGAACATCTGCTTTACTACATACCAGAATACTTTTATCCGCAGCTATCATAGGTTTAAACGTCTGCAAAGAACCAATTAATTCAGGTGGTTCCACCTGGAGAATAGCCTTCAGAATAGCAGCTCCATTTCTGTGGAAGTCGCTGCCTTTGGAGGTGTGCCAGGCACTGACATTGTGCAGATATTGGCTATTTTTATTCTTGCCTAGTCATTTTCTTGTATGTATTTGTGACAAGGGTAGGAGCAACTGTTCAATTTTTTACTTTTTTCCCCAAAAACCACTCCTTTATTCCTCTGCACCAGCAAGTTTGTGCCAATGAACTTTCAAGAGTGACTTCCTTACAAATATCCTGTTTCCCATTCTTACTATAGCTTGCACAATAGCATTTCTGTGTAACACAAAATCATATTTTCAACACAGTGGAAATTCTGCTGCGTTCATTAGCACAGGCCACAATAGTAGTAAATGTGTTTTTCATAAATGCCATGGCAAAGCTTTTATATGGGATGGGTTCTAGTGTGGATCCGCCTCTAGACAAAGGTAGCAATTGACAAAATAGCAATCAATAGGACAGTTGGTAGCATGTGCATTAAAAAATGTATAGCGTGATTTGAACAAGAGCTCAGAACGTGTTGGTGTGAACCGGGCTCATAAACCTATCAACACAAGACATATTTAAGTCTGTATAATCAGCACTGCCATGTTTATACTTAGGACAGGAGGAAAAATTGAATTAGTCAAAATATTAAGCATATTAAGCATGAAGAGAAAGATATGGTTTCTTCCTTCAGAGTCTAGATGAAGCACAGATGTTCCACAATAAATAGGATAAAGTTGTATTGAGGAAATTTGAAGCTAGCAAGAAATGTTTTCCTGCAGTGATATGCACTGTTGCTTTAATCTTGGTTATTGACTGAAGCAGAACTGTACATTATGTCAGATTATTGGAGTGTGTTACAGCTAGCTGATGTTCCATTTGTCATTAGGGGATTATCTATATGTAATTGTCACATATCTTCTTGGATTTTCCCTTCTCAGTCCTAGATTAATCCATGAATCTGGCCTAGAATATCATAAGAGTTCATTTTTCTAGCGATTGCCATGAAGATTGAGGTTGACCTTCTAGAAGAGAAGTTCATTGGAGTGCAATCCAATTCTCCTATGGATTTCCCATATGGTAATGGGGGCATAGGATTATTCAAATCCCAGTGCTGAGGTTCTGTGACTTTGGAGTTGGGACTCCAAATATGCTGCCCATCTACCCATGCCGGGAAAATAATTGTCCTTCCCAGGTCCTCTGTGGTGCTTTATTGAGAGAGCAAAAGATGACCAGCTATCTGAGAGGGAGGGTTTAACTTGGAGTCCTGCACTGAACAAGGTGTTGGACCTGATGGCCCTTTGGCCTCTTCCAGCCCTACTATGCTATGATTCTATGACCATGTAGATGAAATGCAGGGCATGAGGCATGGGACAGGTTGCCATGACTGAATGTCACTTTCTCCATCAGATACACGTCGGCTTCAGTGACTAAAGTCTTATGTGCTTGGGGGCAAAGGACATTTGATGGTGCCCTTACAGTCTTACTTTGGTGTTAGTGTTGTTTTCAGCTTTTTATTTCTGGTAGAAAGTAGTCCTCAGATTGTTTCTCATATGACCTCATACAAGGCAATATTTTTTCCAGCGGGATCTTCAAGGTATTGATTCTTCAACATAGTTAATTTTGGGTAGGCATCATCTGATATAGAAGTCTTCCTAGTGGGCATGTAAGTTTGTTTTACTGTTATTGTTTAGGTAAGATTAGGAACTGATTCAAGGTTATGATGTTGACAACTAGAACTAGCTGAAGGGTGAAGTTTTCATTTTTCCATCTTACTACAAAGCCAGACCATTGAAGATGGAAATCCTTGAATATATTGTGTTACCCTGGTTGTTTATTCCTATTGTGAATATCAAGATTTGCAATGGTGGATGGGAGAATGTAGTCGCAGTAATCCAATGCTCATTGGGAATAAACACCGTTGAACTCTGTAGGGCTCTGAAGAAGCATGTATAGGATTGGGTTGCACATTGCTTTCCAATGATGAAAATAAACAGGCTGAATGGCCACTGTGTTTCCAGTGCTTTTGATTATCCAGCACAATGGAGAAAACAGAAAGAGGGGAAAGCAGTTATGATTTCCAAAATGAAAGAGGAAATACTTGCAGGTGCCTCAGGGGGGAAAACAACTTTTGTTATGCTCAATGTACTTTGGAAAGGATTTTGATTAACAGCTATTTATTGCTCTCCAAATGTGTTTGAGCATTTTGACAGCCAGGTGCTTTAGATGACATTGTGATCATCCAGTTTTGCTTCTGTGTCCAACCAGCACCATTGTCTAACCAACCAGCTTTGGTATGCATTATGGTAGCCTAGCACTAAGCCATGTTGTACATTGTTGAAACCTGTCTTGTTGTTGTATCTGAATCTATCCCGGCAAGCAGCCTTGGTTTGTTAGCTACCTCCAGACTACAAATAGAGGCCATGGTTTATGGCTGGTTTACAGTCTCTGGCTTGTTTAAACTATGGGTGCTGTGATGTCTGAACCCAGAACTGTGGCTGAAGAACTAGGAAGAGCAACCTGAAAATGAAACCTCTGTGAACATCTGGGAAATGAGCCAGTCATAAGGAAAACAAGCTGTGAGTTGTTTGCTTGTTCGCAAGACAGTTCATGGTTAAAGTAACTAATGCCTGCTTGCTTTATTTATTTATTTAAAATATTTATTTATCATCCTTAATCCATATAAGCTCTCAGGATGGTTTACAACAACACAAGAAAACAACATTAAAATCCACAACAACACTTAGAATACAATATAATAAAATATTTTAAACTATTAGAATACTGGATAAATAAAAAGTGTTTAGCCTGGTGCTAAAATTGATAAAGGCTGGCACCAGGTGATCCTCTCTGGGGAGTTTATTCCACAACTGGGACTCTACCACTGAAAAGGCCCTTCCCCTTGTTTCAAAGGGGGCTCCTGGAGAAGAACCGCAGCAGATGATCTTAGGATATGGTCAGGTATATATAGAAGGAGACATTTCTTCAGATATCAAGGCCCTAAACTGTTAAGGACTTTACATGTCAATGTTAACACCTTAAATTGGGCCGAGATTTCCATCTGTAACCAAGGAAGGTAATGTAGGACTGGCTTAATGTGTTGTGAGCAATATCTCTATATGATCTTTATGAGCAATTGTCATTCATGTGCACCGTTCCATGTCATTCAGCAGTGTTTGGATATGTTCCCTGGCCAACTTTTTTCAGTTAAGATGGAAATGCAAATTAGTAGGTGATGTTTTGAGAGGTTGGTTTGACACATTAATCTTAGCAATTAATAGATCATTGTCATTCTGGGACTAGGTAGTGTCAGCACTCACATGTACTTGGTTCCTTGCTGTTCAGTAACTTTACTAATAAATACAAGATGGTGAATAGGTTTGTCAAATTAGGAGCAGATAGAAAGAGTTGCAAACACTATCCATGCATTTGAAATTCAAACTCACTTGGATAGATTGCTAGATGAGGCAGAGAATAATATGTTGATAATCCTAGGCATACTTATTCGAGTACCTTGACCACTGTAAGAGAGAATTTTGAAGGGGAAACCAAATGTCACCTGGTCTCAGCAGGCCAGTCCCAGCTGGACGAAATGGCTATTAATGGAGACAGTCCCGGGAGGGAATAAGCCAAAGGAGAGGGGAGCCCAGCCAGGCCAATGTGGAGAGCCTGTTGTCTCATCTGTTCCTCACTGCACGAACACCCAAAGGGGGTACTTTTCTTTACTAAGGCTTAATATTTATGCAGCATTTTCAAGTATCAAGATCAGTCACATAAACATGCATTATGTAAAACATAGAAACAGAACGAGCCAGACAGGGCCTCCTGGGCCATCTATTCTGACTCCCAGTTCCGGTCAGCTCATAACATGCCCACCATGCGCACATCCAGCCTATCCTTGAAGATCCTCACCAATGGGGCTTCAACCACCTCCCATGGGAGCCCATGCCATACCCTCGGGGTCTTAATTGTCAGGAAGTGCTTTCTGGCATCCAGATTGGGTCTTGGTTCCCTGAGTTTTGCCGTTTATGAATATAAGGAGCGCTGGTATTATTAATTATCTCCATTTTTCAGGTGGGGAGCATGCAACCTTTAAGATATTTCTGGGCTGCTTTTTTCATCTGTTCCTCCTAGCATAGCAATGGCGAGGGATGATGTGAGCTGTAGTCCAACAACAACCCCAAGGCCACATATTCCCAGAGGAGGCAACCTGTTGCCAGTGTAGAATCTGGTCAGCTTCTGAACCACAAATATGAGGGCGCCAGCATCTTACTGCTTGCCCCGGACAGATGATCATCTAACGTCACTTACGGCCTTAGGAGATCTTCACCAATCATAACATATGTGGGAAGCGTAGCTGTCCAGAGCCATAAGAATTATACAGGAGAGACGTACGTATGAATTAGGAAGCTGACCTCCTGGCAGACAACCTTATCTACACTTCTCCTTTATACCTGGAGCCACTGGCTGCGTTCACACAATGTTGGAGGAGAAATAAGCCGCAGTGCAACATGGTTTCTGGGTGGTGTGTTTACCTCTGTGATCACGCCAAACAGATCAGTGTTGTGAGGTTATTAGCGTGTTGGACCCGGACTGGGGAAACCCTTTCGTCAAGAAGATCACTGGATGTGAGTCCATCACTGGTGAGGACTACCTACCTTGCAGGACTGTGGTGAGGATGAAATGATGAGGAAGAGGAACATGCTTGCCATCTTGGCTCCTTGGACAGCGAAGTAGGAAATAAGCATAACGAACCAATAAACAATACATTATTAAATTATACTCTTCCTGTTTCCACTCATCCCACATTTGTTAAAGACATATAATTCATGCCAGAATAAAAACTGGCAACCTTGAAGAAAGAGAAAGGAAGATGGGGATATTTCCAACTGGGTAGAAACTGATTGCATTAAGATGGGCAGAGCTGATAAAATTATACTGGAACAATCTTTTTAGAATCAGTAGAAAATATTAAGCTACTTTTCAATCTGTCTTTAAAATCTCAGCTCCTTCTCTTTTGTTTATATTTCTAACGGCAAGGAAGAAGACAAACGGAGAAAACTGCAAAGTGCTGGAGGTAAAACATGGGGGATATAAATGCCTAATTATGAATTTCCTGAATGTACAATATAACTAGGAACAACTGGATAAGATTAGTGTTATACTTTTCATCCCCAGCTGTTTCATGGAAATGAAGATGAAAAATATTAGTGGGCTGGGGCAAGCACACTTTTGGAAACCTGCTTTTATATTTAATAAGGCAAGTGCTCATGTGTGCATGACATTTCCTCCAATGAGAGGTTGCTTTACTCCAGAACCAAAAAACATAGCTAGAGCACCTAGGGAATTTTCTGTGCCTATGGTCACAAACAATAAATAAATAAAAATAATATATGCAGTAGATATGAGGTTCTGTGACTTAAGTTATGCAGGGGATTTGCTTTTTTCTGTTGGATTAGCTTTTTTCCTGTTGGTATCAGAATTATTGTGCATGTATACAACGTATCAGTTATCTGCGTGGCAACAGGAAAATGTTTATTCTCCTGGAAAACAATAGCATATGCCTCTTTTAAGGGGTTCTCCTGAGAGAGGATGGATATTTCCAGTAGTGGGGAAGGGTTAGAGTTACGGTACACACTGATGAGAGGGGAAGCTCTCACGCTGCAAGGTCCACCTAGACATTGTCTTGAAAGAAGGAAACTAGGTCGCCTCAGTCCACTTATACTGCTGCTGTTTGCAAGCCATTTAACAATCTAAAATTCATGGCACAAAAGGGAAAGCACAGGATGTAATAGGAAAAGGAAAGCAAGCAAGCAGGCACCAATCCTGAGTGTTACAGAGCAGTTCTCATAATGACCTGCATTTATAGAAGCTGATAATTATGTTCAAGGAAGGGGAGGGCCAAATGGCAGCTAATTTCTCAGCCATGCTATTAGAGGCCCAACACTCCCCCAGCTGCAGCCTCAAGAATAGTTGCTGGCAGATAAGATGTGATGGAGTGGCAGAACTAAATGCAGGCACTGCATACTAAAATTCATCAAGACCCTGTGTTCCTTTTCCAAGATCTCATAAGGCAAGAACTTGGAAAAGGAATATACTATTATATATACAGGAATGGGTAGCATGCAGAAATATATTGATATTTATTGCCTTTATTAATTGTGGAGACAATTAACCACAGCTCTGAATGTCTAGCAGTACTGTCCCCTCAAATGGTCCTGGAGGGATAGCTGCCTATCACAGGGGTGAGCAGAACATACCCCCTAGATTTGAAGGACTTCGACTGCAAGCCTTCTTGACCATTGGTCATACTGGCAAGGGGCAAAGCGGTTGAAGTCCAAGCAATCAAGACTTAAGGTCAAAGTAATTTCATTCCTGATCGCTGTGTATGGGTGTGATAGCTCGACAGGAAGAAAATTGATGTGTTTGAAGCATGGTGCTGGAGAACGTTGCAAATACCCTGGTCTGACAGAAAGATGAGCAAGTTGGTCCTAGATCAAATCAAGCCAGGACTTCCCCTGGAAGCAAAAAGGATGAAACTGATGCAATGATACTTTGGGCACATCATGAGAGGGCAAGACTCAAAGCAAAGACAATCAGGCTAGGGAAAGCTGAAGGCAGAAGAGAGGAATAGCAAATATGGGATGACTTGATTCCATGAAGGAAGCCTTGAGTTTCCAAGAGCTCAGCAGGACTGTGATGGATAGGACATTTTGGAGGACGTTTGTAGGGTCATGGACCTGAAACCACCTGTAAGGGCTGCAACTTCTGTTAGCAAAGTACAAGCAAACGAGCATGTTTCGGGCGACAGACAGCATCCTCATGCAGCTGAGAGCGACAGACGTCCAGCAGGCTTTGCATAACTCAGCACCTTCTTAGCTGCATTTAGCTCCCTAGGCTAGTTGTTATGAAGCTACAGCCTTCCCTTCTCAGACTGAGCAGGCTACCCAGTCTCTCTGGCAAGATGGGTGTCCACATGGGCAGCTCCATGACCACAAGCCTTTTTCACTGCCAGGACCCTATACTGCCCCTCCCTGTTAGAAGGCCGACTTTGGCTCTTCTATTTCAACCCACTCTTCCTCTTCACTGGAGCCTGCTTCCCCATGGGTTTAGAGAATCCAGCTTGGCTCTCCTCTGAAAGGTTAGGTGGCAATGAGGTTGCTTCTGTCTGATGTGTTTCCTGCTCTTCTGCTCCCTTCCTCTTGGCACCTCATCGGCACCCTACCTCATCTTACTCAGTATCAGTCCCCATGTCTTTGGCAGGGGACACATCTGTAGAGATGCAGAAGCCAGTCCCTACACAGTCTAAGGCAGGATGAAGTGTGAGGTTTAGAGGTACCATCAGAGATCAGCCAATGGCCAGTTGTTTAATTTTGCTTATTAATTTTACAATATTAATTCGACTGCATTTCCATCATGAAGGTAAAATGGATTTGGAAACTTCTTTCTTCTTTTGTAGAAGCTCTCTGAATCTGTATGTGGTGGAAGGACAAGAGGGCAGGGCCAAATGCCAAAGGGCTGGAGTCAAACTAGCACAAATACAAGCTCATTCTTGCTTCAGGTTCTCCATGCCTGTAACTAAACCTTAGGAGAGGCATTCAAACTTTTTAGGATAGAGGAAAGAACTGTGCAAAAGACAGGAAACCACCCAATGATTGGAGGTTGGGGGAATACAGCAGAACCTGGGGGAAGTGGGCATAGCCTCTGGGAGACCTTGGAGGGCTGGATTTAGCCCCTGAGCCTGAGCTTCTGCACCCCAGGTGAAAATATCTTGGACTCTCTTTAGCAAAGGGCAACTGCGTCCTGTCATCAACTTCATCTTTATCATTACCACCAATGCCAGTAGTTATATAGCACCATTAGTTTGATGCTGCTGCTAATTTTTGTTTCAATACCACCCAATAGCCTTTCTCTGAAATCATAAAATTACAGGTACAGATAATAAAATAACCCATAACATTTCAACATGCAATGTTTTCAACAATTTAAAAGGCGAAGCAATTTCAATAGACCTATTAAAAAGACAGTGGGCATAAACTCCTTTTTACAAGAACTGAGCAGGGCTGTGAAGGGCAGGAAATTTGGGGAGGGGGCATTAATTCATAGGGTTATCCTAAGTTGGAGATGACTTGATGGCATGTAACTACAACTATATAAATGCCCCATCCTATGCTGTTAAACTCCATTAAACACCTGGGAGTGTAAACCAGTTTTGACCTTGTGTCAAAAAGATGGCAGATGCTCAGTGGCAGGGTCATTCCATATTGGGGGGCCACCACTAAGAAGGCTGTCCCTTGATGCCACCCTCTGAGCCTCCCTTGGAAGTGTCACTCAGGTGCGTTGGGCTTTACATATTACACCAGAAGGCAGTCCCATGACTTTTACAATCTAAAATTTAGGTGAGGAGAGGCAGAGCTAGACAGTGAACAGGTTATGTGGCTGTTTCAGTCACATTTGCTTCTTTTAAAAAAATAAGAAAATGACTATTCCCAATTTAAATCTTCCAAGCACCTCAATATGTGATGTGCTTACACCTTCCTAGATATCATATAATATTTGCCGTGGGTCCTCAAACTAAGGCCCACGGTCTGGATCCGGCCCACCATGCCCATTTAACGGGCCCGCCCCACAGGTTTTGCACTCGCCGGGCGCGCAGCTTGCTCATGAGGAGGTCGTTTTGGACTAGCTCAGAGAAAATGATCTCCTCGTGAGCAAGCCAGTGCCTCGCTATGCGCGTGCCTGGTGGCAGCTTGCTCACTGGGAGATCGTTTTGGACTGGATCAGAGAAAACAATCTCCTCGCAAGCAAGCCAGCACCTCACCCGGTGTGCCCCCCATCCCCGCCTTGTGTGTGTGCACGCCCTGCCCCCTCACCGACCCATGCTCCCCTGCTGGCACCGCCTTGGCCGCCTGTGCCCCGCGCTGGCACCTGTCAACCGGCCCCCTGTGGAAAAAGTTTGAGGACCCCTGTCATTTGCTATTCATTCGAACAGGAGGATCTGCCTAGTACTGTATGCATCTTTGGAGCCGAACACAAGTTTTTGTGTGTACATTGCTAGGCTAACCTGTTAAATAATTGTAACAGGCTGCCAGTGTCAAAAGCAATAGAGAAAAGACTTTTAGAGTAATGATGGAGCTGAAGAAGCTTCATCACAGGGCCAATTTGATTCTGCTGGATATTAAAACTTTTTGCTGAGGTAGGTGTTGCCGTTGCCCATCTTCTGAGTCTTTAATTTTCCATCCCAGCAGAAGGCTGATTCATGCGGTTGTTTCCGTGTCCTACCTCTGCAGGGCTTAGTCACCATGACAATTTTGGATCCCACTGCAAGGTATTTGTCATTAGAAGTCTGTGCACCCTCCAGTCACGTCAACATTTTGCTCATGTTCATCACTGGGATACACTGCAAGTCACTCAAATATGGAACCTTATCGTATAAAACCTACACATCTTTACTTGGGAGGAAGCCCCACTCTGTTCAATGGGCTTTACTCCCTAGTAAGTATATTTAGGAATTTACCATTAGTGCAAACAATGCATGTAAGATCTGGCTGCTAAAACTGCAGCAGGAAGACACTTTGTTCTTCGTTGGTCAACGTCTGCCCTGGATGGTAGCCTGTCAAGGCCAGAAGGAGAAGTGATCAAAATCAAGGGTGGGCAGAACAACCCTCTCCATTTTCCTCTCTTTCTGCCCCCTCCATTCTTTTTCTCTGTTCCTCCATTCCCACTTCATTCTCGATCAGGACATTTTGCCTAAAGCAAAGAATATGACCTCAGCCCCCATCCATGTAAGAAAAACAGTTGAACGGGTCTAGGATCAGGCTCACATGATCATGGAGGAAAGGGCCGGTGGCATATTCTCCCACCCCAAGCCAGTCAAAGGACTCTTAATTACCCATACTGGGTGTAGGTTGTTGTGATATCTGAACCTGGAGAGGCCGGGTGGCTGGAGTGGGTCACAAATCAACCTGTCATCCTAGAACAAGCTGTAGACTAGGTTTCCATGACATGCTAAGCCACAGAGATTTGTGAGGCTTGTGGTCTCAGTGTGGTTTCTCATGAATTCAGCCGGCTTTGTTAGCCACAGACAAGCCACCCGGAGAACCCACGGCCTGTGGCACGTTTATTGAGGGTCGCTTGTCCTCCAGGTGGTTTCTCTTGATATCTGAGCCTGGCAGCATGACTTGTGCCTGTGTGAGGCCTTAGCCCATTCCAAGGGGGACTGGAAGAAGTAACACTGGTTTAGAGGCAGGTGCTGAAGCTGTGGAGTCATGCCCAGCCTTGGGGAATCAGATGTGTGAGTTCTACTGGGCTTCCCACTGGCTTATGAGTCAGAGAGGACAATGCTATGGCTGATCTACCACAGCTGGGAGAGTTGACCTTGATGGAGACCCCTGTTTCTCAACCAGGAACATCTTTCATGGGAGCTGGACAGTGGTTTGAGGCCTTGGCAAGAAAGAATCATTGGGGTGTCTCCTTTGGTGTGTTGCCAGCTAGAAAGGGCAGGTTAGAAGCATTCAGTGAGGTGCAGCAACCGCATGAGAACCAGGTTTCCTTGCCAGGAATGAATGTGATCTTCCATGGCCGCTCCCCGGTATTTAAAACAGAGCAGCTGGCAGCAAACTTCGCTGGAAACTCTGCACTGGTAACCTGGAAAGCCTTCTGCTTTCACTGGAACGCTTAATTGACTGGGATTTATTCTGTGCACAGAACCCTGCACTGATTTGGTCTTTTGTGTTGATGTTGTCAAGGAACTACTTTATAATCTGTTAACTATGGATCTTTACTGGGACTGTAAAGGGGTATCTAGAATTACTGGAATGGTTCCAAGGCAAAGTTTTACTGAACATGTGCCTCAACTCCAGGAAGTCAGGCCTTGACACCACACCACTCTAGAGCCACCTCGTAAGAGTGGCCAAAAAGCCTGTTTTTCTTGGTGATTTCACCAATGCTACTCCATCTTCCTTCCTTCTTGGCTCATGCCTGACCCTACACCATTGCCAGCGTGGCACTGTGCATGGACCATACCTCAGTTGCCACTTGAATTTTTTTTTTAGTTTTGTGGAGTGTGAATATACACTCATAGTTTGGTTATTATGGCTATTTTTGCAGTCCTTCTCTAATGCATGGATTTGCCTCTCTGCTATGTTCAGTTTTGCCTTGTCAATAATTTTGTATGTTTCATCTGTCAAGGGAAGCACCAAAGTAGAGCAGGTAATATACTAAGAAATCAACACAGCAAGACTGCTCCTAGGCTATTCTGCACACACTTGTGAGCAATGGGGCGGAAAATAATATTCATGAAACAAAGCACAAACCTGTTTGTGCAATTCAGAAGCACTGAAAAAGCAAAAGGTTGTGAGCAAACAATTACTCTGTAAAGGAGGACTGAAGGGATGTGAGATAATTCCTACTTGGCAACATTATCTTCTGGTTATTATACCTTGAAAAGTGTCCACCCCACTCTCCCAGGTCCTTGAGAAGTGGAAAAATGGGAGTTCTTGGCTCCTCACTTACCCCACTGCTGCTCGTTTTCAGAGCAATTTCTGCAGGGTTAATGCACTTCAGTAAATTTATTCAAATTAGGATTATTCAAATTCAAAATTATTCAAAAGTTTTAAAGAACTGTAGAAGGCGGCTGCACGGATAGAACAAACTGGGCCCCTTTGGTGACTGGATGTAATTACTGCTGGTACAGTGCCATTCACTGCACCCCATCAAGCCACCTGCTTGAGGTGTTTTATTTTTTCACTTTCAGGGAGTTGCCAGCTAAGTTAAAGCTGGGCAGTAAGCGAAGAGGACTTTTACGCACATTTAAAGGCTTTGAGGAGCAGGGTGAAGGGGTGCGGCAAAATGACAGCTGCAGCTCACTGTGGAGTGAAGCTCTGGACATGAGGGTGGGGGAGCGAAACTGGAGACTGGGAATGGAAATAGACCTGGACATTGACAAGACGGGAATATAGCCCTGCTGATCGAAACACAGGGGACATTTGTGCAAATCCCAGGGCACCTTCCCTTGATTGCCTCCCTCCATCCTCGTGCTCCTGCGGCAATGACACCTGTCCATCCCAGTGGACCCCACTTGCACAAAAGGGTGTTCATCCATTACTGTCCTATTACCAGCTGAAATGCTCAGATATTCCATACACTGCATCTATCTCCCTCTCACTTCCTTCTTGAGCTTGACATTTGTGCAGTGTATGAGCGTCTCCTTCTCCTTTTCGGCCATGCTGCAGGCCAGCCTTTCTGCATCCGGTGCACTCCAGATGTGTTGGCCTGCATCTCCCATTGTGCTCAGCCTTCATGGCCACCAATGGCAGTTGCGGTCCAGCACATCTGGAGTGCACCATTGGAGATGCTCCTATAGGCACACTGATACACACAGCTGCTGCCCAGTTGATAACCAAGAGCTCAATTCCATGCATGTCTGGACAGAAAAATGTCCTAGAGCTCTCTGGTATGGCTGGCTGGGGCATGCTTGAATTGTAGGACCTTTTTTCTATTTAAACAGGCATAGGATTGTGCTATAAGTAAAAACATGCTTTTCCTCTCCTCTCCCTCTCCCTCTCCATGTGAGTGAGTGAGTGAGTGAGAGAGAGAGAGAGAGAGAGAGAGAGAGAGAGAGAGAGAGAGAGAGAGAATAAAGAAAAATTCACTTCATAGCCATACTGGAATTCTACTTTTCAAAATAGCTTAATCTTCCATTTGGTGGGATAAGTGACTGACTCTCATCAGCATCTGGGGATTTGGAAAGTACCCAACTATTTCAAAACACTTTTGGGTTTCCAAAATTAAGCTGAAAATTGGCAAAAACATTATTTATGGAACTTCTAAATTTCCCCTCTGCACAGGGTAATGTGCATTTGTTTTAGACACACACACTCAGAAGCACTGAGGGAGAGTAAACACAAAGAAATTAACAATAATTAAATGAAAATACTATAAAATTACCATGGTTCCATTGAGCCTAGTACTCTTCTTTCAGACTGTCTCTGGAATCTCAGAGAAGAGTTTCCCAGCTCCCCTGCTTGAGATTAAAGAGTGCAGTCCTATAGGTTGCACCCCTGTTGGACACAAGCTTCTCATCATGGAGGCTTCTGTGGATCTGATGTCTTCCAGAGCTCCTCCTGGCAAGCTGGAGGGAGGAATGGAGGAGCTTTCATCCTTCTGCACACCTGCAGTTCCACCTGCACTCTGGACGGGTCTCTGAGCCCATCTAAACAAGGGATGCTGATGAGGACAAGGCGAGGGTTGGAGGGGCCACACGACCTGTCATATCAGGGCCTCTCCTGTTGCTTTCCCTCAGCTCCCAGCCCACTCTGAGTTCGTGCAAACAACCTCAGAAAGCAGTCACCATGGTTTTTTCTAAGGCAGCTGTGAGGAGCCAGGGGCAGGAAGCAGATACTGTAGTTTCCTGATGGTACGGGCCCTTAGGGCATGGAATGGGCTTCCACAGGAGGTGGTTGAAGGCCCATCGGTGAGGGTGTTCAAGGATATGTTGGACATGCCCATGGTAGGCATGGCATGAGTACAGCTAGCTGGAGCCGGGGGGTCAGACTAGATGGCCTGGAAGGCCCCTTCTGACTCTCTTTGTTTCTATGTTTCTGTGTTTCCCTTCTGAGATAGCAGTGTCCCCTTGGAGGGAGGACTTCCAAGAACACTCTCCCAGGATCAGAGGATTGGCCTCTTGAGGGACTAACTGCATGCATGTCTTCAGTGCACCGCTCCTCAACTTACTGGCCAGCTGGCTGAGAATGATGAAGGTTGCAGGCTACTCATCTGGAGGGCTTCAGCCTGGCCTAGACTATGTTGGACTCTGGAACCCTTTGGAAGCCTCAGTAATTCTTACCTGTGCTTATAATCACGATTTTGCCCCATTGCTTTTCCAAAGATTGCTGGGAGGAGAGCCAACAGGTAAGACAGAGGTATTCTTGGTCGGTTAAAAAGCAGATCCACAAAACTCAGGTGGTTGTTTGGGTGTATTTGGTGTGGCATAGTGGTTAAGAATGCAAGATTGGGATTCTGAGGATCTGGGTTCGAGCCCCTGCTCAGCCATGGAGCCAAATGGCTGACGTTGGGCCAGTCACAGACTCTCAGCCCAACCTACCTCACAGGGTTGTTGTTGTAGCAGGGGAAAACAAGGGGTAGGAGAACGATGTAAGCTGCTTTGGCATCTTTAAAAGAAAAAAAGTAGGATGCAAATTTAATAAATAAATAAGACTCCTGGATGCTACTGGGAGCCAGGCCCCAGTAGCAGAGCTTATGGAGAAGTTACGGGGAAGACAGCTGCTCTATAGTTTCCACAACTTTTTTGAATAGTGATGGAACAACCAGGCCAGAGTGGAAGTATGGAAGTTCATTTAGGTTTTAGCACCTTGGATTTAGCTACTGCACTTTGATGCAAAGGGTATTTGTTTGACGATGGCATTGAATCAGGCCAGGGTTGGCCTTCCCATGAAGTAGAATGGGGTAACTGTCTCAGGTGGCAGATGCAGGGGACCATTGAGGACAGATTTCCCACTGTTCCTCCTGAACCCCCCTCCTCACCCAGAGATTCTGCCCTTTTGAAGGGCAGAGTGTGTACGACGCACAGCCTGTCCTAAGCAAGCTCAGTCTGCTACCAACGTGGAAGCAAGATTCAGCTCTCCATTCATGTCAGACACATGCATACAGTTTAGATCTTTAGGACTACCTCTTTAGGCAGCCTTTTCCTGAGGTGGAACCAAGCCAGAATGAGTATATCTTTCATAGAGAATCATATGGAAGGGACTAATAAGGCCATTAGAGCGAACTGCTGCTCAACACCAGAATCCAGGTTAAACCATCCCTCTTGGATGGCTGTCCAGCTGCATCTCGAATGCTTCCAGTGTGGGAGAGCCCATGACATCCCCAGGTAATTGGTTCCATTGTTGCATTGCTCCAGCAGTCAGGAAGTTCTTCCTGACGTTCGGCTGGACTCTCACTTCCTGTAATTTGCACCCATTATTCTGTATCCTGCACTCTGGAATGATTGAGAAGCAATCCTGACCCTCCTCTGTGTGAGAACCTTTCAAGTATTTGAAAAACACTATCATATCTCCCTTTAATCTCCTCAAGGCTAAAGATTTAGCCCAGATCTTGCAATCTCTCTTCATAGGGCTTTCTTTCTGTCCCGGGATCGTCTTTGTTGCCCTCCTCTTGACCTTTGCCCACATATTACTTAAACTCTGGCACCCAGAACTGGATGCAATACTCAAGATGAAGCCTAACCAATGTTGAGGAGGGGCAACTAGTACTTCAAGAGATTTGGAAGTGATGCTTCTATGAATTCAGCCCAAAATAGCTTTATCTTTTTTTCCAGCCAACTTTATTGTTGAATACTGAAAGTCTGATTGAATTTCCTGGTGGGGATGTTGATGATGTTAGCAGCTTTGAATAATTTCATTGGAAAGTGGCACATGCATTTGTGCAATAAATAGCAAGCAAACAAACTGCCAGTCCAGCTGGCTTCTGGACTCGGCATGGGTCAAGGGTGCCAACTTGTCTTTCATCCCAGAGAGCAAAATGTCACAGGTTGGCTGTGCAGGGCATGCTAGTTACCAATTCACTGTGTGTGCATTCGTTGCATCATGCGATGCATTCCCTTCCCAGAATAGAAACACAGATGTGGTTGCCTCTCAGCCACTGGTTTCCAATATTTCAGGCAATGGTAACCCAGAAGGCGGCAGATTTTGCAACAGTGAGACTCACCTGGTGTGAGTCCTTTGTGCATTCAAAAGGCATAGTCTTTTTCCCTGGCCAAGTGTTCTTTATTGGCCAAAAAGCACAAAACACCCAGAATGAATCTCTGAGCATGCACAGAGTGGTGTGTGCAACTCAATCTCATAATCACCCCCAGGAACACTCTTTACGAGCATGCCTGGGCCCCATCCCTTGGGGGAAGGGGGCTTCTGAAAGTGAGCACACCTTCCCTGCGCCTGATGATCTTCCCTTTTCATTCTCCCAGTATTTTAATTACTAACCTGTTTTATTTAATGGTTTTATATCTTAACATTGGATGCTGTGCGACTGTTACTCTTATTTCTATTCTTATTTTATTGAATTAATAGGTTGTAAACTGTCCTGAGATGTCTGTGATGAGACAGCATAGAAAAGTTTACAACAAAACAAAACACCAAAACAAAACAAAACAAACTGGGCTGCCCTCCTCTGCTGAGACCACATCGTGGGGTCAGGAGTTGTGTCCGCCTCACCTGCATCTGCAAAACTCCTCTTGGCCAAGTCCCCTCCCAGCCGCTGCAAATCTTGGGGGTTCCCAGAGACTGCCTGCCCACCGGGGCAGCCTGGTCTGGAGGCCTTTTGCTCATCTCAGGGTCTTACTTTCAGAGCCTCCCCCCACCCCCCACTATTCCCCCTCTGCTTTGGATTCCTCTGAAGTCCAGCCAGCAGCCCTTGAGAACAAGTGCCCAGAGCAGCCCATCCTTCTTGCTCCCAGCACCTGGGGCCATATAAAAATGCTTTAAGGCTCCCAAATGTGTTTATGCCAAAACAAATGCATGCAGCCCAGGTACTAATGATGGCTGATTCCCAGCAGAAGCACGAGCAGGTCAGTGAGGAAGGGTGGATGTGGAATTTTATGATTCTCCAGGGAAACTGGAAGGAAAACAAAATGTAAAATAAGAAAATGCTGCTAGCAAAGGTGTTAGTTGCCTTCTTGGCCATAAACATCATTTATCCAGAGGGACAAAACACATCTGTCTAGCCTTCAGCATTTAGATTATGACCCAAGAATGCCCCAATTTAAGATGAGTACTGATACAACTCCTCCACCATTTCCTTTTCATTTACATTGTTTATAATCCTGTGAAATTACAATTACCTGGGAATAAGTCGCACTGAACTCATTGATCTTTTGACTCAGCATGCATAGCATTGCTATGTAAAAGAAGCAGTGAGGCCCATGTTGGAGTTTAGAGTTCAAGGTGGGTCCCAGATTTCGAAGCTATAACAGCATGGCCCAGGCTGTGTGTATTTATCTAAATATTTCCTGCCTCCCACTGAAATATTGCTCATGACAATAGCAGTAAAATATAGGTAAGTTTCAAAACCATAGTGAGGAACTGAGGAAGCTGGTAATCTGAAACATCTTGAGGACATCAGCTGCCCACACCTGAGACAGGCCTTTGGTCTGATCCAGCAAGACTTTTCTAATGCACGGTTTGCTTAGAGAAATCTGATGTACCATTTTAAACCTCAAAATCGAATAACTGATGTTGGGAGACTTACTTGTTCTAGCTCACTTATAGAAACAACACTATTGTTGTCTTTCATGCCACACACACACACAGGGTTCAGGACAAGATTCAGAAATCAAGCAGCCATCTTAGTCCCTTCCTTTTCCTTTCCAGGGAAAAGGGGATGGTATTCTTTGGAACAAAAGAGGAAAAAGAAGAGTTAATGAGGAAGAGATGGGGAACAACTAACAGAGGGAATGCAGCCATTCAAATCTTGTCCTACTATAGATTTCCCTGGTTGCTGGGTTTTATGTATAGAATTCCCACATCTTCTTTAGCTTCTCTGAGAAGTCTTGAAACTTATTTCTTTATTCCTACTCTGAGTCATTTAAAGTATTTCCATTTTACCTGCATTCTAATTTTAAATTTTTGAGCTGATGTTTAGAAAAAGCATAATTTTGAGCCTTATGTATAGCGAATTCAGTCTGTGCAATCACCTACAGACATGTACGTACAAAGTCATTTGTTGCATTGGTACCAGCCACAACAACAGGTCACATGATTTATTGTAATGATAAACCATCTAATTTTTTCCATATGTTCATATGAGACATTGTGATTGTGCTATAACTAAACCACTGAGGAAGAACAATTCATGGTCGGAACATGTTTTATATCTGTTATAAATCAGCAGACTTTAAAGAGGGAGATGAGAGGCAAAGCCATGCTTTCTGCCATGCTGAAAGAGTGCTAATTTTTCCTCCTCCTCCCTATCCCCTTTTCTTTGTATGCTATGTCCTCTGAGATTATAAGCCTGTAGATGGGAACAGTTTTATTTTAATACTTGCAGGTAAACTGCTCCAGAAGTCTGTCTGGCTGGGGACGGGAATGAAAATAGTTTAACTGAATGAATAAAACGGATCCCCATTAGAGCAGCATTAAGGTTTATTTATTAATTAAATTGGGGTGATAAAAGTCATTACATATGTAAAATGTTTTTTTAAAAGTATGTATTCTCTCTCTCTCTCTCTCTCTCTCTCTCTCTCTCTCTCTCTCTCTCTCTCTCTCTCTCCTTGGTTGTTGGGATCAATTTCCATTTGTGTGGACATATTTCCAGATAGGTGTGCACTGAAGTGCAGCTTGCAGCGGAGTCCTTGTTGTTGTTAGTCGTGAAGTCGTGTCCGACCCATCGCGACCCCATGGACAACATTCCTCCAGGCCTTCCTGCAGCTGAGTCCTACATAGCATCAAAATCCCACCAAGTTTAATGGGGCTTAGTTCTCTGAAAAGTGGGCTTCAGGTGGCAACATCGCAGCTCCATCCCATGCATGCCCACTGAGGTGCAAGCACCCATTAAATGCTCACAGGATAGGACGGACACCTGACTCAAAAGGGAAGAAAGCAAAAGTCAGATCCACAATAACAAAAATGAATTCTCATGACATTACATGGTTTTTAAAGGAAATCCTAAACCCAACATCAGATTACAGAGCACATCTACTTCACGACTTAATCACAAAATCAGAGGTCCAGATTATTTGTAGCCACCACCACGGCACGCGCACACAAATGTGATATAAGAATGCTCCTGATTTTATATGATTTTAAAAGATGACATTCTGCAACCTACAATCAAGCCTGTCTCCACAGACTAAACCATAAAATACTGGATCTGCCATAAAATACCATATCTGTGTCCGCATGGCACAAACATGTGGAATTGAGGCATGAATGCTCACAGGTCTAATGGCCTTTACAGTGAAGATTCTCCAAACCACCTTCCAGCCACAGAGTTTCTATGCTTCCATAGGCTAAACCTCACCAACCATGCTTCTGGTACTCCTTGGTGCTTCTACAGCTCAAAAGCATGGATGGATCCTCATGATTTTTATGGAGGAAATCAACCGCACTGCCATCCAGTCACAGAGCACCTTGTCTCCACCGACCAAGCCATGAAAACTGCAGTTCTGGAACTCAAGCACTGCCACTCTGCCAGACCTGGATCCATGGTATGGATCTTTATGGATCGTCATGGTTTCTATATAGGATGCATTGACATAAAATACCACCAGATCATATCCATGACCGTAGGATCTGAGATCTCATCTTTATGATGCCACTATAGAACAAAGTTATGGAAGTGAAGAATAAATAACCATGGATCCTCTGGAATTTTTCAGGGGCATCATGATTACCACAATTAAAGAATAGGCTACATCTGTGCTAATGGCATGAACAACAAAAAAGAGCCTGTATTTCATATGGTCAGCATGATATCAACAAATGCATACAGGATATGGATTCTCATGGATATCCTGAATTTTTATGCAGAGTATTCTCACAAGTATAATAGGTCACAGAATACATTCATGCCCAGGTAATGATCTATGAAGAATGAGTTTTTCCTATATCTTTCTATGACTAAATTTGCCTAAAATTTGATAAAATTAAAAATTGGTCCTCAAGTCCTTGATTCCTTGCTTCTAGGAAAAAGCAGTCTGCAGTAGAAGCCACAGGTTGAATTCATAGCTTCGTGCAAATATTTAATCACTTGAGGTTTTCTTTGATGTCCCAGCCTACACCATTCTCTAAGGGGATGAAGGCAGTTCATATCCCAAGTCTTAACAAAGCGAGACTGGAATTATACCAAGCAATTGATGCAATTCAAGAATGTCTGGACTTGCCAGATTAGAAGCTGACAGATAATTTTCAAAAGCCATAAAATCATAAATTTAATGATTTGAATGTGTTTTTTAAATCACTGCTTTAATCATGCTGGAATCATGCTGGAACCCTAACTGAGGTGCTTGGCACAGTTTTCATGAAGTCCAGCTCTGAACAGATTTAAAAGCAGGGATAGGAAAGAATACAAGGTGTGGGTGGTTGTATTATCATGCTCAATTTTTACCCCCATCAGACTGCAGTTGGGGATACCATTTTATATTGATATCTAATCCTCCTTTAGAAAGCCTTTGACCTGGCTATTTCCTTGCAGCAGGGAGTTCCAGAAATCAGCATTCCTCAAGTCAAGTCAAGACAAAGGCTCCAGAAGTATCATTTCTAAGCCTCCTCATTTAGAATGAATCTGCAGACCTAGGGGCTTTGGGTCTGCATTGCCAACACGGTGCCCAGGGACATCAATGAGCCTACAGAGCCCTCTTACCACCCACTTGACTTCCTGACTACTCTGTATGGGTTCACCTTTGAAGACTACTGGAAAACTACAGCTCCCAGAATGCAACTCCCAGGCAACTGTTAGGAGTCAGTTCATTTTGCTCCTATGGTTCCTAGATTTTTACCCTGCATTGGTTCCTAGTATGTTTCCATGCCAAATTCAAAATGCTGGCAGATCTCTGAAGCACTGCAGCCAGAGGTGTGTGAAGGACCACAAGTCGTCTCCATGTGATCACGTCTTTAAGACTTTCAGGGAGTGTTGTACTTCACATTCTGCTACTGTCAGGAATCAGTTATCACGGCTACGATGGATGGGACCTTCTCTGTCTTGGCACTCACGCTTTGGAATTGCATCTTTTAGAAAATGTGTCTAACTTCCTCTCATTCCACCTTCTGAGAAATGGTGAAGAGCATTAGCCTCCACCAGGCTTTTAATAATAATTGGAATTGCTGTTTTATTCCCCTGAATGCATATATTGGCTCTCTTTAGATAACAGTGGTGAAGTGATTTGTAATTGTTGATATTATGTTGCCAATTTATGTTATATTGTTCACTTGTTTGACAGACCTTGGCAGAAAAAGAGCAGAGAAATTAAATAAGATACCTTTTCTAGTTAGAGATGACAGCAAAATCTGCAATGGATTCGGAGAAGTTCAGAATTCTGTGACTCTGACCTGTGAATTCTGCAGCTTTTCCTGCATTATGCAGATTTTGTGGACTTCCAGGTTGTTCTTTTACTTTTGGGGAAGATTTGCATCATTGCACATGAACATTAATGGTAACTTGCAATAATCTACTTATATGTACTACTATGAATGTGTATTTGTGGAAGTGGAGGACCATTCCTAGATGTTTGACAAGCTGCAAAACACAGGTGGAAAGGATTTTACTAAATCAATGTTGTTGTTGTTGTTGTTGCAACATCATGCCATCAACTTGCCTCAGACTTATGGTGACTCTACAATTGCCCTCCAGTGTCCTGTCCTTGACAGCCTTGCTTAGCTCTTATAAACTCAAAACTGTACGTAGCTTTCTTCATGGAATATTGTATTTGGTCTTCCTTATCTTCTCCTGCCTTCAACTTTCCCAAGCATGATTGTCTTACCTTTTCATGATTTGTCTAAAGTATAACAGACTCAGTTTTTGTCAGTTTTGCTTCTAGGGGAAGTCCCAGCTTGATTTGCTCTAGCATCCATTCGTTTTTCTTTCTGTCAGTCCATGGTATTTGCAAAGCTCTCCCCAGGCACCATGCTTTGAGCACCTCAATTTTCTTCCTGTCAGCTTTCTTCACCATCCAGCTATTCCACCCATATGTAGTGATCAGGAATATCATAATGTGGATAATCTTGGACTTGGTCTCTAGTGAAAGATCATCTTCTCTAGTACAACAATCCACACATCCCTATTTCTAGTGGGAGACCTGCATCTGCAGATGTGAGCTGTAATTAGCTGGTGAACATGCCTCTAGAAACCACAAGAATCCATTAGGATGTGTATAACAGAGACGGGCTTTTATATCATTGTCAGATGGCAAAGCACTACAGGACCCATTTTCTTTCTGGCTTGATCTGACCTGTGGTTACATGGTGGCGCTTTTGCACAAGAATCACAAGGTCCCTGCTTCAGGTCAGGTTCACACCATGGTGTGGCACAGTAGGCTGGATTCGAGCTGACTGTTATGGTGCATTCCAAAAATAAGGGTGGAAAATGTGACTTTAGGAGCTCTGTGTAAACCCCATGATGATTCATGAGGGTCCATTCTTCATTTTTTTTGTTATTTTATGGAAACACCTTGTTCCAATGGATACATCCTTTTTAGAGCCCAGTGAGTACAGCAGGATGATAGCAGATTTCATTATGGGTTTGGAAAAAGAGGCCTGATTCACGTATCACAGTAACCTTTTTTTGGGGAAGAAAAATGCATTCTATCTGTTTTCTTCTCTCCCTCGCAGGAGGAGCAAAGCATCCCAGATTTGTTCATCCTTGGGAGTTTATCATTACATGCAAACTAGGTACAGTACTCTAGTTTGTTTCCTCCCCAACAAATCAGAGAACTAGGCCATGGTTTGGGTTGGCATCATTTCTCTAGTTTGTTCATTGCTTGCATGTCACAACAAACAACCCAAGAATGCAACAAAACTGTGTTCTTTAGCTGCTCTTGGACACAGCAAAAGAGATCAGGTGGAGTGTGTTCACACATTCCTAAAATCAGGGTTTTGAAACAAAAACAGACTCTGAAACCCACAATCTTAGGATTAATTTCTGAAGACGCATGCCTCAAATACATACTTTGCACAATGGTGAAGTACAATGAAGATCTGTAAGTACATGGGCACTCATATAATCATTGAGTTGACCATGGTTTTACATGGAGCCATCTAAAATTAATGAGGATTGATTTCCTAAATCCATAATTTTATACTATGATATATAGTAAAGTACAGAATTTACTTTTGGGGTATTTTTCTGGGGAGGGGTTCAGTCTTAAGGTGTCTGATCCTGTCTAACCTTGGAAATGAAGCAGGGTTGGACTGGGATGAAATCTAGAAGGATGACTTGAGTCCTGCATTGAGCAGGCAATTGGACTCGATGGTCTGCTAGGCCCTTTCCAACCACCCACGGATAGCTAATTTTCATGGTTCAGTCCATAGAAGCAGAGATACTCTGCTTGGATGGGACTTGGAGCATTTTCTCTGTAAATCTCATGAGAATCTATTTCAATCCATGCCCTGAATCCACATTTTTGCTCTGCTGTAGTACCAATGAGTGGCTGATGCATGATTTTTAAGGTACAGTCTGTGGAGGTGTGTACGCTTTCCTTGTAGTTTCTTTGCAAAATTGGTGCTGTCAATCCATTGTTTGTGTGCTCACACTGGGGAAGCACCAGTGAATGGCAGATAGATGGTTTTCAGAGCTCTGTCTCTGGAGGCAGATATGCTATGTGACTGAGTGATGGTTTACAGAATTTTCACTGCAAAAATCATACGAACATGTGTCATAGATCCAGGTTTTTGTGTTGTGTCAGTGTCTACAAGTGTCAGATCTGTGAGTTTTATAATTCAGTCCATGGAGACCAGTGTGTGTTGTGTTTTGACAGCAGTTTGCAGTGTGCCTCTCTTTAAAAATCATAGGAAATTAGGCAGAAATGTACCTTGGATCAAAGGTTTTGCATCCTGGCAGTGCCTATGAAGGTTGGATGCATGATTCTGATGGTTCAGGCCATGGAGGCAGATGCGCTGTATGATTTGATTTGTTTTGGAAGGGGGCTCCCTTTTAAAATTAGTATGAAAGGAGAATCCATTCCTGATTTTGCAGATCTAAGTTCGACGCAGACTCATTCCAAAGTTGCAATTGTATTTATTCTTCATTATTGCTCCTTATACTCAGTTACATGGGAATATACCACAGGGAACACAATGGGACTTAGACCCCTCTAGGATGGGCAACTTCTGGCCCCCCAGTGGTGACGGCCTACAGCTCTCATCAAACTAGCCAGCATGACCTACGTCGAGGGATGATGGGAGTTGTAGTCCAAAACCTCCGGAGGGCCACACGTTTCCCACCGCTGGGCTACAGGGAGGGGAGACTTCCATGTGTTGGAAGAGCTCAGGCTGACGGCCTTGACGAAGGGAAAAGTTGGCGCAAAGCGGGCAGTTCCCTCGCTCTCTCTTCCAGCCCCCTTTAAAAAGCGACTTCACCGAAATGTACGAGGCCGTTTGCAATTCGCCAAGCGCGCTTAGCTCTGCCTTCCCCGGCGCTGACTTTCCGCGCCTGCCTTCCCCCCGCCCCCCTCTCAGCTGATGGTTTCTTTTTCCCACAGTAGCTTCTAATCCAGACTGTATGGTACGTGGGCTGGTCACAAAAATCCCCATGTGGTCCGACATCATTGACATGGCGGAATCCCCCTCCAAACCCTCCTGCTAGTTATTCCAGATCGCTCGCTCAGCCAGGCGGGGATTTACCGGACCGCTCGCCTCCCTCCGGAGAAACGCGCGCGCACACACACCCCGGGCGGGTATTTCATCTCTCGCGCACCCCCATTTCCAGCACAAGGTAAGCAAACTGCCTCCCCTGCCTCGTCCTCGTCCCCTTCTCCAACCCTGGAGCTGGATAAACGCCGTGCGCGAACCTGGATTTCTCCCCGGTCCGCCCTCCCCGCCCCGGTGGCTGGAACCGCAGTGAAGGGCTCGTGGATGCACGCTTGGACTGCCGATGCGAGAGGAAGGGGGAAAGGGCGCCGAATGTCGCCCGGGGACTCGAGAAAGCCGGAGCTTCCCGGCGCGCCTCTGCCTTTCTCCTCGCCCAAAAGTGGCTGTTGCCTCTCCCTCTCCACCCCCGCCCCGTTCCTTCGCAAAGCCTCTTCTCGATCCGGATTCCTTTTGTTTCCGAGCGCAAACTGCAAGTGTGAACTGGATCCATGCGTGGCCGCGTTTGTCCGCCGGTGCTCACGCCGATGGAGCATGCTTGGAGAAGGAATGGGAAAGCGGGGCGGGGAAGCTGACCCGAGGGGGGCTGCCGGAGCCGACCCAAAAGTTTGACTCGCCCCATTTCCCTTTTGCTTCCTTACAACCCTGCAGGTCCGTCTCCCCGAGCCAGGCAGTTTCCCCGTTGCTTCTATTGCGGTCCAAGCGCCACTTCGTTCGTTCTTTCGCTTTTGCCGACGCGCAGTCCTGGCTTTCGAAGGAACGGAACGGGGGCCCTGGAAACGTGATGCGCCCCGTCTCTCTACCTTCCCTTTCTCCGGGGGAGAAAGACGGCCCGTCTTAGACGGGAGTTGTGTGTGCGGGAGAAGGGAGGACAGGGCAGAGAGTGTGAACGGGCTTTCCCACAGCAAACCCAAGACTTTCCCGGTTTTTTGGCGTGCTTTTTTGGTGACACCTCCGAGCGGCCGGAGAAGTTTCTTTCGATTTCCCGGGCTTTGGCGAGGGAAGGCGGCCTCGGATGCAAAGGGTGCGTGGCGAAGTGCTGGCTGGTGCCTCCTATTTTTTGTGGGGTGGCGGCGGCGGCGGAGGAGGAGGAGGGCGGGGGGAGACGGCGGTTAGCTGGTGACGGAGCTCATCTGTAAGGAAGGCAGCCTGCAAGAAGCATCTCTCCCCCCCCACCCCCTGCCTTTGGCTGGGAAGGGTGGAGAGTCCTACACCATCATAACCTAGTAATCCAGGGAGGCTCCCGGCGGGTGCCTTTCCTGCCCCGCTGCCTGCCCTTCGCGTGACACTTCCTAGCGGTGGTCACACGGCGGCTCCCGGCTTCGCCCCCACCCCATTTCTCTCCCCACCGAGCTCCGTGCCCGTCTCTTTCTTTCCCAGCCGGCTCTCAAAGCCACCCCTCCCCGCCGCCCAAGGGTCCTGATCCGGGACAGCCCCCTCCCCGTCTACTCTAAAGTTTTAAAAAACGCCCAGTAACTGCAAAAAGACATCGCTGCGAGGTACGGATAGCAAGCAGCGTCTGTTCCGGCCACGGTGTTGGTGCAATAGCCGCTTCAGGCAAATACCCTGGAGAAGCGGAATAGGGGCTCTCGGGGGTGGGGTGGGGTGTCCTTTTTCTTGCAAGGCGTGTTTTGTGTAGCCGAGAGGGCAGTGCGGAGTGCGCCCCCCCTCAACATGACGCGCGGCGCGGAGACGGCGAGCGAGTGGAAGGAGGCGAGCGCGCAGAGCCTCCGGCTGGTGGCCGCTCCTTGGCGGCCGAGTGGCACGTACAGTCTGGCCCTTTCTGGAGTCGGCTGGGAGGGGAGGATGCCTGTCCTTCAGCCTCAGGTGAAGGCACCCTGGCCGGCGCTCCGCCCTGCGGTCGCGGGAAGGCGAAAGCCCCCCCCCCCCGATTTTCGCGAAGTCTTTCCAAAATGTCTGGATCCAGGGGGCACGTTGGAGAAGGGAGACGGAGACAGACAGACGTCTCTCCTCCAGGCCGTCCTCCCAGGGTCCCTCCCTTCCTCGCTGACGCCAGTGGCAAAGGGGGAAAGAAAAATTCTGGAAACTTTTGATTTCCCTTGCCAGAAGCTTCCCTCTCCCCTTAAACAAAATGGCATATCACCAGGAAATGGAATGCTGTTTTGTTTCTCTTAAACAACCTTGCTTAAAGCGAAACTCGTCTTCTCCCGAGCTCGGTTTTCCTCTCTCCCTCCGTCTTTCTCTTCTTCAAAACATTTCACTTAATTAGGAAAAAAATGCCCACATAGTTTAAAAGATGGTGTGTCCTGTAATTCCAGTTAAAGACAAATTCATTCCACTCAGATTAGGGCAAACTTTGTTTTTCCTGAAGGCAAAATCTTTAATTGCTTTCTTTCTTATTCTTATTCCACCCCCCCCCCCGCACACACACACTTTAAGTTATTTGCTAACATTTATTTATTTATGCATTATTTATTTGGGAAAATCTTTCCTATTGGGTAGAGGAACCGGGCTGTCTTAGGGTGGGGTGGGGGGGGTGGAGGAGAATCAACTGTCAAGAATGTGCTTCTCAAACCTCAGACAGTGGCTTGTGTGTGTGGGGAGGTGTCCGTTGACATCTGGGAAGTGACTTGTGCTTGGAAGCGATTATTCTGGATGCAAGCCATGAGTCTCTGTAGCTCACAGTTGTCTCCTTTAGCGGATAGCATGTCCCTAGGGCAGTAGCCTAGAAAGGCTGGGACCTGGGGAGACCTGAATATGAGGCGCGTGTCCTTTCCACTGAGCTATGCATCTTCCTGCACCCAGGGCGGTGTGCCTGCGTACACCAGTGACTGGGGAACTTGGGGGAGAAGGGCTTGTTCTCCTGTTCAGCTTGTGGGCTCCTGTGGACAGCTAGTTTACTGCTTCATGAAGAGAAACCTGGTCTGATCCAGGATGGCTCTTCTTATGCTCTCCCTATAAAGGTCTTCCCAGGCCCACTGAAGTATATGAAACCACAGGGAAAGGTCATTTGGGATGTTAGACACCCATCTCTCTCTGTCCCTCTCACCCTTTTCCTCTAGATTAAGGTGATGTTGGTGAACTAGTGTCTCGAATCTGTAGATAGTTGGCAAGAGCCATGGAATGAAATCAGCCCTGGTGGGACAGAGGACCTGTGGGTTGGTGATTTGTTGGCTCAGAGAGATGTGATCAACCTATTTTGGATGGGTTGCATTTCCCCTAATTGACCAGGTCTGTATTCTTGATCTTGCTGTGACATCAGAGGCTCTGGTAGCCAGTATGGCAAGGAATACCTTTCATCAAGTTTGGGCTGACATGTCAGTTGCAACTTCTTCTGGACAGAGGTAGGCTGGCCACAGTTAGCCATGCTCTGGTCATCTCTAGGACTGACATCTGAAGCCATGTCTTGTATGTGGGGCTGTACTTGAAGATTGCTTGGAAATTCATGTTCAAAATAAAGCCTCTAGGCAACTGACTAGGACTAGTTGTAGGACCATATTAAAAGAACTTAACTGGTTTCCAGTCTATTTCTGAGCACAATTCAAAGAGCTTTGATCTTCAAAGCCCAACATGGCTTAGGACCCAGGTACCTGAAGAAACACTTGATCTTATACAAACTTGCCATGGCAGATAATGTAGCTGATGGCCTTCTTAGTGGAAGCATCCAGTTCATGAAATTTCTTTCTGAGAAAACATTGCCTGGCACCAACACTGTTATCTTTTCAGCACCAGGGAAGATAGTTTATATATTCCTGAGCATCACCATTGTTAATGTTTGTTTATGACTATATTTTGCCCTGTGTTATATGCCATCCTGGAATCTCTGCTGATAGATGGTACAGAAATTTTTGAATAATCAAATAATAAATGCATACTGTTAATTGAAATGACTTATCTGCATTTTCTCTGTTCAGCATTCATTGTCAAAAGAAGTAGTAATTCTAGCCAGAACTTCAGCCAGAGCTTTATTGCTTGAGAACTCATTCTAAGTGCCCTGACCTGCAGTTCCTTACTGGCCAATTTAATGTTCAGCAGCACTTGAAACATCACTGAAAATATTCATCTTACTGTCCCCAAACATTTGTACATAAATATAGAGTCAGACCTGATATGAAATTCAAATCCTACTTCAGCTATGCACTTGCTGGTTTGTGTGAGTCCCTTATTGCTCTGCTGCAGTTCTGAATGTTTAAAATAGCAATAATAGTGATATGCCTGATGGACCTGTGATGAGAGCAAGCAGGAAGAACTGGGAAATCTGTCTTAAATTGCCCACAGTGCTGTTTCTTGGGCTGAGATGTTTGAACAGAGCAGGCATGTGGATGTCCCATTTCTGTCAGATGTTGTTGACATTTGGGGATTGGTGGGACAGGCTTCTGAGGCCACCAACTGGGCTGCCCCTCTTCATTCACTGATGCTTCCTCCTGTACCTAAAGTTCCTCCTTAAAAAGATATGGATGCCTGCAGGGGAAAAGTCCTGCCTTGTTAGGGAGTTTGTGGTCAGACAGTGTCTGCAAAAGGTTCTTTTCCTACACACGCGCTGCCTCGGTGTAAACCCACCCAGTTGTTAGATTCCTTTTCAAGGTAACAAGGGAAAGGATTTGAGCCCATGTGTAGGAATCATTGGGGGTGGAAAATGAACACTCCGTCCAGGGAAAAAGAGGCCTTAGTCAGAGTACAAATCGCTGGCAGAGAGAAGAATGCGCTTTGGAATTTAAAAGTCAGATCTGAGAACCTTGCCTGGAGGCAACTGTAAATGTTGGCCCCAGGAACAACTGTGAAGGAAGCAGCACTTGGAAGGAGGAGGTGGGGGACGTTTTGATAAAATAAAAATACGCTGTGCTCTGGTTGCTGTATTTATTCTCCCGTAATATGTGTGGGTGGCTGCTTTAATTACCTGTGTGTGGGTGGCGGGGGGATATTTTTTTATTTCATAACGTAGCAAAACGTATATGCCACTCTCAAACAAATCCATCAAAACTTGCAAGCCAAAGCCACCCATTCTCAGGCAAATTATTTTCTAGCTTTAGGGGTGCCAGTCCAACTCTTCCCCTACTCCCTTCTTCATCTCTTGATATGCATGGCGTTTCTTATTTTGAGAGCTTTCAGGCTGGTGGGGTGGGTTTCTGGGGGTCTCCCAACCATTTGCTTCTGCCCTGGAGATGATCTCGCTTTCCTGAAGTTCAAACCGGTAGCAATCAAAAAAATTGGGGAAGGGGACAGGTAAAAGTGTTTCAAAAGCACTAAGCCTTGTGTGCTCTTGCATGGAATAGGCCAGAGAAATCCCTGGGTGGAAAAACGTAAGAAGCTAATATGAAAGCCATGCTGAATTAGTCTGGGGAGCCACCTAGTTCAGCATTTTGGTGGCCAGCTAGCTGCCTGTGAAAGCTCCTTTGTAGTACATGTGTACACAAGCACCTGTGCCTTCTGTTCCAGAGACATACTACCTCTGATGCATGAGGTAGTGCTCAGCCATCGGTGTATAGACATACAGGTAGGTCCTCCACGTATGTGTTTAAGCCAGGGGCACCAGTGCACCCTCAGACACCTTCCTGGATGTCCTTCCTCTTCTGCTCCAGGTTCCTCTTTTTTATCTCCAAAATCTCCTAGTGGCTGCTGGGATTGCCTCAAAGCAAAGGGAAGGATTCCTGTTGCTCCCATCTCTTTCCATAAATACTTCTGGCTACCAGTGGGGCTCTGAGGAAGATGATACGTAGTCCCATGGTTTCATTTGCAATGTGTCGATTTGGTGCTGGTCCCAGGGCAGTTTCTCAAATTGCAAGATGTGCTCATGCCACCCAAACTGTTGGCTTCCCTTGGTGTAAACCCCCTTTAAGATAGGTGGCCCTAAATATATCCTGCAGAAATGAATTCTATAGATTGCATGTTGCATGAAGAAGGCTTCCTTTTACATGTCTTGACTCTCCCACCAATCATGGGATCACCCCCTGAATTCTAGCACTGTGAGAGAGGGAGGGAAAATGTCTGCCCATCCACTTTTTGCCATGCTATGCATAATTCTGTACACGTAGACATCTAAACCACGGTAGGAGAGGAAAGGAGTCCCTGCAGATTTTATTCTGTTCGCTGAATTGGCTGTAGGGGGTGGCATTCATCCCCATTTCTTAGACCATGAGCCAGCACTGTCTGAACACGTTCCCATGGTCACGTGGCCAGCGTAACGTCATGGGGCACTGTTCCCTCCCCACTGAAGTGGCACCTATTTATCTACTCATATTTGCATGCTTTTGAATTGCTAGGTTGGCAAGACCATGGTACCTAGGAGGAAATTCTTTTCCCATGAAGTGAAGTCTCTGAGGTGGTTTGAAATTTGGTAACCTTGGGAAAAATATTTGTTGGCAATAACTGGCAGAGTCATAACTGCCCTGCATGGAAACATGGAGGATAGTTGAAATGTCAAAAGTGATCGAGCACATTCTGTTGAGAGATGGCTGAAACAAACCGAGGCTCTTACAGAAGTGACTCACCTCTATCAATGATGTAAAGATTTGAATGCAACTGGTATAGGTCAGACATTCCTGTTTAATTTGTTGTCCAAATGAGTATTCTTATTTCCCTGGCCATTATTGACTATTTTAAATAAAATTATTTTTAAAAATGCTCTGTCAGTCTGGGGTTATAAAGTACCTGATATATATTATGAAATGGAATTGGAAGTCCATGCATTTCTTCCTTTAGAGTCCAGAGTTTCTCTCAAAAGGCATGCTTTTTCCAAATGTATTTTATTGTAGGCTGTGTAGGGCTGTTATGTTTCTTGCAGTGCTATTCTGTGCATGTCTACTCAGAAAGAAACCTGATTGAGATTGATGCTACTTACTCCTGGGTAAGTGTGTTGGATTGCTATCTATGGCACTTACCGGCTGGTATGATGGCTTTTCATTCTTAGATTCCGCTGTCTGCTTCCTAATCATGGGATAAAAATAGCCATGCTCCATCCCATTAATTTGTCTCTCACAGATACTTCCAAGGTATTGTAAATTATTTCTGGCCCATCCACTCTGTTGCCTCCAAGCGCAGTAGCAGTGCGGCATAAGTGGCCATGTGGTCACAGGTCTATGCAGAGGCTTCCCCCACACCGTGTCAGCTGTGGAACAGTCTCCATGCATTTCTGGTAGCTTTGCCTACAACACTGCAAAGGTTTCACTTTAAGAAGGTCTATCCTTCCTGGTTCTCAGCCAGTTCAGGCCCTCAGAGATGCTGAAGAGGAAAACATAAAAACAGAGTGAGCCAGAAGAGGCATCCTGGGTCATCTAGTCTGACCCCCGGCTCCAGCCAGCACCGCTCATGACACGCCTGCCATGTGCAATGGCTTCCATATGGTTGCATGACAGCTCTTGTGCATTTGAGTGGGCTATGGAGCTACTTACACCAGGCCTCCATGGAGCTGCTTTGGACTGAATAGCTGCCTACCTGTTGTCTCCTGCTTCCTGGGTGTGGGCAGTGGTGGTAGGATAATTTGGTAACCTTGGTCACCAAAAATCAATACTCTCCCTACTGCAGCTCCCCTCCCTCTAGTTTGCAAGGGCCTTGTCCTGCCACAAAGGACACTACTTTAGTCCAAGAGGGCTGTTCAACTTGTCCATTGAAAATGGGCCCAGTCCCTGTCTCTGTGTTGTGTTCTGAGTGTACCTGGGCATTCCACTGCCAAGAAACTAAGACTCAATCCAGACAAGGTGGAGGTACTGCCAGTGGTTGGATTGCCTGTCTGGATGAGTGATACCCACCCTGTTCTGGAGGGGGTCAGACCACCCCTAAAGGATCAGGCTCATAGTTTGGGGGTCTCCTGGATCCAGCACTGTCACAAGAGGCACAGGGGGACTAGGTGGTGTGGAGCTTTTACCAGCTTAGGCTGATAGACCAACTGTGTCCTTATCTAGCCTTATCTTAACCTAGCTAGTTGTCTATGCTCTGGTAACCTTTTGGTGGGACTGCCTTTGCAAATGATCTGGAAACCTCAGTTGGTCCAAAACAGGGCAACAAGATTGCTAATGGGACCCGGCCAGCACGATCCCGTTAGGCCAGTACCTTACCATCTGCATGGGCTGCCAGTTCTGGTATTAATATTCAGAACACTAAGTTGCTTGGGGCCAGATTCCTTGAAGGATCACCTCTTCCCATCTATATCTGCCCAGTCTCTAAGATCATTCTCAGAAGTCGTGCTGAGGGAGCCCCTGCCAAGGGAAGTCATGGGGGTAGGGCTTTTTCTGTTGTGACCCCCCCCCCCCCGTGGAATGAATTTCCCTGGGAGCCTGGCTGGGCACCTCCACTGTACTCTTTCCAGGACCAGGTGAATTCTTATTTCTTACTTTCCCAGGAATATACCAAGGAATTTTTAGTTTCAAACTATTTTAAATACTGTATTGTATTTAAAATCTTCTTACTGTTGCTAGATTTTACTTTAGTTCTTACTTTTATTTGATAGTGTATTCTTAACTATTTTAATTGCTATATCATGTTTTATATTTTACATTGTAGCGAACCAGAGAGTGTAGGCAGTAAAGGTAGTGGATAAATAAACAAATACACTAATAACACTACACTCAACTTTGGGGCACTACTCCAACCTCTGGGGACTTTCTCCAAGTGCCAGTCCCATGGGAGGCTTGGAGGATGGCAAAAAGGCCTTTTCTGCGATGGCCTCCATCTTTGGAAAAGCCTCCCTGTTATGACCCACCTGGCACCAAACTTGCCATCTTTTTGGTGCCAGGTCAAGACAGCCCTTTACGCAGAAGTCTTTAAAGATCTCCCTGGTTATCCAGGGGCCTGAGGACCTAAGATTGTCTAGATTATTCTTTTCCTTTGCAGGGTCTTTTTCCTGCATTGTAAGCTATTTTAAATTCATTTCAACATTGCTGCTTTTATGGTATTGGTATTGCATGTTATTGTTTTATTTTATACATTGTTGTAAACCACCCAGAGAGCTGTGGCTATGGGATAGTATAGCAAACAAACGAATGTAAAGGAAATGCTTATTTCTTCATGAAGTACTGAGGGACAAATAAAGTAACCCTCTTGTATCTCGGTGCTACGCAGTGGCCCCATTCAGATTTCACTGTGCATCCAATTCCTGCCACTGGCACCTCCTGCAAATGTGAACAGCTAAACAATCCATGGTCCCTTCATCCATGTTCGGTTGATCATGATACCTGGACCAGGAACGCTGGCTTCTCTCTTGACAAAAAGCCAGAGTCATAAGTCATAGTCTGATACTGGCTTATTGACCTTAAGATGTTGCCTGGGTTTGGATGTCACAAAAACAAGTCATGAAAGCAATACTTCTAGTTGTTTTCTGGAAACAGAAAGTGTCTTGCTCAGGTGTGATTCCAGAAGTTTTAGGGTTAATTAACCCTTGAATGACTGCCATTACTTCCAAACAGCCCCAGAGAGTAGCTAATGCTAGACGGCTGAATGATCTGTCTTGCTGTAAGACGTTTTGTAATGTTTGTGGAAGGGGAGAAGAAATGCATGTATTTATCCCTGTAACAGAATCTAGCTTTTTATGGGGCTGTCTTGGTGTAATATTCTAAATTAATTGCTTTCAGGCCTATAATCCTTTTATAATTCTAGCTAAATAACTGGGGAAATGCTGGGATAATGCCAGATCTTGCTATCTGGGTTGAACAAGACTGTTTCTTGGTTGTTAATGCTGTATGGGACTTTCTCTTGCTTATACCATGTTTTGCAAGGGATGAGCTACAAAGAAGCAACCTGTGAGCCCTTTGATCCCAATGGTTTCCCAAGTACTTCATTCAGCGTCTTATTTTCCACTATCATCATTTTTGCGGTACTGGAATTTTGTCAAAAGTTTGCAGCACAGGTCTGTTTCGGCAAAAAGGCATCGATGGTGACCCACAAGTCCGGTTGCATAATTTGTCCAGCGATTGGCTGGATAACGTGCGCTACTAACATAACTCATGTCTGGTGTCTCATGGAAACTGAATCACTTGCCATTTTTAAAATGGGTGAGCTCATCCACTGATCTGAGGTCATTCCTGGGATAGTGATGAGACATTCCTTTATAAAATTTTCCGAGCCCATGCCTGAAATATTTATAGACTATATTGCCTTCATAACTGTTCAACTTTATTGAGGTCTTATAAATGTTGGCCTTTGGTGACGTTTGAAGTCAGTTGTGGCATGAAGTAAAACAGATATGTTTCTCCAACAACTGAACTTTTAACTAATATTTTAATATTTGGTTCTTGGCACATCTTTTGAGAGTGCAAAGAAATGGTCTTGTGGGGCTGCCATATTGCTTGGTTGTACAGGTTTGCCTGGATTCTGGCCATGTCAGTTGATGGCTGCCTGCACCATTTGGATAATATGTGTGCCAGGATTCCCATCTGAGACAAAGAAAAGCAAATTTCTAGACTTTGTTGATCCAAATATATCAGGTGTTCAGGAAGTATTTTGTCCGATTGTTATTTTCTTTATTGGTTAAATTAACCTCCCCCATTTTCCTCCAAGTAGCCCAAGGTAGCATACATGATCCTTCTTATGTATCATTAGGGTTAGGCTGAGAGTCCATGACTGGCCCAAAGTCACCCTTAGTGCCAAGTGAGGACTTGCACCTGGTTCTCCCAAATTTTAGTCCAACACTCTAACCACACCGTACTCTCTGTTCCGTACTCTCTCTGTCCAGTGAGAAGTAAGTTGTAGCCGGGAAAGGAAGACAAGGCTATGAATGGCATTTATGGAAGTAGACATATGCTACATATAGGCTTAGAGAAAGGAACTTTGGTTTCCTTTGAAGCTTTCCCCAGGGGCAAACAGGACTGCTATCTATAGGAAGCAATGAAGAATTTATTAGTTACTTAATTCATTGATTGGATTTATAAACCACACCCAGTAGTCCTACAACCAGCAACTAAAACAACTTTTATAAATGATAAAATAAATCTATTAGAATAGTATGACTACAACTATTCCATAGTAGCTATCGAGATTTATCCTAAGCCAGGATAGTGGATAAAGTCATCAGTTAATTTTTTTATAAGATCAATCAATATTCAATTAAAAATTAATCCAATACAATTCAATTGGTTATTAAAATAATGGGGAATGGAACTGAAAAGATTACATCCAAAATGCAACGGAGAATACAACCAAAATGATGGTAGTGAGGGCACCACGTGAAATATTCTGGGTAGCCAGTTCCAGAGACAGGGTGCAACCACCATTCCCTGCTGTTCTGCTCGCCATTCCTGTCTCCTCCTTTGGGGAAGACACTTTCTTAGTTTAGTTTTCTGAAGTGTGCTTAGTTTGCTTGCTGCCTGACTTTGTCCTGTCACAAACCAAAGGTAGCAAGCCAAGAGAGGAGTTCCTGCTCTTTCTAAGGGAGTTTATTTCACAAGAACAGCGTGCTTTTCTGCACTAAATAAGTTCATGCATTTAAACAGAGGAAGAACTATAAACAATACTTGTATTTAAAAAAATAATAATTGAACCCAGGTAAATAGTGGCCTTCAAACTGTGTTCTAAGAAACCCTGGGGCTCTTTGGAAACTTATCATCTCTTCAGTGGGAAGATTGCCTTGAAACATTCTTAAAAATGTGGAGCTGCAGGGAGGACTGGCTCAAGACATTGGGTGACCTGTGGTACAGCAGGAACTGTCCTTGATCTGCAGTCCAGGTGCATAGTACTGGAGCTCATCGAGTTATTTTGGCACCCAAAAGAACCTTCTGGCAGAAGCAGAAAATCTCACCTGCGCTTCTTTTGCTGCTTGGCAGTAAAAATGTAACATAGTTGTGAACCACCAAGAGAGCTTTGGGTATATAGAAATGAAATTAACAACGACAATTATAATTTATTGAAACGGAAACTGTCATCCCTCAGGCACATCAGGAGAAGGCAAGTCTCCCAGGAGAAGGCAGTCACGCTAGGGAAAGTCAAAGGCAGAAGAAAACGAGGAAGAGCAAACAGGAGATGGAGTGACTCCATAAGGGAAAGCACAGCTTTGAGTTTGCAATTGCTTAGCAGGGGTGTCAAGGAGAGGATATTTTGTAGGGTGCTCATTGATAGGGTCATCATAAGTCAGAGGTGACAACAAAATAACATGAGATGAATCTGACAAGTTTCACTGCAGGTGCTTTGGACACTTGGATGCTTTTTAGCTTACTAAGCAGTGGCAACCCAGGTTCTTTGTACAGGTCACATTTTGTGGAAAATATTCGATATATTCCCTTCTGATCAATAAGCAGAGCTGATACAAAGGATAGACATGACCAGCTGAAGTTTTGGAAGGTTCTTGAGCAAGGTACCCTCAATGGCCCCACCTTGTCACCAGCTGCTTGTGCTCTTCTTCCTCCTTCTCATCCTTGTGACTGCTTCCTTGCCTGACAGGTCAAGAGCCGAGCAGCAAGGAAGCAGCAGGAGCTGTTGCTTTTCCTTCTGACCATCCCAAAGGTCAAGGAAGCAAGAGCAACCCCAGGAGGTTCTCATCAGAGGATCCCTGCAGGGAGCGGGATCTCATGCTGATCTGAATGGCCCAACACTTTCTCTGGGCCTACTGACTCTGCTGCAGACACGCAGAAGGCTGGCAGAGGAGGGAAGCATCTCTTTGTTCCCTCCTTAGCAGCTTGCTTGGTTTCTGTGCTGCCTAAGAAGGGTGCTTTGCAACCAGTATGGAAGCTGAGAGAGCTGGTGGAAGAAGGACAAAGCATGCTGGGTACCGTCTTTCAGCCTGCTCACCTGCCTGAATAGAATATCATGCGCTTGTCTGGGTGGAATGTCTGGACACCTAAGGGCAAGCCATTAATTACAAGGCTATGGTAATAGAATGGTTAGTCATAAGCAACTCGCATTTGAAATCAGTAGGATTGAACAAATACTTCTTGCAGAAGTTACAGGCTGGAGCCCATGATCCTAAACTCATAAGATGGAAGAAAAATCCACTGATTTCAATGGAATATTGTTCTGTGCAGCTGTGCTTGGTGTTGCAACTTGGACAGCCAAAACACTGAAATCTATTGCCTACACATATATAGCTGATGGTACTGGAAACGTCACTGGGGACCATTCTCATTTAACTCTGATTAGAAACATGCACACTGAATGAGATTGTTTTAATTATGCTTATTAGAGGATTAGAGCTTTCCTCTATAAACATACACATTTCCATATTGTTATTACTCAATTGTTCATAATTGTACAAAATGAGCATTACATCACACGTCTAGCCTGTGCCAATGCCATTGTCAAGGGAAAAGTCTAACCTATATATAACTTTGAAGTTAAATGGCAGGTTTGTGGGAGCGAAGGTGCAGAAAGTCAAAAAGGGAATTCCAAAATGAAAGGCATGGAAAACTCCCCTACCCCAATTTTTGTGGGTACGGAGGTTGGACAGGCTATGCATGCAATTGTTTTGAATGCATTTTTCAATACCAAAGATTAAGTGAATGAGCAAAAAGCACCATTTGCCTTGAGTTTCTTCTTTCTCAGCCCAAATCGCATGAGCAGAGGTGTTCTGCACAAGCACTGCTGGAAGTCTCCACCTCCATAATAGTGTAGTGTTGCAAAAATCTAGTAAATGTCTTGGAGAGACTGCATTTATTTATTTTTTATTTTCTTTCCAAATCTCTCATGTCGTACCAAGGTAGAACTATGTTGCATTCTTTCTTACAGAAGTCTAGTGTATCAAAAGCTCACTTGTTTGTGGCTGGGGTTTAGTGTCGTTGCGTGATCTGTCCCTGGAGACCAGAGGTATGTGGGAAGAGGGATGTTTTTCAAACAACCAAGGGGAAATAGATATGCAGTGATAACAGGCCATCTACAGGCAGGAATGCTTGCCTATTGGAAAATAGGCATGTTTCAAGGTTTTCCCTCTTCCCCCTTCCCCCCCCCCCCATGCCCGAATGTGGTGGTTGATTGGTTGTGTGTGTCTGTCGCCTGAGTGAGATTTAAACAAATGTGTGGGAGAGGCTAAAGGATAGCCCTGTGCCTCTTGCTGCTAGCTGCATTCATTTCAGTGAGGCTTGGTGCTGGAGAGGTTTTTGCTGAGTTGTCCAGTGTCTGCAGCAGCAGTGTTCAAATTCCAAGGAATGTGTGGATTCCCGGTCTGCTACAAGTTGTGGATTCCTCAATGGGATTCCTCAATTCCTCAGTGGACAAACGCTTCCCCTACCTATCATCTTATCTTACCCTGACTGGGGTTAGACAGCCACCTGGTCTGGTGTGTTGTCTGGACCCTGTCTTGGTATTTCATCTTGGTAAATTTGGCCCTTAGAAACCGTGCTAAGAAACAGCACTTTGTATACGGTTTCTCAGCACCACCATGGCTTGCTGGGTTGTCTGATCATGGTTACAACAGTTCTGGCATGCAGCTACCACAGAGTCCTCTGCAAATAGCGGCAGCTCCAGCCATCGAGCCTCTCTGCGTGGACCAGGGAGGAAGGGGCAGGCAACACTGACCAGGCATGATGCGCTTTGGGACTGAAGTTCAGGTACAGCGGCTGGGGGGATATGCGCCAACCATGGGACGACGGAGCAGAGAGGAAGGAAACCATGATTAAGTTGAAGCCACCTGATTATCTATCAGGTAGATGATGGTAGAAAGGCCAAGCCTGGTAACCAAGGGTTGTTTGTTATGTTGTCAGAACCCAGCCACTGTGTAGCTGTAGGGGAGTGTTGAATGTGTTCCAGGGTGACTGAGGTCCAACATGCGCTTCCTGTGTGTCCAGGCCCAGAAAGTCCTCTGAATAAAGTTATTGAACTTAGTACAGTGACTAAAGTGTTCTTCCTACAATGAAGAAGTAAATGTAGGAGGTACACAGATTTCAGAACAATCAGTTGATAGGATCGAGTTACTGAGCTATAATCCTGAGCAAACCTTTTGGGCATCTGCAGAATGAAAATCAGCAGAATTTTGAGAGTGCTGGATTATTGCACTTGGAGCAAACAGTTATGCATGAATGAATTTGCTCCAGAAACAAAGCAAACAGAATCTCGTAGGAAGGAAGAGCTGTGCAAATGCCGGTTTTGTAGAGGTACATAGAATGTTGGCATGGCATTGAAGCTTTTTTGGATCTGCAAGAATGGAGGTGTTGTGCCAGAGATTTCTAGTGATTTCTTATGCTTCTATTGGATCAATGTATATTGTGTGGTTTTACCAATAGGATGTCTAAAATTGCATCCATGAAAACTTATTCCCCAGCAAGGAGCCACAAGTCAGTCTGTGCACTCACAAATTGTACATGTTTGGTGCTTGTAATAGGCTAACAGGGTTATTACCTCTGGCATGTGCATTAAATCTTCAAGCACTAACATTAAGATGTAAATTGGAAAATGTCACTTCATGATTACATAACATGGCAATGAAGGCAATTCTGTGTTTCTGGAAGTACCGTAACACTAGAGCTTGTTAGCACTCAAATTACACTTCAGTGTTTCAGTTCCAGAGTTTACAAGACCTGGTGTGGGGATCTTAGCACAAGTTTGATGGAATTGCTTGTATCATGCTGGATTTAGAATGGAAATGGGACATGGTTAGTTGCTATTGATCAGATGTTTGCTAAACTTTACTTAAGCAACTGGAAAGGAGCAAGGGAACTGGGTACTCTTTTATAACATCTCTTCTTCTTCCATTCCCTTGTGCTTAGAACCTGGCTTAATTAAACAATAGTTTGCTGATGCATCCACAGTGGGACAGTATAGCTTAATGTAAATTACTGCCACCTTAAACCACCTCCAGCTGTGATGGAAGGTTGTTGTGAGTAGTTTAATTGCATCATATTGTAAGCACTGAGGAGAGGAGGGGACAAGGAAGGAGAACTTTGTTTTAGAAAGCCAGCAACTGAGTGTTGAAACCAAGCCATTGACTGTGTCCATGATGTCACTGAGGAGAAATACACAATGGTGGCTTATTTCTGTTCCCTCTGGGGAAGTGCTGGGGGATTTGTGGAACGACCCTTGGTAGTGCAATTAAATGTGTCATGCGAACCTGGCCAGGAGAGGGCTTCTCACCATGACTTCTGTGCGCGTGGGAGGCCTGCCAAAGCTGGTAGATATTCCTTTTCCCCCCTCAGTGCCGCTAAATATGCTTGGCTATAGGCACGAGCCCCGGCTTGGGTGCACCCACTAGGAGTTTCCTTCATTTGCACTCAGGTCATCTCCTGTGTTTTCGTGGTTTATTTCTTATCATCACTGTCAGCTCTGAGGTGCGCTGTGGAGATATACAAGCTCTGCTGGAGAGAAAGCGTTCAGGATTATATCATGTTAACCACCCAGGTTGTCTTTGTGTTAAAGAGAGATCGGGGATTGTGAGGAACACCAGCTGTATCCAGCAGACAATTCCCAAGCGCCCTCTTGAAACTATCTGGATCTATTTCCCTCTGGGCAAACCATCTTAATAGATTCCTCCAACCCCTGCAGAGCAGGAAAATGTTGCCCTCAGTCTAGATATTAGTGGGCAAAGGGACTGATTCAATGTTTGTCACCTTCAGAAATATAGAAACAGAGAGAGTCAGAAGGGGCCTCCTGGGCCATCTAGTCTGAACTCCGGCACCAGCCGGCTCCGCTCACGACATGCCCACCATCTTCATGTCTGCCTGAAAAACGCAAAAGTAGAACATGCCCCAGTACATGTGTTGGATTGATTGCAAGTCAGGACAGCCCCATGGTTGTCATGGACTCCATGAAATCCTGAGCTGCCCCGGATAAGGTGCCCGCAGCATGGACATTAAAGTTCCCTAAGTCCAGCAGCCTGGAGACCTGTGCCAGCTCAGGCAAGGAGATACTTTGCTGTGTTGCAAAGTGAACAGGAAATACTTCAGCAGAATTACCAGTCTGTTCCATTGGCCCTGCACAAGATGGAAACACTCTGTTAATCGTCAGATGGCCAGAGAGCCTGGAGAGAAAGAAAGTGAGAGAAAGAGAGAGAGAGACTTATTTATTTATTTAAAAAATTTATGCCGCCCCCATCACAACAAAGCTTCGGGGCGGCTCACAACAAGAACAAAATATAACAAATTATACAATAAAAATATTAAAACCCGGTGCATCTCGGCTTAAAAGATTTAAAATCCTATAACTACCAATAAGCTTTAAATAAAAAGGTCTTAGCCTGGTGCTGAAAAACAAATAACGACGGCGCCAGGCGGACCTCTCTGGGGAGCACATTCCATAGATGGGACACCACCGCAGAGAAAGCCCTCCTCCGGGTACTCACCCTCCTAATATCATTCACGGAGGGTTCCTGGAGAAAGGCATCTGTTGCTGATCTCAAGGGGCGGGAGGGCACAGCAAGCTCACTTCCTGTCTACTTGCAAGCTGAACCAAATCTGCAGTGGACATGACTGAGAGACACTGACTTGTTCCTCTTCACCCCCTGGCCTTGGTAATACATGCTGGATTGTCCACTATTCAGCCATGGATGAGGGAGGTCTTATTTGGCACTTAGAGGAAGCATCTGGAGACCTAAGTGTAGGCTGATAGGGCAATTCCTAGAGACCATGGCAAGCTCCCTTCCCCAGCCCTCAAGTCTACTGTAATGCTGGATTTAAATTATTTTCATCCTTCAGCTCAAAAGGTTCCATGCAATCAGTAAAACAAGACTGCCCTTGCTTGCAGGGTTACAGTCTAAAAAGTCATGTCATACAAGGAAAAAGGGATGGGAAGGGAAAAGGGGACGACCGAAAAACCTTTTTGGCTGGCCTGCTGGAACGGCACTGTTTCTCCTCTCATCTCCCTCCGAGTAGCCTGCTGGAATGGCTGCTGGTGGTAACAATATACAGGAGAACTGTAGAGCTTTCCGGTTGAATTGCATCCCCTTCTGTGGTCTGCAAGCAGCTTACATAAAGCTTCCCCTTTTCATTTATCAGGAGTTTGAAATGTAATATTCCAGGCTGCAGAGCAGAACATATTCTTGGTGGTGCTTTAATTTCTGAACAGTGGTAACTGTATCACAGTACATAGCTATTAGATTACTTCAGTCCTCAAGAATGTATACTTTGTGTTTTGAACTGAAGTTAGTATAATAATGAGCCTCTAATTCCAGGGATTCTCTGTTCCAATCTCATTTCCTTTTTAGTTTTGTTAAATTGACCATAATTAACAAGTATTAATTCAGTAGGTTCATGAGCCCTAAAATATCCTTCATGTCTCCTTACACTTGGGTGTCTGCAGGAAGGAGAGTTTTCTCTTTCCTGAATTCTAAACTTGCTGGATTGAACATTTTGTGTTCGAAAATAAGAGACGTTTGTATACTCGCTTTTCAGCAGGAAATCTGTCCGAGCATTCCTAGTGGGAAAACAGTAGCAGGCTCAATCCACCAGGCATGGATACTCTGGGTGAGAGAGGTTCTGTCCTTTGTTTTGGAGGTGTGCATGCACAAGCAGCTCGCTTGTTCTCACCAAACGCTGCTGCTTCTGATCAGTTCCTAGATTTGGATACTCTCCACAGATATGAAGATAATGGTACGAAGTAAGCTTGCATAAAGAGTCTTAAGCACATTCCACTGCAATTTGGTGTTGGCTTGTTTTAGAAGGGTGTGCGTTCAGTATCCCAGTTTGGGCTTCCCTGGTCCATGTCTGCCACCCTTGGCTAGGGCTGGGTCAAAGGTCTCCCCTTGAGATGCTAGAGCTGGCAGCATGGATTGCTGTCGCTAGCCATTCATTTTATATCTGTTCATTCATAACTATCCATTCATTTTATCTCTGCTCTAGAAGCTAGCACAGATCCCAGATATGTGATGGCACTGGAAGGGAAGGACGGGGGGATGCTCATTATTGTGTTGAAGCTCAAGCAGTTCAAGCAGGAACATGAAGAGGGGGGCTTAGGTGAATGGCCATGGATTTGCTGGGTAGGTAGGATGGAAGCGGTAAGAATGGAAGGAAGATCTGGTGTTGCTGTCTGACCTCAGCCCAGGTTGTTGCTAAGCGTGAACAATACGGAAACAAACCATGGGTTTTCTCCATCCATTGTTCATGGTTCACAAGTCATGGCATGTTTGCTGGGATGGTTAAGCCAAGATGATAGCCAAAATTTTAGCAACAAACCATGGTTCAATGACAACACATACTCAGACCTTGAGTGTGGATTCTCATGTTGTTTTATTATTGTTGATTATATTTCTCTCCTGCCTGACCGCCAGAGCTCTCTGGGAAGTTCACAGCAGCAGATAAACTACAGCCTGAACCCAGAATGTCCCCCATCCATGCAATAATAAGCAGCTGCCTGCATACTAGTCTGTGAGAGTCCTCTGAATAAAGAAACCAGTAATCATATTGGATTATATGGGACTGTTGCCTGACTTTTGCCTTCCTCATTTACCATTCCGGGTGAGCATGCTTGGGACAACAGTTGTGGCTCTTTAAAAAGGTGAGGAATGGGTTCCTCTACTCAGAAGGAAGGATGTCAGCAAGATTTTCGGATGCCAGCTTCCACTGAATCATCAGTGCAGTTCAAGATGGGTGTGTGTGTGAACTGGTGTCATGCATTGCCAGACGGCGGAACACCCCCCCCCCCCCACCAGCACACCACCCAGTGGTAAGGTTTGCCTCTTCCAAGGAAGATCTTGCAAGACATTTATTTTTATTTATTTATTTATTTTGTAATTCCGAAAAGTGTTATCAGGCAATAAAGCTGCAGCAGATAGCAAAGGTACTTTGAGGAGTGCTGGGTTTCTTTGTTTCGAACGTCACAGAAAGAAAACATGAAATTCCAAGAAGATGTCTCTGTAAGGGTATAACTTTTTATGGGGCAACTTGCCAACTGTTTCTCCTAGTGCCACTCAGCCTGGCTAGCTGCAGTGTGCCTTACTCCTGAGTAAACACGGTCAGCATCGCAGCCTCAATGTACTCATTGCTTTCCCTATCAAATGGTGATGGGCAATGGAAGAGTAGCCCTTTGCCCCTCAAGCAAGGGCCGTCCACCGAAGATCAGCTCTATTCAGTCTGCTAAACTCACATGGCCAAGAGTGCGCAAGCGAGGGGGTACTTGTGACCCCCTCCCCCTGGTCACTGTGCTTGGCTCCATAGTTCTCCACACACTGCAGGGCCAAACTGGCTGTCCTTCAGCCAGCCCTCCGTTCCATAAGACAGCCCAATTCGAGAGGTTGCAGAGACAAGCATGGTGGGGTAGAACTAACAAGCGTGTCTCCATTTTTCCTCACACGATCTCAGCTTGGGTATTTGTTACGTATATAGGCTTGGTTTTCCACCAGGGAACCCAGACTAATCTGCCTTCTCTTTGCTTTATCCTGCAAGATAGGTTATTCTAAGAGTCTGTGACTGGCCCAAAGTCACTCAGGGAGCATCAAGGCTGAATAAGGCCTTGAACACAAATCTGCTTAGACATTCTAAAAGCTTAACCAGGGCCTCCAAGTTGGCCAGTCAGCTTCCTCCCCTTCCCTAAGGTACCAATCAGCAGTTTCCTGGCTTTTGTGAAGCTTTGGGCCATTCTAAAAGGTCGAAGTATTTATTTATTTATTTATTTATTTATTTATTTATTTATTTATTTATTTATTTTAAACATTTCTATGCTGCCCCCATCGCAACAAAGCCTCGGGGCGGCTCACAAAGAAAACATTAATAATAACAATACAACAAATTTAAATAAATTGTTTAAAACCCCCCCGGTGCATTCTCGGCTAAAAATTTAAAATCCTATTAATTCAAATAATTTAACACTTAAAATAAGTTTTAAATAAAAAGGTCTTAGCCTGGCACTGAAAAACAAATAACAACGGCGCCAGGTGGACCTCTCTGGGAGCGCATTCCATAGATGGGGCACCACTGCAGAGAAAGCCCTCCTCTGGGTACTCACCCTCCTAATATTATTCACAGAGGGTTCCCGGAGAAGGGCATCTGTTGCTGATCTCAAGGGGTGGGATGGCATATATGGGCACAAGTGCTCCTTTAGATATCCAGCGTTCCTTTAGATATAGATAGCGTTCTATATCTAAAGCATTCCTTTAGATATAAATAGATATACAATTACAAATCCAAGTACCTCTTACCTGCAATAAGAGCTTTAAGCTACAATATACTGGCTCTTTTGATCCTCCTGCTTTCTTTTTGGTTCCATGCACTTCTGAAATTTAGCCCCCAGGAGCTTCTCCAAAATGGAATAAAATAATGGGGAAGCTGTAGTGGAGTCTTCCCCCATCAAAGAAAGCCTCTTCACTTTGATGATCGGGCACAAAACCAACTCATATATTACTCAGCGTCTTTTTCACTCAAGATAGTCATGGTTTCCAGACATGTAATCACTAAGACAAGATTCCTGGAGGAGATATTCAACATTGCTGAAATCTGCATTGTTTGCATGGCCTAAAGAAGCAAAACCTTGAATCCAGCTCATGATTCTCCAAGGCAGATTTGGTCTGTGTATAGTTAGCACTGAGATTTACTTTAAGAAGATGTTTGTACATGTTTACTTGCCAGGGAGAAGTGGGAGGTAAACAGCTCTTTCCTCTTCTGTTCAAAGAACTGACTTGCTAATCAGACATCACATGGCCCAGGGAAGAGGTGGTGTGGGCCGAACATTTGATTACATGAAACAAGGTGGTAAGCCGGAAACGCACACCAGGACGGAGCCATTGGAGTGTGCATGGCTATTTCAAGCAGTTCCTCCTAATGAAAAGTGTCAGTTACTCCTGAACGCATCCCCCGGTTGGGTCTTAATAAATGGCATTGTTCTCAATTTAAACAAGAGAGCCTTCTAGTACCCATAAGACTATCAGATTTATTGTGGTATAAGCTTCTCTGGGCTTGAATCCACTGCCTGTGATTGATGATGCAGGCTGTGATAGGCTGCGGAAAGTAAGTCACAATAAATCTGGTGGCTTTTCAGGTGCCACGAGACTCCTAGTCAGTTGCCTCTGAGAAGCAACAATGAACTTCCTCTGGCAGCTGCAGGGATCCTCGGGCTGCCTTTGGGAGATTCCCCCCTTTCGCGCTCATTTCACCATTTGCTCGCTGGTCATGCATTTGCCCCTATTGCTGCTGATGAAGCTGAAGCTTTAGAGGTAGCGATCGATCGATCGTGGGATCAAAGTTTTACCTGCTGCACCCTTGCGTGGTAGTCTCAGTCTTGAAGGGCTTAGACATGTCCCGTGGGAACTCAAGGGGGTGACCCCATGACTATTTATGCCTATCGTTGCCTCACTCAGCAGCAGTCTGCATTTTCAGCTTCTACACAATGCAACAGAATCCCAAAAGAAAGCACACAGATAAACAATTTACAGCCACAATTAAGTTCCAGGGAAGGATGAGCTACTTCAAAGAAATACAGCAGACAGTCTCGTGTGTGTGTGTGTGGGGGGGGGGGGGGGAATGGGTGAGTGGGTGTGTGTGTGGGGGGTGGTCTCAGGCTGTAATCCTTGGTAGAGCATTGAAAGTGGGCCTTTGTTTCTCTTGACATGTTGGAAGGTATATAATAGTGTCATTAAAATCTACAGCCTGAGGCAGGACACCTCACCCTTCCTAATGATAGGGACAGTCCCTGCTTTGGATGTTGTTAAATCTGATAGATTTTTGCATAAATGGCAGCAGGTAACCTTTGGTGCTTTTGAGCTTTTGCTTACTGGAGTCTCTGTGATTGCCTTCTTCTCCACCCCCACACGGTTGTCACTGATTTCAGCCAGCTCTTGTGCAAGCTCTGGATTTTGCAAAACTGTTTACCAGTCCATTCACCCCTCTGTTCCGCCCACGTGCTGAAAGCTGCAAAATGTTAAAAGTCATGGGCATTCAGAAAAGATGTTTATGAAAATCCTCACGATGCCTTTGATTATAGACATTTGTGTGTGTGCATACACCAGATACTTGAACAGAAAGAAGAGCAGTATTGAAAAAAGAGAGAGAAGAGGCAAGGCTTCAAACAGGTGCTCAGAAATGGTGTGTATTTACCATATTGAATGTACCTCCCATGTGTTAGCAGCATGCAGGGTTATGGTGAATAGAAATCTGCTCATGCAACAGGGTAACAAAAACCATCCGTTGAAGGTGGGGAGCCAGGGATGTGTCACAAGCATGAAAGCTGCAGTGGAAAGAAGTCATTGGCGAAAATCTCTTTAAAATTCTTCCTAACTCTTTGCTACTATTTTGAAAATTTCCAACATATTCTTTTAATGTGCTCTATCAGAGGGTTTATTGTATCTGTTTTTAGTCTGTGTGACTCATAAAATAATCAAACAAATTCATGAATAAAGTAATTGAGGGGAAAAAAATGGCATAAGCTGTATCCCAGACTGTTCCTGGAGAGGAAAGCTCTGTGGCATGGATGGGAAAATTTTGTTGCATGGGTGGGCGGCTAGTCACATAAATTTGATTGCACCCCATGGTCTGGGTGGAGACCTGCTCTCCCCTGCAGAGGAAGGCAGGACGCGCCCCACAAGCTCAAGGAACCAAGGTTCAATTTGGATGCCAGGAAGTACTTCCTGACAGTTAGGACCCCGAGGGTGTGGAATGGGCTTTCACGGGAGGTGGTTGAGGCCCCATCGGTGTGGGTGTTCAAGGATAGGCTAGACATGCATATGGTTGGCATGTCATGAGTGGAGCTGGCTGGAGCCAGGGGTCAGATTAGATGACCTGGGAGATCCCTTCTGACTCGCTTAGTTTCTATGTTTCTGTGTCTTCGTCAGGAGTCTAAAACACCTTGGATATCCTTGTCCCAGTAGGAGATACTGCAGAAGTACACTTAGAGCATGAGTGTTTTATTGAATGCACAAATTCTGCCCCAAACCATCATGAAGTCTGAATAAAATACCTTAGGTGAGCTAATTGGCCTGGATGTACTGCGATAGTGTAGTTGCGTGTTTAAGATGCAAGCGTTTAAAATGATACATATACAAATGGGGGAGCAAGAGTAGGAAAACAATATGTTCCAAGGTCCACATTTTTGTACAAAAACCCCTATAAAACCCCTATAAAATGGTATAAACAGCATTAAAGTATAATGTTTGAAAAACCTCAGTGGGTGAGTGAATTAGGTCAATGAAGCCCATGCCATCATGAAATGTTTAGCCTTCCAGGGTGGCCTAGCGCTCCTTCTGTTGCAACAGACCAGTGTGATTCCTCTCGTGCAGTATGACCCTGAAGGCCAGGGTGTGTGTGTGTTGTCCTGTGCAGAAGGGAGTCCTGCATTTTGGAGTGCTGGTAGATAGCAAACCTCTCCTCGAAGGTGTTTTCTATTGGAAGTGCCTGGTCCAGTGAAAACAAAAAGGTCCAGAGTAGCCCATCAGCAGTCCACACCTAGCTAGCAGCCTGAACAAGCACATAGGGAGCAATCGTATTTTGGTGATTATAAGGCCCTGAACTTAGGGGCCAGTGGTTGTCCTCTGCAAAGCAGGAGGAGTGGCAGTGGTGATCTCTGCTTCCCTGTCTTCCCTCCATGCATTTTTTCCCATGCAGCTTTTTTCTCATCTAGCTTGGGCTCCTTGGAGCAGGAGAGGAGGCAGCTGCAGAGGCCCAAGGATACCTCATATCCTTGCCTCTCCGGGCTTGCCTCTGCCCTCTTTTGCCCCTCTCTGAGTTCACATTCCAGTTCCAATGCAGTTCTTACTGAACCAGTTGTGAGGGGCTGGAACTCATGTTCTCCACTTCAAGATGAGAGTATCGCCTGAGATAGAAATCCAAAATATCCTATGGCCCCTTAGACTCTATTACTTTATACTGTAATGGCTGCCTGGAGAGCATATTGCTAATGGGTAGCTTTTAAACAAATTTAAACACACAAATAAAACCTGGGGCCATAGAATTGCTCCCCTGGTTAGTGTTCCCAGCTATGCTGAGATGTTTTGTTTTTCTACTTTAATTTATTTCTGAATTTTCAGGGAATGGAAGAGCAACAAAACAGAGTTTGGGTTGGGATTGGTCATCCAATATTGACAGAACAGAGCACAGATGGCCAAGTTTCTGCTATGCTGCTTTTACACTTAGCATTTCTGGGCTCCTGTGGAATGCATTCAATGAGTTTAAATTCAATGTATAAAAATACATTTAGTGCCAAATGACATTATAATGCCATGTGATGACGTCCGTGGGGATTTGTGTATTGTACAGTTCTGTTGGGGAAAATTGGCTTATGGTGCAAATAACAACAGATGTTCCATCTAGGGAGGAATACCAGACTGTGTTGCTTGGTGTTCTATTAGAAGTTTGGAGAGGAAGGGGTGCCACTGTGATTTCATTAGGGGTGCGAAATCATTTTAACAGGCAAAGAACTCATGGTCAGTGCAGTTTTTGTCAGTGTTGATACGTTCCTGCTTCTTCTTTTTTTCAATTCACAAAAGTCTAGAATTTAAGCTGCTCCCTTCCCACTAATGTAATTGTGCATGATACACACGGGGGCCTGTGGTTAATCATCAGTGTACTACACCGTACCTTTATTTCCTTTTTTAAAAAGAGAGGGCCAAAAACAGCAACAAAACCAAACTTTGTAGGATTTCAACACTGCTGTTCTGAACTGAGCAAATATAAGTTTAATTCAGCACAGGGAGGAAACAAAGCTTTGAACTGCTAAATTTGATGTATGACCATACATGCACAGGACATAAAAATAGGAAGTCATCTGTTTATCATTTTTACTCAGCTAATCTATATATGCTTTAAGGAATATCTTTGATGTGTTTGCATTGCCATAAGAGTAAAGAAATTAACAATGTAGACAATTCCCTCTTTGTAATGCGAAAACTGGGTGATTTTTGTTCGTTTGGCCCATGCAGAATATCAGGAAGAGACTATTCTGATAACCTGCATGTAGGGTCCAGTTGGAGGAGGGTGTCAGAATCCAGCAGATGGTGCAGCTCTGTCTCCTGGATCCTGGTTTCCCAAGTCACTTTAAAATGAGTCAAGCCAGCATACTGTCTTTTGCTTGGCAAGCAGGTCACAATTTTTTTTTTAAGCAAGAGAAATTCACACAAATTTGAACTGTAATTGTGGCTAGAATGTATGCAAATCCCCCTTGCTTTCTTTAAAAAATGCAAGTCATGGCCTGCTTTAAAAATGGGAGCTGCAAACAGAAACAAACAGACAAACCCTGACTTAGCCCATGACTGGCTCTCAAGTTGGTGAAGTGCTGCAAGTCCACCAGATGCAAGCGGGTTGAATTTTTCCATGTCAGCCCTCAGCGTGTGTTAACTCATCATAAATGGGACAAATTAACAACAGCTACTATAATACAGAAATACAAAACCTCAAATGAAGCAGGATATTGGAGAGATGGCCAGATGGTAGAAGCCCCCTTTTGAACCTGTTAAATGATCAGAGTGTTCCAAATCATAATTGTTGAAGACAACTTAAAAGAGGTGACCAACAGCCATCTTAAAGCTTGAGTTGGGACATTGTAGAGCTGCAGGTTTGGATATCTCAAGAAACAACTCAAGGATGGGGCACATTACTCATTCATGGATAGCTTGGGTTTGCTTAAATCTTGACACATGGACCATGTAGGGTCATATTAACAACTCTTGGTGACCATCCCTAAAAGCATCAGGCATTCAATTGTCATATTTGGAAGAAGCCTGAATGTCCTATCTGTCTCATTAAACAATGTTTGACTAGCTAATTAGCCAGGCTGCACGCAGCTGAAAAGGCTGCAAAACACTGTTCTAAGTCATTGCTCCAGGTGGGCCTCTGCCTACATGTTAAGAGCAGTGACTTGGCCAGTAGCCCAGGCTGTGGACCATCTGAGGGCAGAGGATCCTCACTTTAGCAGAAACGATAGTAAAAGCATTTGAACAAGGGAACTAATTAGCCAGTGCAGCCGTTTCCAAGCAGGGTTCCCACAGAAGGTCACCGGGGGTTCTGTGAAAGATCATGGAATGTAAACAAACAAGCAAACATTTTGTTTCCACATTAATGCATGTGTTTCTTTACAATATAAACACATACATGAGCTATTGCCTGGGCAGCCCTTCTCCTTGTCCCAGTTCGCTAGGAGATGGGACAGGGCCCAGAGGGATTCCTTGCCCATGAAGGAAGGGGCTGGGGCATCAAGCATGCCTGCCTGAGGTCCATGGGGCTTGGTGCAGTGGTGCGGCAACAATTCCATGTGCCCTGTATCAAACAAGCAACAGCAGCCCTTCCTTCACTTCCTTCCTTCATCCCTGTGAGATTTACAGACAGGTGCTGCTCACAGGTGAGACAGGTACCCCGGTTGGTGAGCAGCAGCAGGAGGAAGCGGAGGGCCACTGGCAAAGGCTGCATGGACAGAGGTGGTCTGTTTCTGAGGTGTGGTGCTGAGATACAGAAGAGGAGGAAGCTGCTGCCTTTGCACCTGGCTGGTGGACCCTTCCCACAGGCAGATCAAGTTGGGCTATAGGGGCCTTTCCCCTCTTAATCCACAAAGCAGTTTTATGGGAAGGGTGCCAGGGTGGCCATGTCCCATTAATAAAGAATAACAAGTCAAATGAAATCAAATGTTGCAGTACGTCTGAATGTGCACAGGTTGGACTGAGAGATGGTGATGGTGATGATGGCGATTTCCAGTATTTTTAGTGCAGGGGTTCCTGGGACAGGTGAACTATCTTAAGGATTCCTCCAGGGTGAAGAGGTTGCAAACGTCTGGCATAGAGGGTCAATGGGCGTCCCCCACTGGTCTTCGGGCATAGTATGGGCAGCCGCCTGGGAGTGCAGTGGGACCAATGGAAGAGGCACATGGATGGTCTTCTTGATTGTGGGCATTGCTTGGTGCTAGAAACAGTCCTGGCTGAAGTTACTGGCTTGCTTGGATCCCAGTGGGCATACAGTTGATTTATACTTGCTATGCCACAAAATTACCATTTGAAGAGGCTTAGATTTTGCTGATGTGGTTGGTTTTGAAATGTTAATCATAATGATCAGCTACTAAAATACATAATTGGTTTTAATAACTTTTTTAAGCTAAGCCTTTGATGAGCATCTTTGACTCACCCTCACATTGGGGTCAGTGATGTCAGAGTCTGGGGGATCTTTTCCCTTGGGGTCTTCACTTCTGGAAATAAAACCTTAAAAGCCATGGAGTAGGGAAGGGCATAGTGTGGTAAATGACTTTGCTATTTTTATTTAAATTGGGCTTCAGAGTCCATTTTGACAATCAAGTTTCTTTCTTCCTCCCTCCCTCCCTCCCTCCTTCCACTCCCATAATGATCTCAGCAAGATCATAGGGGTCTGCTAAATTGCTTGGCGCAGCAGACAGGAAATGGATCTGTTTGTATAAGTTATGCAACCCTGTTGAAAAAAGGAACCACGTGGGTGATAGAACCAAAGGGGATGTCTCTGATAGTTTAAGCAGCAGTTCTGTGGTCCAGAATAATGACCTAAAGAGTTGTGAATGAGAGACAAGTCGCTGAAAAACCTCTGGAGCAGTTGTAGCCACTTACAAATTATGGGCTGGGTTTCATCCTGATCTATGTTTGAAGGGGGTGGGTGGGTTGGAAAAACCCTCTGTATTGGCTACTACAGAATTTTAAACTGTCACTTTTGCCAGAATAAATGACCAAAAACCTTATTTCAGTTGGAGGTTGGCTTGGTCAGCTGCTGCTCTTCAGGTGTCCTGGTCTGGTGCTTTTGCTTGGTTTGTAGATATTGGCAAGCAAAAAATTTTACACCATGCGTAGAAGTAAGCATTGACCCCTGCTAATGTCAGCAGAATGAATAAATACATTGCTTAAGTTGGCAACATATTTAAAAGTTGGCAATGCTGATGGGGTACAAAGAGGGAAGATTTGCAAAGCCTTCTTTGAGGCATTCAAGATAAAATTGAAAAAGTAGTAGGTGTAAATATCATTAGTTATTTATTAATAACTAAAATTGATGTGCTCCAGGGAACAAGCATACTGGCTGTGCATTTTGGAGAATCCTTGGCTTACTGTTCATAACTTGCTCGTGGAAGCAGCTAAACTATCCATTAATATAAAGCTTAATTCATTGTCTGAATTAGGCCACCTGGCTTGTTGTGTCTAAATGGCAAAATCTGGGTTTGTTCTTAGTTATCATTCCTGGTTTGTTTGGAAGCACTTGGATCCCTTAATGAGCTTTCAATACTGTGTTAACTTAGTTTGGTGTGGCACTGAAACTCCTCTCCTCTCCATTGGCTTTGCTGGCTTGGCCTCATGGGAGTTGTACTCCAACACTGTCTGGAGGGTTACAAATTGTTCACGCCTGGTTTCCCCATTTCTTCTGGTGATGGGACTTAAGCGGGGATGAATGGGTGGCATTCACAACTGGCAGCCAGTAACCAGGTTCCCCTGGCATTCTGGCTTCTTGTCTGTGAACACCACTGTGAGTAAAATTCAAGGCATGTGAAGGGGAAGCAGCTCTTTCCCCTATCCATCACTCTCTTAAAGGGCAGCCCACTTTCATTAGCATGAGTGCTGTGAAGTTACACATCAGTAGCCTTGCTCCTTATTAAGTCCCCTTTCTTCCGTAAAGAGATCCTGGAATGGCTCAGGCCTTGACAGATGTTCCTGTGCAACCGTTCAGTTTTCTTTAGTTTGTGGGCCATTGCACAATTTTTATAACACCAGCCAAGTCTGTTGTTTTCACAGTGCCTATCTGAACTGACCGCTCTGTCCTTTCATCCATCCGTCCTTCCTTCCTCAAACTTATTTGTGAGCCTCTGCTTTCTAACCATGTGATTCCAAAGAAAAAGGTCATTAACCTCGAGAAAGCAGTGTAAAGGAGGCAATGCTTCCTGACTTTTCTTTCAACTTTTCTAAACTGGAGAAGAGAGGACAAAGTTCAGATGATGATGGGGCTGAGGACAAAATTAAAGATTCCTTTCTGGGTGGGGAAAAAAAATCATCATGCTCCAGAAACCCATACAGAATGGGGAAGTGTTTGGCTGGAGCTAGGGTGAAAAGATTTTCCTGTAGCACAATCTAGGCTTGCCTCTCCTTAACTGATACCATACCAGCAGGGATTCAATAGGCAAAGTTGCTCCAATGGCTGAGAAAAGTTCAGCCATTAACAAAACATGTTCATTGATTGAGTCATTCCTTCATTCACAGGAGTTCTATACTGCTTAAGATCCTATGATCTCTAGATGGTTCTCAATACAAACACATGCAAAATACAATATGAACCACCTTATATAACCAGTAGAAACAGGAAAACAATACATGGAAACCTTGTAGCAAGACAATAATTAAACACAGTAATGTCATCCATTCTAAGTCAGGGAAAGCCGGTTAAACCAATGTGCCTTCAAAGCAAGTTTAATGGCTTACATACTTTCTTCCTCTTGAACAATGCATGGGCAGGTATTCCAGGGGGTGGTGTCACTGTGGAGCAGTTCTGCTCACATGCTGTTAATTGGCAACAGTCTGTCGGTGGTCAAACAATCACTAAGGCCTCCACGGAAGATCTGTGTTCAGCTGGAAGCATATAGGGAGAGGTGGTCAGCTAGGTAACCTGGTCTCAAGGTATTTAGGGCTTTGTATACCAGGAACAAAACCTTGAACATAGCTTAGTAGCTAATGAACAGGTGGTATAGTTCTTTTAACACAGGTACAGTGTGAATATAGTAGGGTGTCCTTCAGAGAACCATCGCTACTGCATGCAGTATGAGTTCCAGGTTCCAAACCAATTGCAAAGGTGACTTAACACAGAGTAATTGCAATGATTTAATGATGAGGTGACCAGTGCATGGTTCACAGTAGCTATGATCTTAGGTAGGAATGGGCATAGTTGGCACACCAATAAAAGTTGCCCACTGAAGTGACTTGACCTGATTCTCCAGTGAAAAAGATGGATCTGAGGTTGTGGGCTCTCCCACATTAGGGACAATCAAGATGCAACTGGACAGCCATCTGAGAGGGATGGTTTAACTGGGAGTCCTGCACTGAGCAGAGGGGTGGACCTGATGGCCCTCCAGCTCCTTCCAGTACTACATTTCTATGATTCCCAAGCTGTATGATTCCCAGTTCCACCCAGAACAGGCAAACAGCCTGGGTACTGCCCACCAGTGGGCTTTCTATCTTACCAGGTTTCAGGTTATTAAAAGAGCTTGTAGGCCTTTATCAAGGCCATGAAATCAACCAGACCCTGTTCAAACCGTGCATAACCTTTCTCAGTTGAAATGTCACTGAGCTGGGTATAGAGCTGGGTATTAGCAGTATCCTGGTGGCACCTTGCTCTGGATCTACTAATGACCATTGCCAATGGCTTCATACAGATGTTAAACAACACTGAGCACCACTATTGCCTTGTGGCACTCCACAGCTGACGTGCCAGGAGTAGAACTGTGAACCACGGTCATCTAGTGTGGGTCACAGTTCTACTGAGCAATGCCAGAATTGCCCCCTTGTTCTCCTCTTGCAGGTATGGATAAAGCTTTTTGGGATAGAGGGAAGTGGCCGAGTGGTATGGGCCGAATAGGAACATACCAAAATCCACACATTGATGATCAGATGAGTAAAACATAGAAGAACATACTGCTATCTTTAGCATTTGATACTCTGTTTCATCTGGAGCTTGGGAAGGCAGAAAGTAGATTTCTGGATGTTTTGAATATAAACTCCAGGCTATTGGGCATGCTGACAGGGCCTTTTGAGATTTGAAGTTCCGGCAATGCAGAGATCAACATTCTGCCCAGACTTGCCCTAGAAGTCTGTTGAACTCTGAACCTTTCCAGAACTGCTGAATTCTTTGTGCTAGTATTCTAGTCAGTTGGGTAACTTGTCTTTATAGGATATGCTTACTGTACTGTGAGCTGTTATCCACCCTGATACCTTGGTAAAAAGCAAGATAGAAAGAAGCATCTTCAGATCAACAAATGCTTTTTAATGATGATTCCATCTTGAATGGGTATGCTGATGGAAAGAAGGCAAACAATCTTTCTCTTTTTTATTTTTTCTTGATGGCATTTGTAAAAGTCTGGGAATGATGTGTTGGTTATGAGCTGTTTATTTCTGGCTGTGAACTAGCGTAACAGATATGTCAATTGTTTGTAGAAATGGCAAGTATCTTGCAGTTGCTTGCAGGATGATCTGACATATGTCTGACTTGATGAGCTCTGGATAGTTAGAAAAGAAAGTTTTATTGGGGAAACAAGTGTGTGTGTGTGTGTGTGTGTGTGTGTGTGTGTGTGTGTGAAGTCAGGGTAGAAGGTGCCTCCTCCCTTCCCCTACTGTACCCATTTATTCTCTTCCTGCTTCGTAGTGTGCTTCCTTGAACATTTTTTGTCTAAAACTATATATTATACAGAATAAGCCTGAATGAATATCACAGTACAAAGACCTTGGGTGTTTTGACCTAGCATTCTTGCTATCTTGGACCGTTTCTTTGAAGAGAAAACAAGTCTACTTTTTCCAGGCGTACTTAATTGTGATAGAGAGGCAAGCTAGTGGTTGACTTGTAGTTTATTTTAACCTTTAATTTCATACTTGGAGCTTATAAATGGACCAACGTGAGTTCAGGAGTTGTTGTGGTACAACTGATAATGGAAGTAGGCTTTGCTGGTGGGGCACTGCTAGTCTTTTATTCTCTTTTCTGCAAGGGTGCCATAAATCAAGACCAAAAAACCAATGTTGCTCCCTTGCTAGTATATCATATGTACTCCATGCATCCTGCCTTTTGGAATCATTTTCATTTTATTAGATTTGGGAGTATATAGGGATAGGTACATAACTATCCCATAGTAATGGCAGATGTTTTGGGCAATACTTCCAGCCTACCTGACCATTGGCCACGGTGGCTATGGCTGCTGGGAACTGAAGCCCAAAACATTTGAATGCCTCAGGTTGGGGAAGGCTGCAGTAAGGGAGTGCTGACTCCAAGTTTTTGAGGGTCCCTCAAAGGGCCAATATTTTAATGACTCTTCCTTCTCACTGCCACTGTTACCAGATGCTATTGCTCCTCATTCCCTTTTTCATCACTGCTACCACTGGCTTGCTTGTCTGTCTGTCAGGCAGAGACCTAGTGAGTAAGGAGGCAGCCATCTTTTCACTGCCTCCATCATTTGGGTCAGGGTGAGAGATGGGTGAACACACAGGTTACAGTGATGAAGAGGGGGAGCCATTGTGAGCTCTTGTGGAATCCTTCTGGGCTGTGATCCCTTGGTGGGTACCCAGTTATGACTCCCCTTGATGTTGCCCCTTTGTGAAAGGACTCAGCTGGAGTCTAGGTGTGCCAAAGCCAGGGGAAGGGACCCACCTGCCTCTTCCACTAATGTCTCTTCTCTGTGCCCAGTTGATCCTGACATGGTGCGGTGTGTGGAGTTGTTCCACTAGTAGAAGGTGGAATGGATTTTCTCTTGCCTCCTGTATCCCTCAAATCTGATCTGGAGAGGATGGGGAAGCCCAGTGCATGGGCAGGTTTCTTCTCAAGTAAAGGTCGGGTGCAGCCTATTGCTGCAAAAGCATAGTAGAGAAATTGTACTGAACACTAGTTACCAGTTCAGTAGAGTTCAGTCATACCTGGTTTTGGAATGTGGCTTGAAAGGGCTTATAGTAAAAGTCTTTTAATTCCATGGAAAGAAACGGTCCTGTTGAGAATTTTGAACAGAACTTGCTAACATTGTAGCAGAGTTCCGCAGCTGGGTTATTGCTAAAAAAAAAATAAAAAAAATCACTTTTCTCACTAATTGCGGTAATGAATGCAACCTCTGGTTCTCTCTCTGCTGTTCTCAGAAGAGCCACCCCACTGTTTTGCTTTGAAGAGAATTAGTGAGGGACAGACAGAACAGGATCACATGAAAATACTAGCTGATGCTACAGGGTGTGCATATGACAGATATATAATACAGAAATTGCTGGGCTGTTCAGCACCAAGTCATGAAAAAGAAAGCCATACTGTCACTCCATTATCTACCCAGCTCCGAAAACTGTATTTTATATATCTTATGTATTCTGCTTGATTAAAAAAAAGAAAGCCACATTTCCTAGTTCTTCCTCCATCCTTCAACTTGCCCCCCCCCCCCACCAGCCCCTTTTGGGAATGTAACACAATCTTTTTCATCTGAGCCTGTGCTAACTCTGGTGAACATTAACAGAATTATGCAAGCCAGACAAATCAGTATTTATTGACTTTACAATGCAGCTAGTAAATAGTACTAAAGATCAGCTGGCATAACAATGCCGTAGAACCGGAAAGAAACAAGAGTGCAAGAGCCCCACTGGGTCAGACCAAAGGTTGTTTCCACCAGATTATAACCAGTGCGAGTCTAATTTAAAGGCAATTTGTTTCAGTTCATCTCGTCTAAGCAGTACTAGCACTGGATTCAACCTCAAAACATCCATCCAGTCCAAAATCCTATTGCAAGTGCCAGCCGGTCACATACTTTTAAATTATATTGTACAATATATCCAAATGCAGTCACATTGTTAATATCCACAATGATACGATTAGTTGTTGACTAGCCTGTTTCTATGCTAAAAACCTACTAGATGTCGGGATGGGACTTGAGCAGTCCTGGAAGTGCCCGCAAAACCAAGAACATTTGCAAGCAACAGCTGAGGAGCAATTCTGCAGTGCAGCTGGAGGCCCTAGAGGTCAGCATAAAAGGCCTTCCTGCACTGCTACTCTTGGGCGCAACAACACAAGCCATTTCTCTTGCACCCTGGCTCTCTGCAGCCCCTTGTCTGGATCCTGCCCTCCTGTGCTGCTTGCTCCTTGCCTTGCTCCAGTCTGTTCCTGCTTGCATCCTTGTCTCCAGTTGATTCTGCCTTCCCAGGTACTAGTATCCTTCCTCCCCAACCTTGCCTGCTCCAGAGCATGACTGCCTTCCTAGCACTTGACCTCTGGACTGTTTTTGTGGATTGTGGTCTTGGACTGTGTGTTATTGGACTGTATCATTATCTGAACCTTATCATCCCTGTGGCTTTGACCCTGGACTGCTAAACAAACACACCTCTTGCTTCTGGCCACCTGAGCCTGTTGCAGGAGCCCACTTTGCATCTGTGCCCTGGTCCTGGTGTCCCAATTTTGATAGCTTGCTGCCCACATCCTAGACCTTATACTGGACCAGAAATGAAGGTGCTCAACTGGAGTCTACCCACGCCATCCAACTTTGGGAGATACATCAAGAATCATCTCTATTTTTCCTCTAACTAAGCAAAAATAGGTGGTCCGCTTTTCCATCAATGCCACTGACCATAACCTATCTGTTTCCTAAATGAGAGCCCTTGGGCATCTTTCTAAAACCTTGCAATCTCAGCTCTCACAGCTCCCAGAAGCATTACCAACAATGCTTTATAATTCAGCCTTTCATTCTTCCCAGTAAACAAAGAAAAAAGTAATAAGGTTTCATTAGGGATTATTGCTTGTCATGTTATCTTATTCAACCACTCTATTACTTCATGCCAAAAGGGTTTAATTTTTGGACAAAATAACCACATATGTTCAAGTGAACCCCTTAAACCACAGACTGGCCAGTCACATGCAACCAATCATAGTGAAGGCAGTAATTCTTCATATTATTTATCCAACCCCAGTCTCGGAATTCTGCTTGACTATTGCAGCTAATAGCCATAGGTAGCCTGAGAAATAGGTCTATCTGACTTTGTTATGGGACAATATTTTGTACTAGTGTGGTCTTCTCTAACCTGGTGTCCACCAAGTGACTTGAATAGGATGGCCCATTGTTCCCAGCCAGCATAGCCATTGGTTGGGAATGATAGGAACTGCAGTCTGACTCATCTGCAGGGTGCCAGGTTGGGAACTGTGCAGGTGATTTCCCTATTTTAGTCAAGCTTATGCCAAATCCTTTACCTTGTCTGACCTACTGCTGATCAACTGTGATGGTTGATCCCAGTTTTAATGCAATGAGAGATGGAAAAAATCTGTTACTCATGTTCTATTTTTAAAGTTCACTATTATTAGTTAATTGCTTTAAAGTCCACTCCAGTCTGGATACTCATAACCCTCAGAACTGAGAGGATTCTGGTTATCCTATGCAGGGTGAAAGGAGCTAAGTTGTGAACACACCCAAACAGGACATGTTAATCATCCTAGGTGACTAGGAAACAGCACAGAATAAAATCTTGAGGGAGAATTTGGACTTGGGCTCAGAAAAGAAACTGGAGAATAAGTCATGGTTCCACAGTCTTCCAACAATCTGTTTATTGCAAATGCCTCCTTTGACAACACAATGGACCCAACACGTGTACACATGGCATCACCAGAGGACCAGTATTATTATTAATAATAATAATATAGCAATCAAGCAGACTATATAATCAGAAGAAGATGGAAAAGTTGTGTTCTCCCTGAAGAAACAAGAGCAGGACCAGATTGTGACCATTAACTGTTAATACTGATAATCAGAGTAAAGCTGAAAAGCATTGCTAGTAGAGGTATAGTGTCAAAATACAACTTAAATTACATTCCTGAGCAATTAAAGCCTGCATAAAGAACAGACTTGTATTAGTGAACTCAGTTGAGCATGGACCTGAATAACTTTGGACTGAAACTAGAGATATTATTAGAGAAGAATAAAAAATCCAATGTGTATAGTAAAGTAAAACGCCTAGTAGCATGAGAGAAGTAATACTCACCATTGCTAAGGACAAGCAAGGAGCAAAATCAGATGATGTCAAAAATAGGGTCAGAATTCTGAATGTAACTTCTCGGTGACTAATACATTGAGTAACAGAAAGATCTATTATATTGACTGTTGCAAAGAAATAGAAGAGAACAACAAAAGAGAAAAAGCAAAATACCTTTTTCAGAGGATCCAAGAAATCAAAGGGACATTCAAACCTAGATTAGGAATGCAGAAAGATCAAGAGCCTAAAATAAAGAGAAGGTGGAAACAATATATGGAAGAGCTGTACAGGAGATATAAAAAGATGATAGACTCCTTTGAAGACGAATTCTGTATGGAAGAATATGCAATATTAGAAAATGAAAAGCAAGGTGCACTGAAAGCACTTATAAGGGATAAAGCACCCAGACTAGATAGGGAACCAACCAAGCTGCAGAGACTGAATCAGTCCAAATCTTAACAAGAATATGCTTAAAAATATGGAAAACAAAACAACAGCCTGTAGACTGGAAATGTTCAATATGCATTCCAGTCCCCAAGAAAAGAGACACAAAAGACCATCGGACTAATTTTCCATGCCAGCAAAGTGGTGCTCTAGGTCTGGCAACACAGAATGTTGGCCTCTATGGAGCAAGAAATGCCTGATCATTCAGCTGAATTCCAAAAAGGAAGAGACCATCAAGATCATTGCAAATATTTTTTGGCTACTGAAGCACACCAAATAATTTCAGAAGAAGCCCAGTTGATGCTTTATAGTCTACAAACTGGACTAAAACTATCTGTGCAGATCATGAAGAAGAAGTGGAAAGCACTTGATTGCCATGATGTATAACTGGTATCATAGAGAAGAAGCTACTTTTAGGATAGAATATACTGTTAGGATGGTTTCCTACAGGCAACAGTGTCAAAAAGGTATATTCTATCTCTCTATTTGTTAAATATGTATACAGAGCTTGATTAGGATCAGTGGAAGGAATGAAAATTGGTTTAAAATCATAGTTAATTTAAGACACAAGGATAACACTACATTACTGGCAGAAATCAGCAATGAATTGAAATGACTCCTGATGAAAACGAAGGAAAAGTGCAAAAGCAGGACTGCAGCTAAACAATAAGAAAAGGCAACAAAAGACTTGCACAACATTAATTGCAACCATTAAGAAATTAAAATTGTGGAAGAGTTTGCATACTCTGGCTCAGGCATCAATCCAAAAGAAGACTGCAGTCAAGAAATTCAAAGGAAACTAAGAATTGGTAGGGCAGCGATGATGGAACTAGAAAAGATCATCCAGTGTAAGGATATTTCACTGTAGGCCAAAGCCAAAATTAGATTACGGTCCCTAGCCTTCGAGTTGGGAGTCTGAACTAGCCTGTGGCTCTTCTTTCATCTGAGTGCTTGGGAATCCATCCCCTCTTGAAGTACTTACATACAATTTGCATACAGGAGTCTAATCATTTAGGTGCTGCAAATATTACTGGTTCTCTCAATAACACTCTGGTGAGTTGCTTTGCTAATAAAAATGGGCACACGTGGTTCCCATGGTGAAGCCTGTAATGATTAGAGTGCGATTTCTGGCCCACCATCCTTTCTTGTGCCTCAACTCCACCTCACTTGTGTGGTTGGGATAGATTCTAATGTTCAGGATCAGCAGGGAATATAATGAGATTAATAAATTATACACACGGTTAGCTAACAGTGTATGCACTAAACTACGTAGAACGAGATACAAGAATTAACCTGACACTGGAAAGTAAATTCTGGGACATTAATCAAATAATTAATTAATTAAAAGTTTTTCTATCCCGTCCCCTACAGAACTTCTCAGGACGGCTTACGTATTAGTGATCCCATTTTTAAAAAAGGATTTAACTGTAGTCAGTAAAACGTTACCTGTGACAAATATAGGTTGTATACATCCTAGTTTGAGGGAGGCAACATGGTCATGTCAAAAGTTATTAACAATAATGGTAGCGAGCTGAGTGGTCATTAAAAAAAAGTAACGTTAACTAGGAGTCAGGCTGATGAATTTAATTCCCCTTAGGTCTACTTTGTAGACACTTTATGTATAAATAACAACCAAGTATCTTGTAGCACCTTAAAAACCAACTCATTTATCATGGTATAAACTTGAGTAGATCAGAACTCACAAAATCATATGCCATTATAAATAAAGTTGTTGAGTCTTTACTGTGCTATAAAACTTCCCGGTGTTGTGCCCACAGACCCAACTCAGCTACCTCTGTGGAAGTTAATGAAGCACTGTGAGTGCTATAGCTCAATTAATAAATTGCCTTTTGTAGGATGGGAGCATTTTCCATATGGCTTAGTCTCATTCTGGCTTGAGAACAAGAATCCTGTTGTACAAGCATTTATTTATTTATTTGATCACATTTCTATACCACCCAATAACTGAAGCTCTCTGGGTGGTTTGCAACAATACACTATAAATGTTAAAAACTATAGTATAAAACAGAAGTAAAAGCCACAGTGAAGCCCAGCAGCTGCTGCAGAAAAATGTAAAATACAGCAAAAATGTAAAAGAACAGGCTGCAAAACTAAAATTGCTGGGAAAATAAGCCGCTATTCACGAAGCTCTGGAAGAGAGCAGTGTAGAAATCAGGCAAATCTGTCTGAGGAGTTCATTCCATAAGTGAGGTGATGGGGCAGGAAAGACCCTCTTTAACAGTCACCTGTTTTGCTTCCTTTGGCAAGGGCTCCCAGAAAAAGATCCCTGAGGTCAATCTTAGGGTCTAGGCTGATAAATATGGAGGGAAATAATCTGTCAGATCACCGTTCAGTGCTCTGAATGTTAAATCTTGAATTGAGCCCAGATGTGAACGTGCAGCCGCTGCTGGCCAGTGAAGACAAATGTGGATTTGCCCCAGTGCCACCAGCACCTGGGTAACAGTAGCATGGGCTGCAACCACATCCATTACACCTTTTTGTCTGGGTTTAGACTGGATGACAAGATGCAAAGAGGCTCTGCGCAGGACAGTCCGTTTAAACGGATTCGTCCAATTCTGAGGAGCAGGTGGAGGAGCAGGAGGTGGCGGCAGTTTCAAGGCCGCCTGGTGAAGTTTCTCAGGCAGAGCATGAGAACCAGCCCACCTTGGAAAGAGAAGGAGACTATTCAGGGCTAGAGTGGGAGGGAAGGCAAGGACAGTTCCTTGACCCGATAAGGAGACAGCAGGTGAAGGGAGCGGACTGGTTATGAAGGGACCTGCATTCCAGCCATCAGGCTGCAGACAGCAAGAACATCCCTGGGTGGAGTCAGATCCTTCACTGAAAGAAAGTGAAGGAGGAGAAGTTTCATTTTGGATCTACTTCTTTACCTGGGCAGAGGCTTCTTATTTATTTATTAATTAAAACATTTCTATGCCGCCCCATTCGCCGAAGCCTTGGGGCGGCTCACAACATGAAGTAAAATACAAAAATAACAATATAAAAATAACAATATAAAATAAAGAACAATATAAAAGAAGTCACCCTGGCCAGATAAAATAAGCAAATACTATTAACAATTAAAATGACGCTTAAATAAAAAGGTCTTCGCCTGGCGCCAAAAAACAAATAACGACGGCGCCAGGCGGACCTCTCTGGGGAGCGCATTCCATAGATTGGGCGTCACCGCAGAGAAAGCCCTCCTCCGAGTACCTACCCTCCTAATTTCTTTCATGGAGGGTTACCGGAGAAGGGCCTCTCCTGCAGATCTCAAGGGGTGGGTGGGTGTATATGGACGTAAGCGCTCCTTCAGGTAACCAGGACCCAAGCCATTAAGGGCTTTATAGGTCATCACCAACACCTTGAATTGGGCCTGGACTTCAATGGGAAGCCAGTGAAGCTGACGGAGGACTGGAGTCATGTGAACATAACCCCCAGTCCCCGTCAGCAGCCTGGCAGCTCTATTTTGAACCAATTGAAGTATCTGGACCGTCTTCAAGGGTAGCCCCACGTAAAGTGCGTTACAGAAGTCCAGACGGGAAGTCACCAGCGCGTGTGTCTTGCATTGAGTAGAAGGCTACTTTGCTTTATACTGTTCTGTAACTAATATAGTACAATAAGTTCAGTTCTAAGGTTTAGTTTGATTCTGCTGGAAAGGAAAAGAGGGAAGGGACCTGCTCATGGCACATGGAATCCATCACCATGCTAAGTTAACCTGGGATTAAAGCTCCAGAGCAGGCTTAATCTCTTTGGTGCAACTAACCAAAGCGATGCTTCTAGCGTAGGAGTGAAGACCAAACATGGTGGTGGTTTTTTGGTTTTGTTTTAAAGCCAATGAAACAGTCAGCTTATCCATCTGAAATTAGAAACTTCCCACAGCCAAATTTACTTAGTATTATACCCCAGAGCCAGGTTTTGTAGTTGTGGCTGTAGTTAGAGAAGAAAAGCAGAGCAGGGGTGGATGCATCAGGAAGACCCTTTACCTGTCTGGAAAGGGCATGGGAGAGTAAGGAAGTAAACAGCAGGAAAAGAAAAGACCAAGAAGGCAGAAGAACCTTGCTTTAGCTTGATGCAAATTTGTTATGAGTTCTGCAAACAATTACAGAAGATCTGAGGTTGCATCCGCAACAGAATTGAAATTTCCTGGCTCTCCAGTGAAATTCAGTTTGGACTTCCTTGTGTGCTTGCATGAAGCAACTCCAAAATCTTTTGTAGCAATGAAACAAGCTGATATGAACCAATTGGTGATTATTTCAAGACCAATTCCTATTTGGCATTGCCCTTGCTTTTTAAAGGAGCAAATGTGCTATGGAAAACCACTGGCAGCACTGCATTAGCTCTATATTTCTAGTTATGTAAGGAAGGATCCCCTCTGCTTGGAGATACAGTCTGCAGCCCATGAATGACTTCCAATCCCTCCTCACTGTTGTGCTTTAGAAATATTGAAGCTTGGCCATTCCCAATTGGTGACTGATACTGTGGTACTGGAGATTTTATCCATATGAATGTGTGCAGTGCTGTCTTAAGAGAGCAGCGTTCTTTCTCACACCTCTGGAACCACAACGTTAACCTAGAAATAGTATGAATTTAGTGTAGTCTGTTGTACGCCGTGGTGTGGTGGCAAAGGTGCCCATCGGGACCGTCTGCATAGCCAGGCCAAGGAGGCTCCAAAACCGTAGGCATCCCTTTGGGCCCATGCCAGCCCCCCAGCCAGTTGTAGTGGTTTTCTCTCTAGCAGGAGCCAGGACTTTTGTAAATCTGAGGCATCAGACTTGCTTCTTTAGGACCAAGCCATTCCAACAGACTTTGCATTGCAACACAAACAGCTTGTAAGACTAGCTGCTCTGAGAATTACAGCTAAGCTCAGGGGATTCTGGGGTGGCAGATTGCAGCACTAGCAATCCTGCTCATCAGAATTTACCAGCCTGCCTCCGTTGCACTGCTCATTATAGAGGAGGATTAGGAGCCCACCATTGTGCATTCAGTAGACTTGGTAGCTTGGCTATGAGTTGACACTAAGTGTGGGTAACTTGTAGCCCTCTAGATATTTTGAGCTACAACTACAATGGGCATCAGTGGGGCTGAACCTCAGTCCTGAAGGCCAAAACCAACCCTTCCAGGGTCTCAGTCTCCCTGTGGCCCCTGTTGGCTAGCTACACTCTCTTTCACTTTTCAGGTCATGGTTTCTGCTTTTGCATGTTTTTGCCCATCACTGCTGGCATATGCTAATATAAATTATATTTTGTTTGTATAAGCTAGTTTTTGTACAATAGGAATAGTATTAGCTGCACCAATATCTTTGAGAAATCATTGTGGCAGCTAATGTTATTGACTATTAGTCGCATTAGTAGTACTTTAGACTAGCACTATGTAATTTATGTTAGTTATATTAGTCGTTGCAACCCATTGGATATGCCTGAAAAGTCCTAATCACTGGCAGTAAGAATTTTAAGCCAAAAAAATATTCTGGTATTTTGGCTTCGCTGTCTCTTGCCTTTAATGCTTCCCAGTACTGGAATGAGTTTCCTTGAAATTGAATTTGGCTTTAGGCTGACAGAGGTTTTGACTCCTCTGATATCCCTCCTAATAGTCATATTATGAACTGAGAGCAGTCACCTTTTTAATTTTGGGTAATGTTCCAAAGGGGAAGAAAAAAGGAAGTGGGGTGGTCAAGTTTCAAATTAGCTCACTCTTAATTATGTATTTTTCGCTCTAAAAGACACACCTGACCATAAGACGCACCTAGTTTTTAGAGGAGGAGAACAAGAAAAAAAATATTCTGAATCAAATGGTTTACTAAACTATTTAATAAACTGTAACAGAATACAGTAATACCGTATTTCAACCTTGTAAAGTGAACAGCAGTCAACAGTGGCATTAAGAACCATCACCACTGTCATTAACAAAAGAGAGACTTTAAAGTTCGAGTACTCTTCTAGTTTTCATTGAACCCATAGAACTCATCATCACTAGAGTCAGAATTTATGAAGCTCTGTTGCTCACAATCACTGACATCACTTTCTTAGTCAGTAATGGAATTATTGAAGGAATCCACAATCTACACCAGTTATATGAGAGCCGCTGCAGACAATTCAATAACAAATCTAAAAAAGCCAGTAATGTCCACGCTGCCCTACTAGTAAATAATAGAAAAAAACTTCTGACAAAAAATGAGATATTGTACGGTAAATCAAACACACAGCGGACTAAGTAGCCTCTGAAGAATAAACTTCATACACGAAGGTAATGCTGTTCAAATATCCACTGATCCTAAAAAAAATGTGTCTGATCAACTAACAGATAACTGATCCATGGAAAGCTTCCTGATAATCATGCCAGGTGGTGCCACATGGGGCCGGCAGTGTGCCGGCGGTGGTCTTCTGGGCGGTGGGGCGGCGGCAGGGCTTCCCAGGCAGTGGGGGGTGAGCAGTTCCCGGGCGGTGGGGGTGAGCAGTCCGACTCTCCGTGAGGCCGGCAGGTTAAAGCCCGCGGCTCCTCCTCCTCCGCACCTCTCCCCCTGAGCGGCACAGCTCTCACCTGCACCAGAGGGGGGGCGGAGCAGGGTGCGCCAAGCGCGTGCCGGCCAGGTGGTGCCACGTGGTGCAGGCGGGCCGGCAGCATCCTGGGCGTCGGGCACACACACATTCGCTCTATAAGACGCACAGACATTTCCCCTTACTTTTGAGGGGGAAAAAGTACGTCTTATAGAGCAAAAAATACGGTACATGTAAAAGGGACCAAGAGCACTGCTTGTATGTAAAGAAATGCATTTCTTTGGTGTCTGTCTAGGTTGGTTCAATTGCTTCAAGGGTAATCATGCAATGGCCTGGATTTGTTGCAGCCAAAATGTGATTTGTCTGTTGGCACCATGTCTTTGTCTTGTGTGTACCCTGCTGTTCTCTTGCATGCTCTAATTCACTCACATTTCCTGGCTTGTGCAAACCTTATTTTGCCTCCAAATTGGGACTGGCAACCATGGTTTGGACACTATTTCCAGTGGTGGTCTGCAAGCAAATAGTGATTTATTCAAACCAGGAAATAAATGAATTGCTGAGCAAAGAAGAAGGAAGCGGGACTGCGAAAGCACCAAGATTGTTTTGACTGCCAAATGATTGTTTGACCATTGCATCATATGCGTGTCAAATTGCAGAAGCAGTGATCTTCCCCTCAGATGTGGCCTGAAACACAAGAAGGTAAGGAAGGAACGCTCCTACTTGCCCTCTCTAGGTGATGATGACGACAATGATGACTATCTATTGGATTTCTTAGATTCCGTTCTGAAAAATGTCTTGAGGCAACTTGCATCAACACAGAAACATTGATGTCGAACAGCTAAAAACACTTATCCACTAAAATGCTACCATTCCATAAAACAGTTAAAGCATCAGTGAAAATCACAAGTAATTTAACTGCTGCAGTTAAATGCTATCAAGTGCCTGGGACAGAGAAAAGCTGGCCCTGAAGGATGGCGCTGTTGATGCCAAGCAGAATTTGGCAGAGAAAACCTTCCACACCTTTTTTTTCCACACTGCCAGAAAGCGCTATCCCTTGTTGCTCTTCCTCCCTTCGAGGGGTGCCTCATATGTTGATCGCAGCAGGGGAAATTCTCCCTCAGTTATTGCAGCTGGTTAAGCCGTATAAAATAAAACCAGCACCTTGAATAAGGTTCAGAAACTAGGCAGTCAGCACAGGCGGCCCAGAATTGGTGTGGCAAGGTCAGGTCTCCATCAGTCTGGTTGCCAACCTTTTCTGGACTGTCATGTAGGAACCTAACCTGGAGGTTACCAGAGCGTAGGTGGATCCCTGCCTAGGTGCAGTGTAGCAGGACCACCAAAAGAGGCTGGCCGAAAGCACCCTGTGCCACTGAGGCATAAAGGGTGTACTTGCATGGCATCTTCAGCTCCTATTTCCAAAACTGTGATTCTTTAAAAGGTGTGTTCCACTCTCACAACTGCAGCAGTTCTTCGCCAGCAATCGTATAAACAGAGCATGAGTGGCGTTGCTTATTTTTCTAAAATATATTTGCCTTAATGCAATGATGTTGGGGTGGTACACCCTTTTTGTTAGTAATTTTAGAATTTCTGCATACACTATTAAAATAGTGGAGATAAGTTATAAACTATCAGCACAATTTTTAACAGAATTTTTAAGGAGTGGCGCCACTGATTTTAATATGATTTGCTTTTGTGTAAGGGTGTTTGGACTCAGAGGCCTCTATTGTTTTATTAATGCAGGGAAAGGGTTTTTTGTCAAGTGCTGCCAGCTCAGATCTGCCATAAGATTTGGGTGGCATCCTGGTGCTCTATGCCACAATGCCAGGCTATCAGGTTGTGCAGTTCATGTTGCTGTGATCTTTTTAACTTTTTAAGTCTTCAAAACTTCCAGCATGTGCCAAAGAAAGGTCAGCCTATAAATACCATTTTGCTTCTGCCCATATACTGCAAACAATAAAAGTAATTCAGTGCACTATTATTATGCAGATTGCCTGCAGACCATATGCTGGTGTCAGTTTCAGAAAGACACATTGCAAAAATGCATCTAAAAATACATTAAGAACAGGCTACTGTTGTTCCAAGTGTCAGCCAGGAGTGCATCCCATCCTTGCAGAATGCAAGCTTCTCTCTATATATAAAGCCTTTTGGACCCTCTTGGGAATGTCAGGACCAAGACAATGTCACATTAAACAGTCAACTGAAATTCGGTGTGTACAGAGCCCCAAAGCACTCCCATTGTCAAGGGGAGTCTGCTTCAAACTCAAAACATGATGTTTCCTCACAACAGGCGGTATTACAGCTCATGCTCAGAAGATGTGGGGTGGGAGGGGATCCTTGCCATGCATCGAAGGGGGCAGTAATTGGGAACATACATCTGAATACTGGAAAAGCCTCATTGCATTGTGAGCATCTTGGGAAAGTAAAGTTGATGGTCTTAGGTTTTTAAAAATCTAATAATTATTGTCACATTAGTGCAATAACCTTTTTAAGCCAACCAGAGATTACCAAAAAATGTGTGAGTGCTTGAGATCAGGCAAGATATTATATAAAGCAGATGACGTGGGGGAGGGAAATAGGAGAGAGAACAGCAACAACTGATTAGATAGCAAAGTCACAGTGTCTGCATCTTCTGAGACCCAAGATGGAATGTGGGAGGGCCGTCTGCAGATACCCTTTCCTCCATTCCGTCGTGGGAATCTGCACATGCGGGCAACACAACTGAACCTGTTGTGCATTTTTGCCATTATTATTTTTTTATAATGCCAGAGGAGCTTCTCTCTTTTATAACATCAGGTCTGCTTACGAGATCCAGAGACCTTGAAAGTGTACACATTTGTTGTAATCTTTTGGTTAGTCTGATACACGACTATGCTTTTAATAGTCCTTGGATAATGAAACCCTCATTTTCTAAGGCGGAACCATAGGCTGAAAAGAAGTGTGAATAACTCTTCAGAAGGGTTTCTCCTTTTCATCGTCAGCTTGGGATGTTTTCTGGTAAGTGCATCCCTTACTCCAGCAATGAGTTTTCACTGGAAACAGGGAAAGAATGCCTTTCTGCTTGTCTTTGAGAGTACAGAATCTGAGCTGCATGAATGGGTTCACCTATTGCAGCGATGGGCTTCAGAGTTTGCTGCCTTCCAGGCATGTCAGCCTGCGGCCAGACACTCAGGTATGCTCCTGGCTCATGCGGGATTTGGCACAGATAGGCTGTTGGGTGTGCACTTCACCCGCCTAACGTTTGAGTGGCTCCATGCAAAGTGGTGATTGGTGCCAGTTCTGCCTCTAGTAAGACAGTCTTGCAGTAGGTGCACACTGTGCCCCGAAATCTTGCATGCTTGTGCATGTTTGGGTTCTGTAGTTCTGGAACTTGCACTGAAAGCCTCCACAAGTCCTCCAACGTAGTGGTGTTAGAACAATCCCCTTACAGATCTGAAATGAGTCCTGTGTAGGTTTCGATGGATGTAAATGTTTAGGAAAGAAAGCTGGCTTAAGAGGTATTGCAAACCTCCTTGTGTCCTTCAACCAGGTGGGCCCATTTTCCTCCATCAGCTCCACCCTTGCTGATTCTGCAGAGATTAAAAAAATGAGCCCTTCCCCAATGAACATTGTCCCTTGCTGAATAGCATGGTTTCCATCTTTCTAGCAAGGCTTGGAATATAAGGTGGACACATGTCCCTTTCACAGAGGACAGACCTCTGTTTGACACTATTGTACCACTGTGAAAACATAATATTTTTACATTTGTATCCATACATATAAATTAGCTTTTATACACATTTTATTTTGGCCTCTTTGTTGGTGATGCATTTCTTTTTGGGGGTGTCTGCATAAATGGTTGCCCTGTTGGAAGAAGGGAAAATGGCATCATTTGAAGGAAGGAAATGATTCCTCAGGAGGAACCCATTTCTTGGAAGGTAAGCAAATGTCCTCCCACACTGAGAATGCTCTGTAGGGGCCAGGGGGCTTGTGGTAGTGGGGAATTTGATCATAAGACACATCGATAGCTGGGTTTGTGATGGACATGAAGACTACATGGTCAGTTATCTGCCTGATGCAAAGGTTGCAGTTGCTGTACACCAGCTAGATAGATCGGTAGACTGTACGTGAATGAAGTTATTGCTTGTGGTCCATGTTGTACCAGTGATGTGGGCAGATGTAGTCATGAGGTCCTGGAAGCTGAATTTAGACTGCTGGGTAGAAGAGTAAAATCCAGAAGCACTAAGGTGGCTTTCTCTTAAATGTTCCCTGTTCCTTGCACAGGGCCAGCTAGACAGGGGAAGCTGAGGAGTCTCAGTGTGTGGATGAGACGGTGGTTCAGCAAGGAGGGGATCAGGTTTGTTAGGCACTGGGAAACATTTTAGGCCAAGCTGAACATAAGCAAGGGGGATGGGTTCCACTTGAATCAAAATGGGGCCAGACTGCTGGCACTAAACATCAAAAAGAAGATAGAGCATCTTTTAAAGGGAATGCTGGGAAGCATCCAGTTCAAGATAAATCATCCCAGCAGGATGAAGATGAAAAAGTTTCTAACTGCCCAATTGTAGAAGGGGGTGAAATAGGCCATGAAGGCCAGTTGGCAAGGCCTAAGTGCCAGACACATCTGGAGGGGAATTACGAGTACCACTGTTTCTGTGCAAATGCTAGAAGCTGCCAAACCAAAATGGGAGTGTTGGGAGTGACTGGTCTTAAAGGAGAACCTAGGCAGCGTGGGCATTCCAGAAACCTGATGTGAATTGAGAGAACAGCCATCTCTGGATATCAGCTCTATAGGACAAAGCACCTAGGAAATATAAAAGGAAGAGTCTCTTCCACAGAAACACTGTGAGTGACAATTCAGGGCTCCAAAACTAATTTAGTGCCAGGAACAGTATTTGATTTAAGTAGTTAGTTGATTTGTATGCCGTCCCTTAGCCATTGGTTCTCTGTGCGGCTCACAACATACAGTATAATGCAGCAATTAAAGCAATGAATTCAAATACATATCAGTTAGAATATAACAACCAATAATAGAGAATAAAAGCAATAAATAAAATAAGTAAAATAAGGTAAAATAGAATAAGATAATATAATATGATATAAGAGGGAGACATAGAATTAAACATTCAATATATTAAGCCATTTGAAATAACCTAAAAGGTAGATAAAATTAAAAAAATAGACTCAAGTAAACACTATCTTGCATTAAAATAATATAAGCGGCAAATAACAATGTAAAAACAAATAATGAACATGCTGTCATTCCCCAAACCAAAATGTTCAGGTGAACATAAGATGGAAAATGAATCAGGAATGCCTTCAAATGAGAATGTGTTATAATAATGAATGAGTTCTGTTACCCCTGCAGTGATCAGATGAATTCATGTTCCAGTCACAACAAAGAAGTAAAATTTCTTGATTCCCTAAGCAACTGTGTCTTATAATGTTTGGCCATGGACCTGACCAGAGGGGAGATGACCCTTAATTTAATCCTAAGCGTACAAGTTGTAACCATTGTTGAACCCATTGGAAACTGTGACCTGTTGACAACAGCAATTAGTCTGAATATACGTTTAAGTGGACGATTGCCAAAGAGGTCCAACACAGAGTCACATTTGACAGCAAAAGAGGAAACTTCTCTCAAATGAGGGAACTGGTAAAAAGGAAGTGGGAAGGGGGAAGCAAGTAAGTTAAATCCCTTCGAACTGCTTGCAGATTGCTGAAAAGCACAACAGTAGAAGCTTAACCAGAAAGTAGGGCACTGGTGAGGGAAGGCAGCATCAGGTCCAAGAAAGGTGAGTCAGCAGGGCCCTCAAAGCCTTCCATTAGCAATTACCACTGGACAGCAGATGGATGGGACAGGTGAATAGGTCCCCAGGTCACTATATGATGAGGGGAATTGTAGTCCTGTTTAAATTATATGTTTTCTTTCTAAAGTTGTATTTGCACACATTTGTGTGTGTGCGAGTTTTATGCAGAGCTTCTCATTCTGGTGATGCATCTTCTCTTTTCTGGTCTCAGTGGCCACTCCAGTTCACTTTCATTCCTGGTATCTCAAGGGGTGGATGCTGCAGGACTTGGGCTGGATGACCAAACGGTCTGACATGAATAAGGCAGTTTCCTCTTCTTAGGAAACCCAACAGCTTCTTTTCCAAGAGGATTGCTGTCCTGTGTGTGTGTGTGTGTGTGTGTGTGTGTGTGAGAGAGAGAGAGAGAGAGAGAGAGAGAGAGAGAGAGAGAGAGAGAGAGGTATTTAAGGTGGTGGAGGAAGGAAACTATTTCATAAGTGCTGGGCATACTAGAATTGGCAGATGCCTGCGGCTATTAAAACCAGAGCCACATGGATGTTTTTTTCTTTAGTTTTTTTGCGGTGGAACCAACATGATAGCATCGCCCTGCAGATGTGTGTCTCGTACACTGTGTACGGGTGTAGAAATTACTCAGTTTTATACAAAGCTGAGTCAGGCATTTTCTTCTTTTTTGGGAGGGGGCAATCCCTCTGCTCTTAAATACAAAGAGGATCTCAGATTCGTCTCCCCACCCCTGAATGATAAATGAGCTTTGTGACCCCTTCACTTCTACTTGTGCTTAGCAACAAACAGCTTCCGTTCAAACCGTTCTAAGTCTGGAACAGCCTACACATTATTTCCTGTGCACATAGGGAAAGAAATTTTTGGAGTTACAGCACTGGAAGGAGGGGATACTGGCATTACACCCAGTCTAGCTATGAGTGTTTTCAGCCCGGGTGTGCTATAGGGCAGGGGTGCCAAACTTCTTTCTGCCTGAGGACCAATTCTGTTTTGGAGAAGCTTTTGCAGGCCACACTCGTGTGGTAGGTGGGGCCAAAAGCAAAGGGGGTGGGAGCAAGGAACCAGCATATTCTAGTTTAGAGCTCTTACTGCTAGTAAATAAGCCTCTGGAAAAGCATTTCAGACTTTTAGAAATTGTGGAAGGGCAACTGCAGAAAAGCTGAGAAAACATCAAATGATTGGCAGTTGGGGAAGTGGTAGGGTCATCTGGAGAAACCCAGCAGGCCTGATTTGGCCCATTGGCCTGAGGTTCCACACACCTGCTGTAAGTGTCATTCTCAGGAATGGCAGCTGAGGAGGCCAGGCTGTGTCTTCCTGGACCACTGAAGGCTGCTGGATGAGTATCCATTGCTTGAATGCATCTCTTTAGAGAGACACCTTTCCTGCCTGTAGGAAGCCAGCATGCCATGAAAAACCTTGCTCCCTGACATACCGATTTGGGCTAGTGTTCTATAGAATTAGTGTTGTGCTATGAATAGACTCACATCTCCATTCAGCCACGTTGAGAAATGTGAAACCTTGAGAAACCTTGGCCCCATTGTGATCTCTCAGCCTAACCGACTTTGTAGTGTGTTTGTGGGGATAAAATGCCATGTGGAAGGAAAGTCGTGTATTCTCCCTTGAGTCCCTTGGAGGAAAGTGCACTAGAATTACATAAAGGGCTGAAGGACATAGGCTATAGCCTCTTAAAGAACAAATGATACCCAAAGTATCTTCTCTCCAGTGAGTCTTTTTTATATTTAATTGATGTTTAAATTGTAAGTGATGTACAGACAAATAGAATTAAATGTTCAAAGAGATAAAGCATGAGAGTTTTGTCAATGAAGTTTAGGTTTTTCATTGATAAAGTCTTTGAGTTGCTGAATGATCATACGATCCAAAATTAGTAGGGGGTTGCCTTGTATATCACGTGAAGAAGATCCTTAGCACACATTCTTGTAGGGCAAGTGATTTCAAGGGGAAACCTGACCTTTTCAAAGATTTATGAACCAGAGTATCACTTTCAAGGCTCATTAGAAATGCTTGTGCATGACCCTCAAATTCTTTAACTTAACTGTTTTATGAAGTTAGCGCTCTCCTCATGAACCCCCACTCATTCCTGAATACAACCGAGAGTTTCCAAATCTGTGGCATAAACATCTTTCTTGCAGTTTAACTTTTCATATTCATATCCTTTCCTAATTTATGGGCTTAGAGCACTTTTTACTAGAAAGGAAAAATGCACTGATAAAACATAACCATGTGCTTACTGTGGCCATCACAATGATGCCACGTAAAGCTATTCTTTTTGAACAATGGCCAGGTGCAGGAATTTTGCATTTGGGTAAATGGCGGAGGGAGCTGCTTGGAAGCAGTGACTTATGAAATGCTTTCCCAGATGCTCTTGCAGTATATTTTTGGGGATGGATGGTGGCATTAAGGAACTACTAAAAAGCTGACTGTGGAGTCTGGTCTCTAAGGTTGCAGTTCTGTACACGCTTTTCTGGGAATCATGGGCATCGTCACTGTGCACTTCTCACACAGCTCAGCTCCTCCTCTCTCAGATCCATATCGTGTGAGGCTGTGGAAGTGCTGAGCCAGAGACTGGAGTCACTGGAGGCCTGCATGGCAATAAATGCAACCTTAATTCACAAAAGATGGGGCTTTGGTGGAGGTTGGGCTGATCTGTTCGGGGAGATCGGGGTTGTACTTCACTTGAAGGAGTCTGTTCACAACTCATGGTGCTCCTAGATCTGTCATGGAAGGCTCACACAGTTGCAAGGGAAGGCCATCAAAGAGGGTCCATAGCTCAGTGGTAGCTTTCCATGCAGACGGCCCAGGGTCCAATCCACAGCAGCTCCAGATATGGCTGGAAAACTCTCATTTGCTTTCGATATAAAATAATCCCAAAGCAGGGTACAACCAAGAAAGTACCATATTATCATGCAATAATGCTTGTGGGCCAACCACAACAGGCAGCCCCATATAGATCACATGGCAGCAGTCCAACCAGGAGGCTACAATGCATGCATGCATGGGTGGATTCCTGTGGCCAGGTTTTCCCTGTCCAGGAATGGCTGAAGCTGATGCAGGGAAAATGTAGTCCTCCCCTGTGGTGGCTGCTTGCACCTCTGCAAACAGTGATGAATCCAGAAGCAACCCCAAACTACGTCCTTTCAGAGGGAGGGCAGCCCATCCAAGAGCTGCCCTGGAACTTGCCCGGGCAACTTCTCCAATTCCTGGAGAAATGACCCACTTATCTGCAAGGGTGGGCAGGGGACCCAATTCTGCTGGTGCTCTGGGACCAGTTCTAGCACATGGTTGACAGACCATGGTTTATTAGCGCAGTCGGTTCCAGAGAACGCCATAACCTGCTTCTCAAGCAAAACTTACCATCCAATGACAAACCACACTCAGTTGTGAAGTCTGGGTTATTGTGTTGCCTGAAGGAGTACTGCGTGTACTCCTCCTTATGGTGCCACTCTTTTCTCTCCCCGCCCCTCTGTGTGTGTACTGCTTTTACTCTGTAATCAACCTTTTGTGTATATATGCACTCGTGTATTATACACTCTGGGCATCGTAAATCACCCAGAGAGCTTTGGCTGTGAAATGGAATGAAATAAAGAACAGCATAGAAATGAAATAAAGAACAGCAACAATTTGTTTTTGTATTTTATGTTCCTTGATCATGGTTTTTTCACCACCAGTCCTTCCCATCTTCAGCTATTGCTACCTTTACATTCCAACAAGTTCTCCTTGTGTTCCTCAATACATGCTTGTGAAATGTGGAGAAGCTGAAAGCTCTTACAGTTTCCAGTGATTGCCAACATTTCTTTTGCAGGTATGTTCGCTGGCACTTGCGACTGAAGATAGATTTTAAGAATAATGCAGGCATAAGATGCCCTCCCTGAAAACTATTGCTGCAACTTGGTGGGAAAGCACATGTTTTGTACCTGGAAGGGCTCAGTGCAGTCTGGGGTGGGCCTGCTTGAAACCCTGGAGATTAAGAGGACAGCAATAAACACAAGGGCAAAACACAGCAAGAGGAAAGCTAGTCTCAAAATGGTACTGACAATATACATGGAACGTTAATAAAATTAGTGAAATGCCTCTGAAGAGCAGCGTCCAGTCAGAGGAGACTATTCTAAGGGCCCAAATAGACTTTCCTTGGACTCCATCTCTAGCAGCTTCATCTTTTTTTCAAGTCTAATGTAGTTTGGGGCTGGATCTGGATCACTGAAGTCCCCCATACCAGAACCCTGATCTGTAAGAAGAAGCCCTGCATCTACTTTAGAAGACCAGCTTTGAGAGGGTTCTACCCCTAATGGGGGCCTAAAATAACTTTAAATGTATGACATACAGTTTTAAGGTATATTTATTAGATCCAGATCCAACAGAGTCTGATTTAATATAAGGCAGTTTTCTGTAGTCATGAGAACATTTAAGATGTCAAGATTTCAAGAGCGTGTGCTGTATTTTCTAGCTTGGCATTGTCTTGCATGATGATTCTTACTATTGTGTATTTGTATCCAACCTAAAAGCTTTTTTGCCGTTGTTGTTGCATTTGTAGCAATGGCTCTACTTAGACTTCCGAAAGAGAAACAATAGTTAGCTTTGCAATATGTCGCTCTGGCATAAGTACCTAGGAACACAGTGGCTGGTTTACTTCTTTTCCTCACAGGAACCAAGTGAAGCATGACTGGCTTCCAACGGTTGGCATTTTAGTAATCTGATTATGAATTGCCGCCTTGGAATTACTGATGCTGCAAGAAAGGAAGGCCAGAGAGGGGGTGTTGCTGTGAATGACTGTAACCACCACGACTTGAAAAATCATGTGGTTGGGCTTACGTGGAATACCGTTTAATCTGTAAATGAACAACCATGCAAATGGACAGACGTTAAGTCTCTGTGTTAGAACATACTTGGTTAGAATTAAGTTATAGTTTTGCTATTAGTCATCCTGTTTCAAAGCTTCCACCTCCACTTGCAGCCCCACAGGTGGTGGGGCTTTGTGTCCTAAGACTGTGTTCTTGAGTATCTGTTCAGTTTAAAAATATCAAGGCAACCCTCTTGAAATCTGCCCAGGATTTTTTAAAGCTTCGACACATGGCTTTTTATTATACCAACTTGACATATTCATTAATAATAGTCATGCATACGCTACTCTGAAACCATGCTACAGCTGAGGGCCAAAACAGACATGAGTTTCAATGTGTGCCAAGCACTTGCATTTCTTTCTTCCTTTAGTTTTACTCTAGAGTAGGTGCAGAACCCCTAGTCCAGACTGGAACCCTAGTGTGAGGAGTAGGGGAAGCTTTTAATATGGATTAGGAGCCCTGTGCCTACTCTGAGATCAACTCAGAAAAGATAATCTGAATTTAAGGTAAATTCTGTTTAGGAGAGAGGAAAGAGGGACCCGTTTTCATCAGCCTGTTTTACCAGATTGCTTCCTGACCCTTTCTTGGTCCTCAGCAGCAACCACTGTGCCTGGATGGGTTGAAGGGACAAAGAACCTCTTCTGTGGGCACTTGCTCACATTTTCCCCACTCAGGTCTCTGTTCTTGATGTGGCTTGTTGTTACCTCTTTAGATCATAAGCTGGGGACAGGACCTGTGCTTCTAAATTGCTGCATGGTGCTTATCCATACTGCACACTTGATAAATAGCAACAACCCATCGGAAATAAAATGTACACATAGTGAAGCACAGGATAGGTAGAGATTGTGGGGGGCTTGTTCAGGGATCAAACCCCAAGAAGCCCTGGAGTGGCTCACGCTCTTCATGCAAACACCTCGCTTTTTGCTGGGTTCTTGCTTTTGCCCAGAGGGCAGTGGTGGCGAAAAGCAGGTGCAAGGGATGTTCCTGCCTGCTTGGCTCTCTGCCTTTCCACAAAACACCTCATAGCCATGATGAGAAAGACCACAGAGAAGAAGAGCAGCTTGTGCCAATGGGCCTGGGAAGGGATCCTGAATTAAAGAATGTACGGACCCAGAAATTTGATGATCTTATCAACCAAGCCAGGTTCATGGACAACCAACTTAATGCAGCAGTTGGTCATGGGCTCCTTAAGTCATAAGAAAGATGTTGCACCAACCACCTGAGATGAGACAAGCCACTCCTCCTCTTCCTCTCCTCCCTCTTTTTGCTCCCAGGCTCTCCCAGTGACATGCTGCTCTGGGAAGAGCCCTCAGAGCAAGGCACTGGCCCAGTAAGTACATCCTGTATCGGGCAAGTAGTAGCAGCTGTGGCTTTAGCTGCCCCTCCAAACTGTGGATGCAATGAGTGAACCACGTACTCTGCCATCCTTCCCAGTTTGCCGCTTGATGCAAGGCCTTGCCCTGTCTCTTGAGAGGGATAGCTCTGCATCTGAGCAAAGTTACCTGCACTGGCCAGTCTACTCAGAATGTCCTGGTCCGCCCAATGGTGGCTCTCCAGGGACTCTGGCACAGGCCTTTCCCGTTGCATCAACTGTTTCTTTTGACTGGAGGTGCAGAACCTGAACTTCTGAATACAAAGCACTTGCACAAAGCTGAGCTGTGGCCCTAAAGGTGCACGCAGTAGGGATGTTCATTGCTTCTTCATGCATTTCCATGAAAGATGACTTCCTGTACATATAAAGGAAATCTTGCACGTCCAGAGAGGACTTCTGTATGCTGCATAAACAATTCTGAGGATGGACACGAGCGAAGTGGTGGACTACAGCAATGCAGTGCATCATGTTTAATGCTTTAGTATTTATAGGATCACAAACAATATATTATTTTGTAGTGCGTACAAAGAACTTAATCCCACACTTATGAGTCGGTATGGTTTCAACGGACAGTATCATTTTGGGCGTTTTGCATCCTGAGTGCAGATCTCTGCCCCCCCCCTCCTCCTCCTCTTGGGCTCCCTTCCAAATCTGGCTTGTTTGGCATCACCTCAATTGCTTTGTCTGCCTTGTGCTTTCTCATCGCCATAAAGGACAGGAAACGGCTTCAGGAGCAAGGATGTCTTAATAAAGGCTCTAATCCTCTTGAAGGCAGATGGGCCTTGTTAAGGTTACTTTGTTGCTCATTAAGAAACATGAGCTGGTAGCGGCTGGAGCTGTGAAGTCATCAGTTTTTGATAGCAACAAAAAGAGCTTGAAGGTTCCGATGGATGGCATGTCTAATGAGTCCACAAGATTAGCTGATAAGTCATGCAGACGAAGACATGACGCCAGTGCTCCTCCATCTGAATTAGTTCGTAGCAGCTTCCTGGGTGGAAAGCAGTCCTGGTTTTCCAGTATAAATAGGGTCAGGATTTTGTAACTCAACAGGAATTGGGAGAGATGTAGAAAGGGGTATTTTGGACTCCATTTCCTGAGAGTTTCCATTTTTTAAAATTAAGCTTCTAGTCCTTATGTTTGTGTAGATACGACTGGAAGGTGTATGGGTAATGTCTGCTAAGATCTCAGAAGCCAAAATGCTGCTGGCTGCTTATCATCTCCAAGTGCTGGAAGTGGGCCAGATTTATCTGTAGTATTTCCATAAGCTCTCTAAGCAGTTTACATTTAATATTAAAATCACGTTTACAGTATTAATATTAAAAGTGCATTTAAGTACAGCATTAACAGCTACACTTTACACACTGTTGTGGTTGCCTGATGCTTTAATTAGTGCTGTGTGGGGAACCTGGTTTGCGGGTGGGAATCTATCACATTGTTTGGCTCGGCTCCCTGGCCTTCGGTCTGCTTTCTTGCTGCCCTAAATCTGACTTGCACCAGGTGCTCACACAGATGTGGGGAGCAAGTTCATCTCTTGCATATCACATTACAGGTGTGCAGGTATAACTAGTGAGTTCTACTTCTGCACAAGTGACCTGTGGGCTTTGCATATGTCCCTCACCAGCCGCAAAATGGTTTAATCATGCTTTTAGCAGGAAAATGAGACTGAAATTTGGCACAAAGAGGGGGCCCACTAGCATCCTCCTCTTTGTGCTGAATTTGTGGACTTGGTCTAAGTTTGGCTCCCTTCCCAGGCCAGGACCATGCACAGGAAGGAAGTCTGGTGAGGACAAGGCAGCCAGATTCTGGGTGGATCTTTGCATCACACAGTACAATACAAGTGCACTGAAATGATCGATTTAAGATGAGCCAGGACAAATGGTGAACAATTATATTTGACCATTATACAGGTGGAAGATGCTGCATTTCTGCCTCCTGAAAGGTACAGCTTGGGGCAAGTGGAGGCAAGGCAGTTGCTTCTCTTGAAAATGTATGCTGTGCTGTGTGTGTGATTTGTTTTAAAGATTTGACAACCAATGGGAACTTTATAATTCCTTGGGTCCGGGTTCCCATCAATTTTTAGGCATTTCACAGGTGAGAAGGGCTATCCAAATACATAATGTACATATCTGCCCCTAAAAAAATCCCAAAACAACCCTCTCTATTGAAAGAAACAGGAGGCAGTCTTTTCAGAGTGCTGCAGAATAAATTGTTGTCAAATTTTGATAGGCAAATTAATACTGATCAGTTGTTGATCTGTGTGGAGTTGCCAGAATGAAGCCACCTGAGCCAGGAAATGTTGGAAGTCACTGGGTGAGTCAGGGAATTCACAGTGCCAAGTTGACATTCTGAGCCTGGCATGTATCGTTAACATGTTAGAACAGAAACCCAGCGTGGAAGAACACACTGAAACTGACACAGAAATGGGACATGGAACCCTAGTGATGTTTCAGGAGCTATTCTAGCAAAAGGTGAGGCTGCACGCTTGAAATTGCAGACTGTTGGATGGCTTTGGCTGTAGAAGCACCATTAAGCCACAAGAATCTGGGCTGTTGCATCTCCTGCCTCCGGAGAACAGCATGGCAAAGGGGAGACCAATCTGGCTCTTGGGCCAAAAACAAAACAAAATGAAGCAAAAGCCTCACTGCAGGGAACTTACAGACCAGAAAGAACACTCAGGTTAAATTGCTCATTACCTTGGATATGTATTCCGTACTCAAAACTAACCTAGCTTTTCAGGTAAGGATTTTTCACCTTTTGCCCTCTGCTGTGAGCCTTAGCTGGAGTAGACACTCCAGACTTGCAATTTGCATGGGAAAAATTGGGACCACAGCAAAGGGTCAAAGAGTTAAACTCTTTCACTTCCTGAACTAGGCTGACAGTCCAGTTTGTATGTACTATGCTTGCTTTTGGGTAGGACAAAGAACTGAGATAGTTGTATAATACATGTTTATCTCATGTTACTATAGGGGAGCCGGTGTGGTATAGTGGTTAAGACTGTGGGGCTGGGAATCAGTTCTGGGTTCTAGTCCCTGCCCTGCCATGGAGCTCTCTGGGTAGCTTTGGCCCAGTCACAGACTCTCAGCCCAACCTACCTCACAGGGTTGTTGTGAAAATAAGATTGAGAGGAGGAAGAAAATTATGTTAGCTGCCTTGAGTTTCTTGGAAGGAAAAATGGCAAGATATAAATATAATAAACACGGGTAACATGTAGTTTGATTCTCATCTTCAGCAGTCACTTGAATTGTGACTGCATTGTGGAAGAGAAGCACTCATCATCTCTGTCCAGGCGACCCAGTGTTGTTGGTATGTGTGGGACTGGGATTTGTGCAGACTGAAAATCAGGATATAAATCTAAATAAAAGAATACATGGAGCTTTATATTGATTAAGAAGTCTTTGGGATTTACCACTTCAGCTTTGAGCAAACTAAGGCTGCAGAGCTTTAATCAAGGTATGTTAATTGGGGGCACCTTTTGTAATCAATCATGAAGAAGAGTTTAAATCAGTTTTTATAGCAAGATTTTAATCAGCTCTTCAAAAACACAGGAACTGCAGAGGGCAAGCACCAACTTAAGAGATACTCCATCCAAGGGAAATACCTCTTCTAAAACCATGACTGGCTTACAGCTTGCATGCAGCATCTCAAAACCAGGGCAGCATGCTTTTTCCTTAAAACAACTTTTCCTCTGTTCCAATGCAAATTTGTATACAGATTTGATTGACCAATCAAAATAAAAGTTTTTTAGTTGGATAAATAGCCCAGTTAAGGAGATGTTTGAACTCTAAAGACACTTAAGTGGTCGTTTTGCAAAAATATAATTTTATAGGCACACTCCACATCTGGCAAAATTTTATGCAAGAAGGAAATGTACAACCAGTGTGTTGATTTGCATGGCTAAGCAATTTTGTATGTGGATTTTTCATTGCATGTATAAGTACCAGAAAACTACAGCTCCTATTTAGTGAAATAAAAATTTATATCTTGCAATTTCCACCCCAAAAGACACTTATTCAAGTATTATAAAATATTATATTAGCTATTTTATATATTGCTCTTGACTAAATTTGGTTCCAGGGTAGTTTACAAGGCAGCCTTCAACAATAATAACGTCAGCTATTAATACAGTAAAGGCAAAAGATAAATGAGAAAGAAGTGTAGAGGGTAGCTTAACTCCCACAAAAGCGATCTGGGAGACTTTCAGAAGTGACAAAAATTTCCCAGTGGGTAAACGTACAGCAGAATGCTTTCCCTGGTGGTGGTTGTGTATGATGGGCTGCATCAGCATTACACATTCTCCTCCCTTACTGTGTTTTTCAATGTATAGAGAAGCCTGAGTTTTCGAAGAACAGAGGATATCTAGGATAACAACAAAGAGTAAATGATTATTCATATTATACACTGAACCTGGAGAACTTACACCAGCTTTCCTCAACCCACTGCCCCCTTTATGAGTTGGACTGCAAGGCCTGCCGTTCTAAGCCAACATGGTGCATAGCCATAATCTCCCATCCCACATATCTGGAGATGTTAGAGAAGAGATCCTTAGGTGTGCACAGATATCCTGGGTTTCAGTGGATGCACTTTGGATGCAGTCCACCAAGCATGCCCAGAACTCTCTGAATGCAGAGGATTACAGGGTAGGAGAAACATAAAGGTGAAGATCCCCGCTGTGCTTCTTCTGCTGTAGATCAGCAAGACAAATGATTTGGGCATGAGTGGAGGTGCCTTGGATGGGGAGGGAAGGAAGCTGGAGCACTGCTAGATTACGTTGTACCTTTAGCTGGCCATTCTTCGGCCCTCTTCACTCCCCCACCAATGCCCCTTTTATGCATCTCTGAGGTTACTCTGAGTAGCTTGGAGACAGAGCTGGTGCACTTTGTTGTGGGAAAGAGTGCCCCAAATATGGAGCTCTGTCTTGGAGGTCAGAGTCCTTTTTCACTCTCAGAACTGGGCAGAAAATTCTTGTGAACCTCTATAGGATTTCTGTCCTAGTCTCCCACATTCTTTGGGCAGAATTCCGCTTGTGGTTCTTCTGTACACACGTTCCATTCTTCTGCGGACAGCCCATTACAATCCTCCCTGTTTTCTGCATGGAGGATCAATGTGCGACTCTCTACATGTAATTTATTATGTGCTATTGTATTTCAATGTATTTTATCGTGTTGTAAGCCGCCCCGAGGTTTCGGCAAGGGGTGGTATAGAAATGTTATAAAAATAATAAAAATAATAATAATGTGGCACGTAGTGGCAATTTTTATTTTGACACTGGACCCTGTTTGTGTAAATTGATGTCAAGAAAGCATTTTCTGCATCATATCAGAGTTCAGTTCATGAGAAGAGGAGGTCTGGATTGTGGTGCACCCAACAGGTCACAGTGCAACCAATCAGTGAATATGGAAACAGCCAGAGTGGTTAAGTGCGAGGGCAAACTTCTTTCCTTCCTTGGTCAGAAAGCACAATGACCCTCCGGCTTCAGAGAACAATTCTAAATAGTACTGCATTCCAGAGAAAAGGAATTTCAGTGCAATGTTCAATGAAGTTGTGAAGAGCCCTGCATTCCGAAAACAGAAAACACCTCCAGTTCTTAAATAGCTGGGCAAATTTTTATGGATTGATTGCGGGAAGCTGAAGGTTTGTCCAGCCAACTTCTTTAGTATTGACCACGACTCTCTTGCCCTCAATCTTATTTTTAATGAAATGAAAATTAAACTTGTATCCCGTCATCCTCATAATGTATCTGCAACGGATTTGGTGATGCTGTAATAAGGAACGGCAAGACGTGAAATTTTCACCACAAGTTCCATTTTGTTTTGTGCCTTGTCTTCAAGGGAGTGGAAAAAATGATTCAGAGTTCATGAAGAATGAGGGCATTTCCTTAGCAGAATGCTAAGAGGATGCGCGTGCAGCTGTCTGCAGAGGGTTGGAGGGCTTCCCTGGAACGTGATGCAGCACTTACATATCCATCAACAGGCTTAAAAGCAGGAGATAGTGACTCTGGGATTCACTGGAAAGAGTTTGCTAGCTCCCCCCACCCCCTGGTCTCCATCTGCTTGAGAAACAAATGGATATTGAGGGTTTTGAGAATAGCAGCCTTTCATTGAATCTGATTGCCACTTCATTTTTGAGCTGACTGCACACTGAGGTCATGGGAGGGATCTTGGGCCTCGATCCAGGCCCTCCAAGCGCTGAAGGCGCAGTATCTTTGTTCTACACGTAGAGGCCAGCAAGCCAGTGAGTGGAAGGCAGCTGACGAAGGGAAGGGAAGGGAAGGGAAGGGAAGGGAAGGGAAGGGAAGGGAAGGGAAGGAAAGGAAAGGAAAGGAAAGGTGGAGACCGATTGACCAACTCCTCCTCATCCTCTGTTTGGCTGCTCAGCTGATTGTGTGCCCCTCCCCTGGAGGCCAGTTCTGCCCTGCATCTGAACCTACAGCAGAAGCAAGAGTAGCTCTGCAGGGAAAGCCACTCCCTGGGCCTTCAACCGCACTGGCTCCAGGGGCTTTCTGTGTGAGGATTGGACAAAGCATATTCCCTTCCTCAGCAAGTCTGCCTTCCCACCATCAGTTGCTATTGTTCCTCCACCACTTTCCCATCTTTGCGATTGTGTGGTTGCTGGACCTGCCCGGACCAAGCAGGTAGTGCTACTTAGTCATGGTTCCATCTTCTGACTGCCACTGCTGTCCGGACCATTCTCAAAGGCCGGTTGTAACAGCAAGAGGATTAACTCCAGGCAGCCCTTGTTAGTGGGCCGCAGCTGGATTGTGAGACCTAGGCAGTGCCAAACTCTGCTGAAGTCCTCCTCTCTGCCACGTGGGAATGCAGGAACTCAGCACGTCAGTCGGGCTTGTTCATGCCTTTCTACATGGCACTCACTATAGTTTTAGTTTCATGTGTGAACTGGTTAGCTGTTCCTGGGACAGCTAAAATGGAATTTCTGGACCTTGCAAAGAGAGACTGGAAGATCTGTGCATCAACTCTAAGAGTGGCATGTATCTTTGGAGGTTTTTCTTTTTGTAGTACTCTAATTTAATTTTTAGTCAAGGGACAGATAAGCAGCTAAGAAAGAGAGAGGAATGAGAGGGCATAATGGTGAGATTATGAACATCATAGAATAGTAGAGTTGGAAGGGGCAGGAGGGTCATTGGGTCCAACATGATGTTGTCTTTCAAATGTTTTCAGCACACATTCCCAGTGTCCTCATTATAGTAAGGCAGCCCCAGAGGACTCAGATTGGAGGAAATGTAATCAGTAAGTATGAAGTGCTTACTAATTTCATATGTTGTATTGAAGGCCCTTGAATGTCAGGTTGTGTAGCCAGTTGCATTCATACCACACTGTTTGAATAGGAGCAAAATTATTCTAAATTTGGCATCTTATTAGCTGTATTTGGAGGCTCACTGATGTAGCTTGTCCTTCATAACACAATTAGAAGCGAACTCTAATTTGAGCATTATATCCCATTTGACAACTGCAATTTAGATTGACAGACTTGTTTTCTGTGTAGTTTATGACAAGCTGTGCATTTGCTGGATTAAATTATTGAATGTTGATGACATAATTTATAGATGTTCATTTGCAGGAAGCTGCCGGCTAGAAGGGAAAGTTGTCTTTTCCAATGCCTACAGACCTTTAATTTTCCACAAGGGTGGAAGAGGGAAGGATCCTCAAAGCTATCCCACAATTTAAAGATGTGGTCTTATGTTTGCCTAACGCCAATAGTGGCCATTCATGCCCTTGACCATCCCTACACTGTGGTTTTACTGTAGGAGCCAATATGGCCATGTGTCTTCTCCAAGTGAGAGAAAACCAGTTTTAATTTTCAAGCTGTAATTATTGTGTATGCTTAGCTGCAGGCTGAAAAGTCTGTGTGAAATTGTCATAGTGCACTTTGTGAGCTATTTGCACATCATGGCAGCGTGCTTTGTAACGCCTCCCTTCCCCTCTCCGGAACATTAAAAAAAAGGGTGGTTTAATCCTGTGCATGCCGGTAGAGCACAGGTGAGAACACGCTGCAGATGGTGGGCCCAGTTGCTCCCACATCAAGTCCTCCATGGGTCTAAGGATGTCTGTAGGCATGTCCATGTCCACTGATGTCTTCAGGCCACCTCCACCCTGCATGCCTTTGCCCGTGCTTGGAAGAACTCCCTACCTCTCTTTGCATGGAGAGGAACTCAGCCAGCACTGAGAAGAGCTGTTCTCCAAGTGCCAGCTGAATCTCTGGTTTTGCGTACCATGTATAACTCTGAGAGGGCCACCCAGGAACAGGCTCTGCCTGCCTCCTCCACAAAATTGTGTAAAGTATGAAGAAGTCCGAGTCTGCAGCTCCCAGGAAAAACGAGCTGGAGGATGCTCATCCCTGTAGCAGAGTTTTCTTTGTTGGCTGGCTAATGGTAAGAAGGCCAAATTATTGAACAGCAACGCACCCTCCTCCTATCTCACACTCACTTTTTCTATTTTTTTACATCTATTTTGGCAGTCAGATTATTTCATTGTGTAGTTCTGTACTTCACACTAGTGGAACTGTGCTTCAGCTCAGCACAAGAAGTCACACATGGCATTGCTATCATTTCTCTAGCACCGTGGCACCTAAGAGCCCATTGTATCAGTGCGTACTTGCAAGTGGGTTCTCCATACAGTGCCTCTGGCTAGTGGAATTTTTCCCTTATTTCCTTTTTTAATATATTTGCATGGATTTGTATGAAGTACATACAGCTTTGTAGCAGTCTTGCTGTAAAAAAAGCCACAAGTTGGAGTGGTACTCAGTTTCTTAAAAATCCTAAGTGTATACACAGGGGCAAAAAGTTTAGGGAACCGTATAGAACTTTCATGTTACCTAGCATGTAATCTTTGCGATGATTCTGTAGGGCAAGCCAGTACTTCTATTTCTAGAGAAGTCAATTGTTATCCAGCATGCAAAAGCACTCAGTGGACAGGTCCTTCCATTCCCCTGCTCGCTTGTAACAGCACCTTTAATGGCCATCTGATTTGGTTCTCTATAGTCAGCTCCTGGAGGAAAGAAGGAAGTCACCTAATGTAGTAAAGACAGGGTCAGATGTGATTTCAGTTTCATTTCTTTTTTCTGAAAAACAATTATTGAAAAGCCCAGCAAGCATTCTGAGCTGGGGAGAATAACGAAACAGTTATGCTTTTTTCCACAAAAGAACTGAAGCAGAAGTTTCTGTAAGGAAGACTTTTAACTTTCTCTTGGACCAAGCGTTGCTTTCTGTTAATCTTTTGGGGTCTCTCCATTTTATGTAGTTTTATTCATTTCGAACAAGGGGTGATGTCCTGGATCTAACTTTTTGACTGGAACTCTGACTAACCTTGCAATTGCTTGCTTTTGTAGGATTTTTATCACGTCTAGCCACAGACGTGTTCCTGTTGCTGTTCCTGTTGCTGTGTAGTCCATTCTTAAATAGCTGGTCCTTTTATGTTGTGCTCAGTCCTACCTCTTAATTAAAATCTGAGCTCTTTGAATCTAAAGCGATAACTTCACTGTGCAAACAAGTCAAGTGGCATAGCCCTGATAATATTAGTTATGTATTCTGGATTTTTCCCAGGTGAAAATTCAAACAGGGTACACTTTGTATTCTTCACCCAAATAATGTTACTGTTGGAATGTGAATAAGGTGCTCATCCTCTCTCTATGGGAGATGATAGGCAGAATTTTTCACTCCACCAATATCCATCAGCTTGTCTCTCTCTTTGTCAGTCTCTCACTACTCTTGCTGAAATGTTTTTGGCTGTTCCTTCATTAGAAATACTGATGCTTCTTCTGGGTCTGTTCACCTTGAGAGTTTCCAACTCCAAAGTTAGGGTTTGAGGGAAATGTTTCATTTACAAAGAGGCTATTCATGATTCTGTAACCAGTAACTACTGGGGGAATACTGCCCCAGTAATGCAGAGTGGCCACAGGGATGGAAGAGCATCTGTTTCTCCTGGCATTTTGCCACTCAGCGGCTTTTCAACCAACTCACAGTGTTCGGTTGTGCATGTGCCCTGTCCCCTGCCCTGCTTAAAACCCCAGTAGTGCTGGTTTTCTAGTTAGCCCAATTTTCTTGTTAAAATAGGTGTACTGTTTGATCACCACAAGGAGGGCACCTATTGCCTATCGGTTTTCCTCTGACTACTCCTGCATCAGTGATAATAAATACCTTGGGAGATGAGGGGTGAAAGAGCTTCCCAGTCAAATATGTCAATTTAGTTTTTGCAAAGGTGAATACATTTCTTCCTAGCAGCACTCCTTTGAGATCAGTTGAGCAATGTGAGGTTTAAAGATGCAAGGTCCCTCAGACAGCCGTCTGAGCCACACTGACCTGGAATTGAGTTCCATTTTATTGGAGGAATGTACTTCTGTGGAAGTCTTGCTCAGTGGGTTTTGGAGTTAATGCCTGACCCCCAAATAGCTATCTTTTCCAAGCCCAAATATTTAATCCTGGGTCAGCACAAGTGGCTTGTGCTAGGAGGTGAGCCTGGAGGAATGATGTCCACGGGGTCGTGGGGGGTCAGGCACGACTTTGCGACTAAACAAACAAAAAAAGGATGTAAGCAAAGCAAGGATCTGTGAACACACCAGTTTCTAAGATAAGCTCCCTCATCATCATTTTCTTCCCTTTCCTGGAATCTAGAAATGTGTGTGTGTGTGTGTGTGGGGGGGGGAAACGGTAATAGCAGGTGTGTTCAAACATTAAAAAAGGGCCCTTTGTTTTTAGGCTGAGGTTAGAGATTGGCTCTGGATCCGAAGAGGCTGAAGTTACTACACCGCATCCAAGCAGCATCCAAAACTGATATACGTTACTCTGTGTGTGCTTGCTTTTTGGAAATGAATTTGCTGTCTCGCTTATGTACCCATTTGTACAATAAATCTTTCCTTGGGTACAGCTTTCCAGAAATGGGGATGAGAAAAATAAATAACCAAAACAAGCAGGGCCAGACGGTATTTTCCTCCTTTAGCTCAGCCCTAACAGCTTTCACTTAATGCTCCATCTTGAAATCCAGGCAATTAGGACCTGTGAGCATGGCATTTGCAGTGGCTCAACATTCCCATTGTGTTAGAAATTCCTCCAGCTAACAGCCAGAGGTGCTCTATTCTAGTGGCGGCTCCGAAATCTCTGTGAATGGCTATTGTTGAACGCCTGGCATGAATGAGAGACTTGTGTGAAGTGGTTTCCCACAATAATACAATGTGCTACTCACTGTCAATATGACTTCAGCTGTAGGTTGGTTTAATAGCGGCTTAAGTAAAGAATCCTTTACTAGGGAAGCAAAACGGCACTGTGGAAAACGGTGCCACTGACTTCAGTCATTTCTACTTTGAAAACTGAAAAACCCACCACCTTGTTCTGTTGAGAATGCACAAAAGATGGGACAAAAGCTGCAGTCTTTCAGATCTATGCCTGCCTTTGCCGAGGAACACAAGATATTGGGAGTAAACTGTCGATGACAGGTTTCAGTTTCACCTGTTTCCTATACAGAAAGCATTTCAGGTGGTTCCCGGGGAATGACACAATATGTAAGCATGTTTGCTGGCACGCACATTGTGTCACAATTTGCTTTTCTTGAAATGGTCGCTAAGCTGTTTGATGTCTACAACTCACGGTGGAAAAAGGTGCTGTCATTTCTGGGAGCACCCTACATTACTCAGTTTATGCTCACTCTTGATGCTGTAATCCTGCAGCTACCCCCCCCCCCAGCCCCCAACTAAAATTCTGCATTGGAGGATGCTGAATGTGGAGGCCTATGGAAATTGAGAACAAATGTGCAGAGGAACATAAGACATTTTGTCAGGTCAGACATTGCATGCTGTTCCATTTATTCTTTTTACAGACTTCTTTTTGTTTTAGTAAATTTATTTAGCTGCTGAGACTACAGTTTGGAGGGAGAAGAGCAACACTGCAAGCTGGAATGGAGGGGAGAGAAGAGGCTTTTGAACACTCCCCTCAACAAGTTTACTTACTCCTAATTGTTTCCCCAAAGCCCCCCTCTTCTTCCCACGTCTCACTGGAGAAAAGATATAGTTTGTGTACCTTTTTTCCTTGGCAGGAGATGTATTCAGTGGGAAAGCATTGTTTGCAGGGGAATGGGGAAAGTTTAGGAATCTTGCTCTTCTGGTCTTGGTGCCTCCTGCAATTACTATCACAGTAGCTGCATTTTCTAAGGCCATCCTAAAAAAGAAATGTAGAACGTTTTAGTTTTGGTGGTCCTTAAACTATTAGTTGAAATAACTATACAGGATGAATTGTAATTGTACCAGCAAATCTGAATTCATCATGGCTGAAGTGAGGCTGTGTTTGCTCTCATTAGCAAATATTATAAAGTCTTATTGGCCTGTCTCATTGGGCAAGATTTACCTTTTGCATAAATTTTCATTGTACACATCAGGGGTCTAGTCTTTCCCATGTATTTTATACATCAAATAGTTTACATGCTACTTTGACAGCTGAGTAGCACATTTTTTGGTTATCTGGCTTGTGGACAATAAAATGCAACACAATCCCAAGTTTGAAGGAAGCCCCTTCTTTGAAAGGGTCAAAAGTCCCTCAATAGCACCCGATTTTGCTATCTTTATTCTGGGATCTTGTCAGAGGTGTCCTACCCTGATTGGTTTGGTCTGCCTTATGAAATAGGACACTCCAGTTTCATGCCACTTAAAACTAATCTGCTCATTCTTCAAATTCTCTTCTTCTGATGCGCTTGTGAGCTGCACATTGCATGCTCTGTGCTTCTCCATTTATCTGCCTACGAGTGATAGAATGTATTGGAATGTCAGCTTTTTTCTTAATTACTTTGAACTTTGTGCCCTAACCTTGTCGGGATATTCGAGATGGAACAAAACTAAACTGGAAAAAGAAAATAAAAGTTCTTTGCAATTTTTTACAGCACTCTCCTCCAGCTTTGTACTCTGTCCTCCAATAGTTGTGTTGGACTTGAACTCCTATCAGTTCTATGGAAGAATGGTGGGGACCAGTCCAGGAAGGTGGTGTTATAGAGCTTAGAGTCCAAACCTGTTGTAAAACCAGTTAAAAAAAAAGTAATGGAGGACTGGCTTTTTGGGGCACCTAGGCTAACTCAAGTAACTTGAGGAGTATTGTCACTTACCCCACAACACACACAAAAGTTGTCAAACACCAAAGAAGTGTATGATGGCAATGGTGTCCATGGCAAGAAAGCTGAGTGTGGTCCATTGGAAGTGAATGGGGAGCAAGAATTGCTGGCTCATTGTTCTTGTTTCCCATCTTCAAGGTGGTTCATGGTTGAGCTAGTTAGGGTGCCGTTCTCTACCTGCTTAGGCACAAAAGGTCTTGCAGTTCCCCGCCAGTACCAGTCAGCAGAGCACCCTTAGAAAATTAGGTCTGTCTAGCCCAGTATAGATAGATAAATGGCAAAAGAAAAAGGGGATGGCAGAGGATGAGGTGGCTGGATGGAGTCAGTTGGTGTGAGCTTAGGTGGACTCCAGGGATGGTGGAGGACAGGAAGGCCTGGAGGAATGTTGTCCATGGGGTCGCGATGGGTCGGACACGACTTCGCGACTAACAACAACAACAGCCCAGTATTGTGGACACAGAATGGCAGAGGCTTCCAAGCTTTCAGGTAGGAGTTCTTCCAGACATTCCTGCAGATATCTGGGATTGCACCATCTGCATGGAAACCTCATATTCAGCCCTTGAGCAACAGTTCCATCTGCAAAGACCTTTGAACAAGAAAAGTTACATATGGAAAGTACTGCATCCTAGCCATGAGATCCTCAGGGAAGTTGCTGAACAGAGCTATATTTTTATCCCAGCCCTAAGTGCCATGATTAATTGCTCATTAGGACTTCCAGTCTTCAATGCCACCTTCATGGCATTCACTCAGTGCAGGATTTATTCATGGGATTGATGGCCACAAGATGGTGGTGATGGCTACTAGATGAGGTGACTTTAAATGGTATTAGACCCATTTATGAAGAAAGAAGGGATCAATGGTTGCTAGCCACAGTGGCTATTTGCAGCCTCCAGAATCAGAGGCAGTGTACTGATCTCAGTTTGGGAGAGCAATGGTGGAAGAAGGAGCTATCAGAACTGGAGAAGTGGGGGCTCATGCAGGGGAAGAAGATCCCTGACTTGAGTTAGGGCCCAAGTCAGTTCAGGCGTACATATAAGAAGTGTCCTATTGAATTCAACCCAGAAGCAAACTGACAACCAGTGCAGCTCTTTCAAAATAGGAGATCTCTGAGAATGAGCAGGACCTAAAAATTTGTCTGGTTCCCTCCTATCAGGAATGCTGTTGGTCAAGGTTTCTGCCGTCTCTTTCCTTCAAGAAAGGCATACCACCGCCAGCCTGCCCTGCGTTCTGCTTTTTCTTCCCAACTTGTACATAAGGTTCTATGACTATGAAACATGTGCTGTCCTTAAAGGGTTGTTATTTGGATTAAAAAAGAAAAATGAAGTTTTATACTCTTGCCAACATTGGGGTGCCCCTGAAGTGTTTAAACTGGGCTAAACAAATTTCATCTAGAGGAATGCTTCACTGTGTTCAGACTTTGAGTTTTTTTTCTAAATAACTAGAAGAACTAATATATGATTAGGGCAAGATCAGGGCAGTTTCAGCTTAGATAAATGTATCTATGTGAGTACTTCAGTTCTAAATACTCACATGGTTGTCTGTTTAATTTGCACGGATTGATGCTCCTTATTCCAAGCAAATGCTGGCATTGCAAATCTTGAGAGGCTGTGAGACCATTTTGTCTGATAACTTGACTTTCTGAATCAGTTTTGGCTAAAAGCTCTGCTCGCCATTTGCATTTATCATGCTTTTAAAGTAATAGCACGATAATGTGTATGGCAGTTTGTATTTGTCGTGGGAGTCCTGTCAGGCGCAATAAGTTTGTCTCCAGACACTTCCTGCATAGTTGACTAGGAATGCCTAACAAAAGACTGGGAGCCCTGGGTGCCTTGGCTCAAAACCATTGTACAGTTAGCTACTTGACATAGAATACCAGGCTCAAATTACAGGAAGCCAGGAACTTCCTGACGACAATGGAACCAATTTCCTAGGCATTAGGAACTAGATGCATTCAAGGTGCAACTGGACAGCCATCTGAGAAGATGGTTTAACTTGGAGTCTTGCACTGAGCAGAGGATTGGACCCAATGGTTCCCTCCAGCTATGATTCCATGAAACCAATCTGTTGTGTTTTGTGGTTATTGCATAGTGTGAGTGAAACGATTGTTTGAAAACAGAACGGGCTGCAGTGCCTTTGGACAAGATGGCTCAGCGGGAGAGCAAGGGTGGAGAAAGGCAGGTCTTTTCTCCCTGGGATGACTTCTCATAGCCATGGACACCAGCTACTATGGTTGCTTGCCTTCCTATCACTGAATAGTCATTGGGCTTTTGCCATTGGTTCTCTCCTGGGGTGTGTGATCAGGCCTACCTTGGCACTTACTACACCCGAAACGATCCATTTGGCGTGTCTTGGGCAGGATACTGACAGTGGCTTATTTCAGCGAACTGAAGGTGCAGTAAGAGGCCACATTGGTCATGCTGTGTATGTTCTTATTGCTAGAGGTGCTGCTCAATACTTTTCAAGCTTTTGTACCATTCCGAAGATGGTTATATTAGAGTTAATAATGGGGCAAAAAATAGTACTAATGCAACAGACCACTACATAATCGGGCTGGGTTGACACACTGAGCTCCACAGTTGTGCATAGCAAGTAGACACCTCCCAGTGCAAAATGCTGCAGGAACCCAGTCTTTGTGTCTGCAGTTGCTGGGATGAGGCAGTGTAGCTCTGCTCACATGTTCGTCTAATCAGTAGTATTTTTTTTAGCCCAAAGGCTGAAATCAGTACTGGAGAAGGTTTCAGGGGCCACATTCCAGCGATCGGTAGGTTGATGGAAAGAGAAGAGACCCAGAATAACAACAACAACCCAGCAAGTCAGTTTGCAGCTCATGCTGCTGGTAAGCTACCCTTGGGAGAGGGAGAATAAATGCACACTTTCTAAATGCACACAATGGGCATAGGGTATACATTCACAGAAAAGCTGGGATGCTATCAAATTACCCATGGCTGAAGGGATGGTTTGGTCATCTAGGGCAGCCCGGATGGCCAGATTTCTCCCCAAGGCCTGCAGTTCCTCACCTTGAGTCTAATGTGTAAGTGCTGCTCTTTCCTGCCCCCATAACTAATTCCAGAAGTGGCATAAATAGTCCAGATTCATCTTTATCAGTTGCATGATCCCTTAACTGTTGCCTGGTTTGAGCTGTATTTGTTAATACTCTTTCCCCAAAAGCTGACCTTCTGAAGCATGTACAACTGACTGCATTCAGGTGGCATTATATTTGGTGATTTTTCTGTGTGCCTCTGCTCCAGCTAAGTATTACCCCCTGCCAAATCTTTGTATGTGTGGCTATCTCAATCTGTGCCTTGGTTACCTGACTCCCTTTGAGTTCCAGTGGAAGAAAAACAGCCAAAAAGTTTGAAACGGCTGGTCCTTCTGTACAGAATCTTGGCTGTAGTTTCAGAAATGGTTTTCCTAAAAAGCTGAATGTTGTTTCAGTAGGAAGCTGCAGCTTTTTTTGTTTTGTTTTTTAAGTCTCTTTGGAGAAAACAGTAGCTTTTCAGCAAGATGTTCTTTATGCTAATTGGCACAATTTACACAAGATAAATCCTTTTATGTGGGGTTGTTACAAATAAGGCTGTCTTGTTGGGATGCTTTCAGATTAATCTGCGGTGCTTGCAATTAGGTATACAAAGAATTCTTTTAGGGCTAAGGAGGCTTTGAAGCAGATGTGATGTAACTATGCTAATGAATACGCATCAGACAAGAAGACAAATTCCAGGCTCTTTGTGCCTTGACCATCCAGCTGTGTGCATACCTCAGTCCCCCTTGCTGTCTCAAGGGCTTTTTCTACATGAACAATTTTCACCACCCCTCCTTGTCTTCAGCCAGCAAGCTGTGGCATGAATCTCTCTTGTGCACAGATGTGCTTGTTTTTATGTGTTTGATTTTCTCGATACATGACTCACTCCCATATCTGCAATCACAAGGAAAAAAATTGTTTCTTACAAATGCATCAGAGTAGAAATTTTGTCCCAAATGGGCTCAGGGTTCCATAGACCTGATGAGACAACCCTTTGCCCATTTATTTCATCACTGACTGGTTGACATTTTTCATCATTGCTGCTCATCAGATGGTTGTTCTCATGTACCATCAAGCCACCTCTGACTTACGGTGACCGTACAAATGAAAGCCCAACAAAATGTACTGCTCATGACATCCCCTGATTAGCTGTCAAGGTCAAAGCAGTGGCTTCCTTTATGGATTCCATCTCTCTCTTGTTTGGTCTTCCCCTTCTGCCTTTGCCCTAGCCTGATTGTCTTCTCCAGTTGGTTTTGCCTTCTCATAACATGTCCAAAATACAACACACTTAATTTTGTCCTTTTTGCTTCTGGTGAACATTCTGGCTTGATTTGATCAAGGACCCACTTGTTCATTGTTCGGTCAATCCAGGGTATTCACAAAGCTCTCGTCCAGCATCTTGCTTCTAATGCATTTGAAATACCCTTCAGATTAGCATGCAACCACTGAGAATCAGAGCAATTACCCACTGCTGGAATATGATCAATAATGGTATGCTGTTGATTGTACGGCTGAACATTCCTCCCAGTGCCAAAACATCATAGTCGTATGTACTGGATGCTTGTGCCATGAGCACAAACAGTGAGCAAACATTTGAGTAAAATAAATGAACATGGCAATGCCTTTATCATGAGATCGCATCCAGATCAGTTCTTACCTCGTTTTGTGTCATATCAGGGCAACTAGTTCAGAAACTGAACAGCAGGGAAAAAAGAAAAACCATTTACTCGGGTGAAGGAAGAGACACCGAATCTTTCCTTTAAGCTACCCTTGGATAGATTCAGGATTCAATTGCAAAAAGCAGCATCTGTTACGAACGTTTGTGGAATTACTTTCTCTTTTAGACATCATAATGAAACAGCTGCAATAATATCTCCAAGAATCCATGGCACCATTATTTTAATATCTGTTGTACACCATTACGTCTGTTTAATAAGGGATTGTCTAATTCACTTAATTGCTGGTGGTGCAATACTGCTAATTGTTTATTTATTTTATTTATTTATTTAGAAAATTTCTATGCTGCCCCATTCGCCGAAGCCTCGGGGTGGCTCACAAAACATTAAAATATAATACATTAAAAATATAAAACTATATAAAAATATAAAATCGTTTAAACATACATGCTAGCACTGTCCAGTAGTTTCTTCATTTTGAGATGAGGTTATACACAGATACATGTTGCACTGGAACAGTCTTCAGTATCGACTGATGCATACACTCTTTTAAATTATTTGCCTGCTCTTTTAAATTATTTGCCTGCTTCACAGTGATTAACAAGTGGTCAGTGTAAATGGATTCTTGGTGCCCTTTTGGTAGCTAAAAGACTGTTTTCCCAGCCTGCAAGGATAAATGCTCACTTCCTATGATGCAGTGGATTGAGGGCCTTTCGATGCTTTCAATATAGACACCACCTTGACATGAATATTGGTTTGGATATTAATTCACTTGCGTTGCAGCCTATGCATGGTTGTTGTACGCCTGTTATACAAATCCAGGCTTGTATCCTGAAAAGGGGGTGAATTAAAAACAACAAAATAGGTGTGTGCAGGCTTCACGTGGAGGACACCTGCCCCAGATAGTCTGCTCTTCATCCCTCAGCATTTGGTATTCTGACTACAGTGATGAGATTTGCATTTGAAGTATCTCGAGGGCCACAAGTTACCTCTCACATTTACAATGAAATGATCTTATTCTGTCACTTTGCCTCTATTCTTTTTCTCTGTCTTCTTTTATCAGATCTATTCCTAGCATCCTCAGGTGTATCAGGAAGTGTAAGTGTATTTGAAGTGTGTTTGGGTACTAAAACATTAATCAACAGGTTTGCTATTTAAGGGAATAGCTGTCTTGAGACAGAATAAGCTCGACTGATTATTTATAAGCAATGATATGGATGCACATCAGGGGGAATGAACCAGCAGAGAAATGGTTAAATGGCAATTGGAAGGATTATGGTAAAGAAAAAAAAACATCAGAACAATGGCAGCAGCCATGTAAATGTGAGAGGTTTTAAAAATTTTATTGAACTGGAAATAAAATAAGCAATTCAGTCATTTGGCTTGGTATGCATGTGGAGTGATTAAAATCAAGATAATGTGGTTGCCCCCCACCACAATGCTTTCTAGACTGAGGAGATATTTTAAGTCTTGGCCTGGCCAGATGGAAGCTACTTTTATGTGAATAGCATTTGTACGTCTGGGCAACTTGACTCTGGGAAAAAAGAGGAGCCAGAGAGAGGGAAAACATGCAGGAATGCAGGCATACATATGTCCATGCATGTACATACACAACTTGGGGGTTGTGCTCCCAATATTTTCCTAATTGGTCACAATAACCACCTATCAGTAATTTGCGGACACCTGAGGACACTTTTTCCAAATTCCAAATGTACCCTAAATTTTGAGACCACTGATACAACCCAGCCTTCTAAGTGGGAACCGATTGTGTGAGACAGCCATGAACTTGGCATCCCACTTGAAAAGGTGTGTGCTGAGAAGACCCCCATGGTGACCTTCATTCCCCTATATGCCTCTGGGCCCATTTCTCCATACACTCTTCACTTCAACATGTCATCCACAGCCTAGAAACTTTTGACATATTGATCATAATACGTGCTGCTGCTGACGCTGCCTGGCTTAAAGTTTCTTCTCTCAGTGCCCAGTTCAGCCGTGAAAAGGGGGGAAATGTGGGGCAGGCTTGTGAGCACCATCTGGTCAAGTTCTGGCGGAGCAACAAGCATCGCAGAGAGCTGGTGGCATGGTCCTCCTTAACAAATACGTCTAGCTGGGCCTGGCACTGTGAGGAGAAGCTTTGGTTCCACTGGTGGGGAAGGGAGCTGGCAGCGTCTTGCCTCACATGTCTGTGCTTTGGGCCCTTAAAAGCAGTTTTGCAAAATCCAAAACATAAACCATTGTCAAGCATTATCCCTGGAATCTGAATAACCGTACTAGTACTTATGCTGGATCTGTGTAAATCTCATTATTTTGCTTTGAAAAATATTTAAGGATGTTTTAAAAGAATTAATATGGGACATTTTTCCTTATGCAGAATGGCAGAATAAACAATTCTCCCAATTCGATTAGAGTCCCCATTCAGTCGCATTTACTAGCCAGCAGTGGTCTGAACCAACCTGAATAATGTAATAGCATTTCTGTTGGCTTGCAAACAGTGAGTAGCCAGATAGGGCAGCTTTGGAAGGTTTCCTTCCTGTCTGTCTTCAGCCCCTGACATTCAGGGCTCGCAACTGTGGAGTTCATGGCCACGATTAATTGTCCAGTCTTCTGGTGCGTGTGTTTTCATAAAGGTCTTCTAATACCACACAATTAAATGTGTTTTTGGGAGTTGCATGCTCTGATCACCTGCATTTTTAAAATCTGGGCCGAGGTTGTGTTGCTGACCATGGTCTGGTGGAACCAGGGCTCAGGGGGACTCAGTGCCAGCACTTCTTGGTTAGGAGGGGCATGAGTGTCATCTGCTGCTCCCATCAGAATTCCCTGTTCTTGCAGAGTGTAGCTGCAATTCGCACAATAGCTGGAGGGAAATGAGTCTGGGCAATTAGGGGAATGATCCCTAGGCAGCACCTCAGCTAGGGTTGTGATGAAGCTTCTCCAAATCCACCCTCTTTGGCTCATGGACTTCCTCTCATGCTTGGCCCTGTCTTAGAAAGCAAGCAAGACAAGCCAAGAAAAAATCTGCCAACGCTTGCAAAAGTCCAGTTGCAGAACTGACAACCTTCTTCCACGTTACGTGCAGTGCAGTCACGTCCTGTGTGCAGAAGAGGGATGCCTCTTGCACAATGGTTGCTTGGGACTCTGTTCCTGGCAAGGGCTGCACAATAGCTCGATGCGCTTGCCCAGAAGTCAGACTCATGCCTGCAAGAAAGGGGCTGAACTCTAGCCACACTTGTCAGGGACTCCAATGGATTCCCACCCTCAGAATGGATTTCTCATATATCCCCAATCTAAAAAGCCATAGGATGCTTCTATTTGCTAAATCCCAGGTTGGCTGGGTGCTGCTCTTGGTCTGCTGTCCACTCCCCTTGCAACCAGCACAGAAAGAACAGTGCTGGCTGCTTCTCTGGGGCCCTATGACCAACCCAGGTCCACCAGAATACCACTGAGCCTGGCAGCACTCCAGCCTCCAGCCAGTCTGAAGTGTCATAGCCAGAGAGGTGAAGTTGGTTTCCTACCTGATCTGCAGAGTGGGAGGAGCGGAGATGCAAACATTACTTCCCTGTTTTTCCTGCCCTGCATAGGATTCCTGCAAACTAAGCTCAGATGCTTAGGGGCATCCCCACTGGATTGTGTCCTAAGACTCCCTAGCTCTTTTGAAAAAGCCTGGTTCCTGGTGGAGATAAAACTACCAGGTCTGATCTGTTGGTATGGATTGACACAGCTGCCTGCACTTCGAAGTGCACAGCTGTGGCACTGGATGCTTGGGCGTGAGCGTATCCATTTTCCCCTGAGCTGTTTCTGCACTCCCAATCTTTTCCCTGCTGGGGCTGCTATTTGGAGCAGAGGCAAAGCACAGAGATGCAGAATCGCCACCACCATGCACAGGAGAACTGGTTGTGGATAGCCCACCGTCTCATCTAATTCAGTCCTAATTCGGACCATCGTTACATTTAAGGGTGGCGAATTCTGTAAGCCAGTTATGGTGGTGGTGCTTTTGTCTGGGTGGGATCTACTTGTTATCCATCCAGTTAAACAAGACTCCTACTGGAGCATGACTCATGCTCAACACCTCATAGCCATGTTTGCAGGAAGGTAGCACAGACAGATGGTCCATTGAGCCCTCATGGGCTAGTCATCCCTGCGTTCTGTTTTATGGGTTACCAGTTGTTGAGGAAGCCCAGATACGCGAATATATGCACTTTTGTGGCTGGGAGGTTAAAAAAGCAACCTGGGTGCAGCGCTGAGAATGGATTAGGAGTAAACGCAGTTGGGTCAGTGACAAGTACTTCTACGTAAGGCTGCATTACATTGCAGCCTAATTTGAAACAGTGCGAATTGCAATTTTATATTTTGGGGATTTTTGGAGCACTAATTGAGGGGGGACAGTTTGCTGGCATGTGTCAAGAGTAAAGGTGTGTGCATGCGTGTATGTGTGTTTTTGAAAGCCTTCTAGGTAAGTTAATTTCTTAGGGTGTATTGTGACACTCAACACCTCCTTTGAATTCTTGCATGAACTGTGATTCAATTTATAGATTCAGATTGATAGGCCATAGATGGACATTTCTTAAATAAGCTTTGCATTGGTCTGTTGACTGACTGTCTTTTGCCATATGGACTGAATTTTGTATTGCTTGTTGACATCTTGACTTAATTTGACTGGTGTTTTCTTTTTCTTTTCTTTTTCTAAAGCACATCATTTAACCGCAGAGTCATAGAGTACTGCATTATCAATTTGACATGCAGGTTCATTACACTGAGGACTGAATGGCAAAATGATTGACTTAAGGTGGCTCTAGCTTTCAAAAGGTTTGAAGTGTATTCTCACTTCCAGGATCTATAGCTTGAGATGGGAAAATTATGAAATTTCCCTTGTTTCCTGGACTTAGGTGGGATACATGTGAGTGTTTCCATATAGCATTCTAGCCAAGCTGAAGGAATGCATTTAAAATCAGAAAGAGAAATCCGAACTTTAATTTGTATTGATCTTCAAATAAGTATTTTGCTATTCCCACTGCTGCAGCTGCTACTCCTTTTTGACCGAAGTGGTTTAATCTGAATTTTGTTTTGTTTGTTTCATTGCTGTCCTAAAATGCAGACCGAAATTTCATCTGCTGCTAGAGACTCAGCTGCTTCTCTGCATTCTTATTTCTGTGGTTTGCAAAGTTGCACTTAGATTGACAATGCTATTTGCCAATTGCTTGGTATTGCCTAGAGAAAGTAAGCACATATTTTACATTAACATTGCCTCAGTCATTTCTGCTTTCCTAGTTTAAACATTGTCATGGCAATACTGGAATGTTAGAAATGCCTGCTTTGGAATGTCAAAACTTCCTGATTAAGGATAGCTAGATTTGTGCCCCACAGGAGATGTTTGTAATGCGTTTACAATGTCTGTTGTCAGTCTTGCAATTTCTGAAGAATCTCCTTAATGAACTTTTATAGGCAAGCCAGAAGTGAATTGGGAATGTCTGTACCTCTGAGTGATTAAAAAAAGGAGAAAGAGATACAACTCTCTCTCTCTCTCTCTCTCTCTCTCTCTCTCTCTCTCT